>NC_140958.1:49239235-49839235 GCF_014529385.1 Adiantum capillus-veneris | reverse complement strand
TTTTTTTCTGCAGGTTTGAAGACGTTTACAAGACCCTTGTTTTGCTCAAAAAGGCTGCCTGCGAGTGCTCAAAAGTTTTATACATATTAAATTACTTTAAAATTATATTGTATATTGACAAAATAAAATTTCTTTAATTAGGATTTCTATGCTTAAATTTTCATGCAATTTTGTTTAGAAATTATGCTTTGAAAAAATTGTTTTGAAAATATGGTTTGGGGTAATTTTGATTTGAAATTATGCTACGGAAAAATTTTGTATGCTTTGAAGAAAATTTGTTTCAAAATTATGCTATGGAAAAATTTTGTTTTGAAGAAATTTTGGTTTGAAATTACGCTACCATCTCATCATCATCATGCGATTGATGAGGTTTAGGTTATAGGTTTTGGTAAGGTGTAGTTTTGGTTATAGGATAGGTTAGGGTCTAGGTTATATGTTCAATTATAGGTCATACGTTAGGTTAGATTAGGTTACGTTAGATTAGTTTATAGGTTAATTAGGTTAGGTAAACTTATAGGCTAGGTTAGATTAGCTTATAGGTTAGGTTCTAGGTTAGGTTGGGTTATAAGTTATATACTAGGTTAGGTTATAGGTCAAGTTTAAGCAACATGTTAGGTTATAGGTTAGGTTAATTAGGTTAGGTTATCAGTTGTGCATCAAATGCTAGGTTAGGTTATAGTTTAAGCTAACTAATGATTAGATTATAGGTTTGGTTGGAAAAAAATATGATGCTTCCAACTGAAACATTGGCGGCCCATAACCATGATGTAAATAGCTTCCAAATTTATCAAAGGAAGATCTAATTAAGATAACGCCTTGACAGCAATGGTTGGATTAGAATACACACCATTCACCATGCAAGATTGTATCGGTTATAGGTTAGGTTATAGTTAGCGATGTGGGTGGTATGGAAACACACAAACACAACGCCTCTATAATCACCTAACACACACTCTTGGGATAATACACAGACACACACACTATGAGGGACCACTCGGCTTACAAAATCAATCTGGCTGAGACAGGGACCACACCGATGGAGTGAGAGGAGAGAGACTATCCATCTGCCCACTCAACACACATACACACACGTGTATACACAAATCAGCTGGGAAAAGTGAATCCTTTGACCACTCTTACATATCTCTTACACACCCACCATTATAGCACACATGGCATACACCTATTTGTCAAAATGTTAATCACTTCCATATGCTCATGGCAAATAAAGAGGCCCTCCTATACCCCATCCTCTTCCTAATGAAGCTGAGATTCTTTTGAAGTTTTCTTGTAGGTTTATGGTTTAGAGTTTAACATAGTGTGTGTGTGTGTGTGTGTGTGTGTGCGCGTGCGTTTTTGCAGGTTTGAAGACGTTTACAGGACCCTTTCTTGCTCAAAAAGGCCACGTGCGAGTGCTCAAAATTTTTATGTATATTCAATTACTTTAAAATTATATTGTATAATGACAGAACAAAATTTCATTAATTAGGATTTCAATGCTTAAATTTTCATGCAATTTTGTTTAGAAATTATGCTTTGAAAAAAAATTGTTTTGAAATTATGGTTTGGGGTAATTTTGATTTGAAATTATGCTACGGAAAATAAAAATTGTTTCAAAATTATGCTATGGAAATTTTTTTTTTTCAAATTGTGTTTTGAAGAAATTTAGTATTGAAATTATGCTACCATCTCATCATCATGATGCAATTGATGAGGTTTAGGTTATAGGTTTCGGTAAGGTGTAGTATTGGTTATAGGATAGGTTAGGGTATATGTTATATGTTAAGTTATAGGTCATACGTTAAGTTAGGTTAGATTAGGTTTAGGTTATAGGTTAAGTTAAGTTAGTTTATGGGTTAGATTATAGATTAGGTTAAGTTAGTTTATAGGTTAATTAGATTAGGTAAACTTATAGGTTAGGTTAGATTGGCTTATAGGTTAGATTCTAGGTTATAGGTTAGGTTATAAGTTATTGTCTAGGTTAGGTTATAGGTTAGGTTTAGGCAACATGTTAGGTTATATGTTAGGTTAATTAGATAGGTTATAAGTTGTACATAAAAAGCTAGGTTAGGTTATAGTTTAAGTTAACTAATGTTTAGGTTATAGGTTTGGCTTAAAAAAAATCTGATGCTTCCAACTGAAACATTGGTGGCCCATAACCATGATGTAAATAGCTTACAAAATTCTTGCCAAGTCAATATCCCAAAGACTCTATCTCACTATGGAGAAGGGTATCACTCCTCGCCAACAAGATTTCATCAAAGGAAGATCTATTTAAGATAACACCTTGACAGCAATGGATAGATTAGAATACACACCATTCACCATGCAAGATTGTATCGATTATAGGTTAGGTTATAGCTAGCGATGTGAGCACGGAAATACACACAGCGCCTCTATAATCACCTGACACACACTCTTGGGATAATACACACACACACACACACACACACACACACACACACTATGGGACACCACTCGGCTTATGAAATCCATGTGACTGAGACAGGGAACACACCATTGGAGTGAGAGGAGAGAGACTATCTATCTGCCCACTCAACACACACACACACACACACACACACACACACACGTATACACAAATCAGCTCAAAGGATTTAAATGGTTAAATTTTTATGCAATTTTATTTTAAAAATTATGCTTTGAAAAAAAATTGTTCTGAAATTATAGTTTGGGGTAATTTTGATTTGAAATTATGCTACGGAAAACTTTTGTATGCTTTGAAGATTTTTTTTTTCAAAATTATGCTATGGAAACATTATGTTTTGAACAAATTTTGTTTTGAAATTACGTTACCATCTCATCATCATCATGCGATTGATGAGGTTTAGGTTATTGGTTTCCGTAAGGTGTAGTTTAGGTTATAAATTAGGTTAGGGTATACGTTATATGTTAAGTTATAGGTCATACGCTAGGTTAGGTTAAATTAGGTTTAGGTTATAGGTTAAGTTAAGTTAGTTTATGGGTTAGATTATAGACTAGGTTAGGTTAGGTTATAGGTTAATTAGGTTAGGTTAACTTATAGGTTAGGTTAGATTAGCTTTTAGGTTAGGTTAATTAGGTTAGGTTAGGTTATAGTTTGTACATAAAAGGCTTTCCGTTTTGGTAAACACCTCACCATTGTGTTGTTTTTATGTTAGGTTAGGTTAGGAAGCGGCAACTCCCATCTTATATGGTGCTGGAAGTGGCAACACTTAGCTAGCTGTACTGGCACCTTATACATGTTCACATGAAAACAAAGAGCCATGATGAAAATCCTACCTCATCGACATGACAAGAGAACTTTGTAGGCCAAGCTCCTCCCTATTCATTCCGGTGGTACAACGTTGACAATATCACTATTTTCCCCATCTGCATATTGGAATCGGCCTTCTTTTGCAGTGAAGCCTGAATATCTATTTATAATCCTACCTGCACCTTCCCCGTGTAGCGATCATAGCAGCTTTGTGTGCAACAATACCTAGTTCCCAGCTGAACACTATATCTACCTTCAACTACGGCCTTACTCAACTAGTTTCTGCATGCACAACTAGTTATGGCCAGCATTATGCCGCTCCAAGTATAGCTCATGCAAATTCAACAACCATATTGTGCCCTCTGTCATCCTTCAATGTTCATGGAAACCATGATATGCAACAGGTCCCCATGCCTAATTCTCAAGATTCACACCAATTCTTTTCCTCGTAGTAATTTTCTCGTGCAGTAGCAAGCTGGGCAGAACCAAAAAGGATCAATATTGGAGACCTTTCAAACCCTGGTTATATTTTGCAAATAATCAACCTGGAGGGTGGTTTGGATGCTTTCCAACGTGATGAGCACTCTCAAAGATCATATATTTTGTGAGATCAACCCATGGCAGAGGTCTGTTCTAGTGCTTCTGAAATAGAAGATATCAGATTTCAATCAATGATAAATTGGACTATTTTAATTAATCTGAAGTCAAATCACAAAAACCCATTGCCTTTGCAGACCCATCCTAACACTTTTTTTTCTGATGCTATCAGGTTGTTGGGGTTGCAGACAGCGGTCGAAGAGTAAACGTCAAAGTTGACAAGACTAGAACAGAAAAGCTTAGCAACATCGATCAGACCAAAGCTTATGATAGATCCTCAACTAATTAATCTAATTGCTTCAATGCTTGCACTTTTAGCACAGAGTGTGAGGGGATTAGT
The DNA here is from genome assembly GCF_014529385.1 of Adiantum capillus-veneris. NCBI lineage: Eukaryota > Viridiplantae > Streptophyta > Polypodiopsida > Polypodiales > Pteridaceae > Adiantum > Adiantum capillus-veneris. The sequence continues at coordinate 49,835,042 of NC_140958.1, read as the reverse complement.
GGTAGACAACTCAATGTCAAGGGAAACGCATTGGGGAATATTGCCACTAGTGCAAGTCACTGGTCTGATGAGCAATTGGCTTCAGTCACACTCCTCGTCTAGATTTTTTGATAGCCTATCTAAAATTTTTATGAAAGAAACATCTCTCATGACCAATTCAATGCAGAATATGGTGTCTGTGGGAGGAAGTTGGTCAACGTTTAGCTCCAAGCTGATGCATCACTAGCAATGCAACGGAAGTCAATCATGCTGGTGCCTATGTGGCTGCTGACCAAGATCAAAAGAATAGTCAAAGAGAAAAAGCGTAAGCTAATTCTTTTTTCCACACAAAGAAGTTTGATGCTGGAGAAGCCAAAGAACACCGAATGTGGAGTAATGGCTCTGGAGATATGTATACCAATATGTCAACACCTATTAGCCTCTAGTGCCGCTGGCCATTCAACAACTGGGTGGGATAGAAAAAGCTTTACACATAATATGACCAATATTGCAGCATGTAAAGAGCTTCTCTTGCTAACCCGCGTTGCTCTTCAGTAGCAGCTGCATATGAAGTAGGTAATGCTGATGGTGTGGATTTGAACGCACAACAATTATTTCTTCGCAGCTCCCTTCTTGCCAATAACCACGATTGGTGATGGATCCTATGAGCAAAGGTCCATGTACGCAGCAGTTATTGGATCAAGTTCAGATGGCTGCAGATGGCAGACATTAGTTTGGTATTGTATCCATCACAAACCCTCATTTTCCCTTGGAGGAAATCTACTCCAAGGCAGGCAGTCAAAATCTATTCACGTCTTCTCAAAGGTCTTTTTTCCAGCAGGCGGTCGAGGTAGAAACTTCATATAGTAACTATAGTATGTTGAACAAGCCGAGTGCAATTATCGTCAACAACGACTTACTGATCAGAGGACATGGAACATAGAGTTACATCTTCATGTTTTGTGTATGGCAGGGAGGACAGATATTTACAACACTGCACGTTCTAATTGCACGAGCGCGATTCCATCTCAGCAACACTACAAGGTCTGTTATCTGTATCCAATTTCCCATGCGCATGTGTTTACTTGGCACAACACATTAACGCTACGGGGCACCGCACGGCTTCCGTTTCTTATAATTTTTTGGAGAGACCACAGTGCGAGCTCTCCACCATACTTGTGTATGGTACCTCTATATGATGTGCATTGTATACTTTGCACTTCCAATCTTTGACATTTCATTGCAACATGATTTGTTTAACTATTCACATTACTTTTTTGTAGTTAAACTCAAATATCGGCATGTAGATCGGACAATCAAAAAGCAGGAGTACAACATTGCAGGTCAGTAAAGCACCTCATTTATTGTTGCAGCTCGTTCATACTTTTATATGTTTGCTTCTTTTATAATTATCCGCATTACTTCCTTTACTTCGGTTTATTTGGATCTCGTTTTCATAGCAATACACTCGATCGATGTTGATCAACATTTGCACATGTTACTCTTTGCATACGGTTGCTAGCCAATGCATGTGAAGTACTACAATAGTGAATACACAAGTAGTGAATGCATGTGGTGTATCAAAGTAGTGAATTGACCTTGTGCATCCTTACTTTAGCTCTAAATAGTTGATATTATACTAGGTGTCTAAATTATTGATTCCATACTATATATGTCCTCGTTTCCCAGTACTAGGTGTCCGTATGAAGTTGTCAAGACCTACAAGATTACAGTCCAAGAGTCAATAAGCTAGGGAGAAAACTGCACACAACTTGAACTAACTTATCGTCCATATGCTAGGCCATGGTTTGAAATTAATGCATTGTATAAAGGTTAGAGCATGCAATGTGACATCTTTGCTCACAATCTAAAAATATGTCCCTCCTGCAGGACGGCATACCTCACATATATAGGGATTAACGAGGTCGACAAAAAAATGAAACAGACACTACTGCTGCTCTCACGTGCGTATTATCATTGGGTGCTTTGCCATCGGAGCGGCAACAACAAGACTTAGCAGCATTGCATCTACAATCCATTACTAGTTCAAGATACCAGTCCTGAATCGATAGTATCCCCTCTCTATTCATGAGACCGATGAGTGATATTTGGACATAAAAGAGGCAGATATTATAATTATAGACGAGCTATCCGTGTTAATCCAAACGAATTTTTACCTATCGTAAGACAAAATGTCAACATAGAAAGTAGGACATTGGCAAATCCCTTAAACAACAAATGTGTTCTCTTGCACAATGACCTTGCCCAACTATTCCTAGTTTGTAGTCACGCATGGGAGCTTTGTAACAAATGCCATATATTCACAAGCTCGATCCGGAGGCTACTTGCAAGTTTATACAAGATGTCATGCTTGGTAAGACATGCAACGGACCTTAAATTGCTTATGTTCTTGACCATTATTTGTGAAATAAAACCAGATTTCCTAGATGAGATCAAGTGTACCTTGGGTGCCTGTATTCTAGATGAATCAAATGACATTACAAAACTTGAAATGAATGTCAATTTGAATGTGTCATGTTATATTCTATAGATGTTATATAGCAAGGCCCACAAAGGAAGACTAGTTTCTCTACTAGAGCCCATCAAAAACCCAATAATCGAGCATCTTTGTGTCTAGAAAGAATCTTTGTGCATCATTGAGCTTGAGTGCAAAGAATCTATCATTGAGATTTGAATGGTTTCTCTACTAGAGCCTATGAAAAACCTAATAATCGAGCATCTTTGTGTCTAAGAAAAAAAACTCCAAGTCCTGGCCTGGCCCTATATTCCAGTAGGCTTTTGTTTGGTTTGGAATAGCTAGCTATCAATGGAGGCAAGAGAGCATCGAAGCCTGCAGGAAACCCGCTGCATGCATGCTCATCTACGACCTCATGCAACGTCAAGTTCATTGCGCACGTGTCTACTGTTTCAATTGCGCACGTGTGGTGCCGGGTCATCGCTCATCTGATGATGGATGATGGCTGCTGATATACAAAGTCAGCATCCGGTAAGCCAGGCGCTATTATATACATTGCTGCACCAGCACCAATACTCTTATCAAGCAGCAAGTGTACAGATCTCTCCCCCCCCCTCCCCCCCCCCCCACTATCGAACTCTCTCATAAGACTCTCTCTCTCTCAACTGATCATCTCTGCCTTTCTCTGTGGCTCGCACACGCACCTGCCACGCCCACGTCAGCCCGCACACACACACACACACACAAATCGACGCCATCATGCACAATCACTCTCAAGGGTCAGCTCATGCGTTGTTGTTGAAGAAGCACCAGTCGATCCAGGTCTCCCTAAACGTTGCCCTCATGTTGTTAATACTCGTGATGCCAGCAGCCCACGCAGGACGGGCGGCATCCTGGAGCATCGTGCAGTCCAGGCCCCTGGAGTACTATGTCCAAGTGGGGCTGGCCCCCCGTGACATGCACACCCTCATCGCTCCCATTGACCCCACCGGCTCCACGGGCACCTTCGGCCAGACACAGCTCTTCGCCTTCAATGTCACGCACGGCGCTGACCCAGCCTCCACGCTCCTCGGCTCCATGCGTGGTTATACCGACATGGCCAGCTCCACCGCCCACTTCCACGGCGTCGAAGTGGAGGTCCTCGCCTTCGACGATGGCTCGCTCAATGGCACCATCAGCCTGCAAGGCCTCATCAACGCTGGCACTAACGACATCGCCATTGTTGGCGGCACCGGAAACTTTCGAGGCGCTCGCGGATACGGCATCGTCACCTTCCTCAACTCCACTGCCACCCTTGAACTTTACCACCACCAGCTCTTCTTCCTCTAGATGACAGATGACAGATTCCTAATATCACCCTTTGCGCCGGCAGTAGAAGCTTAACTCACCCAACCTTTAATATGCACTGCCATATAACACTTGACAGCAGCTCACCCATCAACTGTACCATTTTGTGTTCATATAATATACAAAGAGCTAACGGTTGAACATATTAAAATACTCCATTGGATATGTAGAATGCAGCAGATAGGTTTAGGTCAAATACTCTTATTTTACCTCATGATTGATGTATGCTTGGATAAATGACATTCTGCAACCTCGTATACTAGGAAATTTCGACTTTGCGTACATTTGAATATAGAAAGATGGTGTATTAGATCACCTACACACCTTGGGAGTATTTGACTCTCAAAACAATTTTCTAGCACATGAAATTTGTGCAATTAATGGGTGGTACGACTATTAAAATTCAACGTATAGCTTCTATCATGCACTAATTTTTTGAGAGGTTGTGCCACCAATTTCTTTGAACCATCCAATAATCTTCTTCACCTCATGATCCAATGTGATATTGATGTGATGCATGTCCAATTGATCTAATGAGTGGACTTTATCTCCACTTAATCACCTAGTAGACATACCTACGGACAGCCCCCAATTATGGATACTCCCTTTGTGATAGCTTTCGAGTGTGATTATGAGATTTTTAAAACAAAATTTGATAGAGTTTCTTTTGTAGCCACGCTCTCATGCTAGTTTTATCATTATTATTTTAAATTACATAGGGTTTCTTTTGTGGCCATGCTCTTATACTAGTTTTATCATTAATCTTTTTAAATTTCATAGGCTTTCCTTTGTCCACACCCTCTCAAGCTAGTTTTCATCTGAAAAGCAAGTACCATCTATTCAGTGTAGTGTTCCCACACAATTTGAGGCTTTGAAATCTAAAATTGTCTTCATTGTATCTCAATTATAGACTCGCACAAACCCAAAGCTTTGAATATCCATAAGGTGCACAAAACTCGCACATCCACATTAGAATTGGAAAGAATTAAAAAACGAGGATAAATGCCACCACTTATCCAATTGATCATATTTAATACACTAAAATATGATAATAGCCCCACTCTATAACAGAATATGGCTATCACATTGATTGTATCTGAATTAAATTAACAATAGTGAGCATTTCCTTAAGAGAATTCTTAAAGAGCAGAAGGAGAGCAGTGGATTAAAGGTAGAAAAATGAACATTACACCTAGTTAGCTTGGCATGAACAATACTTGTAAAAGAGAGAGAGAGAGAGAGAGAGAGAGAGAGAGAGAGAGAGAGAGAGAGAGAAAATTAGAGAAATTGACAATAGTTGAAGACGAGATTTACTTGAAGACGATCCCCCCCTCCAAAAGGCTTTTGTATTATAGATTCTCCCTTAAAGAGAGACTTGATACAATACATCTTTGTGCTCCTTGAGAGCTTGTTGATGCATGAAGATGGTAAACTTCATGCACAAAATTTATGCCAGTACTACCTTGCAAAAACATCAACTTGTCCTTAGCCTCAATCACAAGACCTCAAACAACTTCAAAGGTGGAGAGAGCTAGCAGGGAGTGAGGGATGGAAAGAGGAAAAAGAAGTACCATACGAGAAAGAAGTAGTTTCCTCACGATAGATTACTCTTGGAGCTTAGCTTAGCATAGTAATATAGATGGTAGAGAAGATGAGCATGCCATTGAAGCTTGACTCTTGGTTAGATTTGCATCCCATAGCCAAGAGGTGTTGGTGTAGGCTCTCTACTTTTCAAACTTGGAGAAGGAGATGGAGTAATTCTTGCTCAACACAATGAGAGAGAGTGTGAGTGTCATGTGAGAATAACCCAAATTGAGTCCCCTCCTTGCCTAGGTAGACCCCTCTGTCTCTTTACTCATGCTTGATCACTATTGGCCCTTGCCAATCCTAGCCAATCACAGTCTGTGATCATTTCAACTAATAGAGATAGCATTTGCACACGTTTCCTTCTTTTCCCGTTTGAGAGAGAGAGCTTAGTAATTAATAAAATGCATCTAAATTCTCATTGGACCTTCCTAAAGACCATCCTATAGGATTCATGCACACCATGAGTACAACATGGGTAGCTGCTTGACATGTGTCCTTATTGCCTCTGAAGTCTTAAGCTTGCCTTGATTGTGTGAGTGTGTGTGTGTGTGTGTGTGTGTGTGTGTCTGTGTGTGTGTGTGTGTGTCTGTGTGTGTGTCTATGTGTGTGTGTGTTCTCTCTCATGTCCCTACCTTTAGGGATCGCCCCTTCCTTTGTAGGAGTCATGCTTGACTTTGAACACCTCAAGCACCTTAGTCATCAAGCACGAGAAGCACCTCTAGCACCTTAGTCAACCCAAGCAAGGGAAGCACCTCAAGCACATATCTAGCTTGCCTAAGGTTTAAAGTACCTAAAGGTCATAGCTCTAAGGACTTTTAACACTAACCTTTGGAGGTCTTTTAATCTCCATTATCTGCTCATTTCTCTTTGATAGACCATCTCTCTTTTGGACCCTTAATGAGAGGTAGCCTTCTCTTCCTTTTGGTTTCGTGTTGAGATAGATCTAAAACCACATATCTATATTCTAACTCTTGTTCCCTTTCATTTTCCCACATTAAATGCTCAGTTCAATATGAGAAAATCATAAGATACGTAGATATTAGATTTTATGACATTACACTACAAGAGGTCACTTAAATTTTGACGCCAAATTATGGGTGACAATGGCGGGCGTCGGTATATGTGCAGATAAGTATGGAGGGAGATGAACATTTTAAACAGTTTCATCTTCAAATTTTTGACGCTTGTACCAATGATTTTTTGACGCTTATATAGATATGTATTCTGATGTTTAATCTTGCACCTGCAACAACGCCTATACTGACAGAACCTGCAAAAACCGAAACGCAGGTCTTTCCCTTAGCATTTCTCTAATTTGTGTGCCTCTTCTCTTGGTCTCGTCCTCCTCACCTACTGCAGATCTCGTGCCCAACAACTTGCCGGAGGTGAGAATGTTGCTTGTTGACTACTCCTTAGCATCCATTAGGAATAGAATGGGGGTCTATGAGGGCCTCTTTATTTGGCAATTTAAAGAGTTGGTCAAACCTTTAGTATTAAGAAACATGCCAAACGGCTAGTTTATTTAAATTCAAATTTCTCGCCCAAAATGGAATTAAAAATCTAGCAGGTAAAACCATATCATGTAGCATATCTATGGAAAGAATTCAATGCGTAGATTGTAGATCTATCATCTCTGCTCAAATCGAAGATCATATGTGGGAGTTATGGAAAGCTAAAAATCATAAAATTGTCCACCTCCTTTTTGGGGGGAAAACTGCATGCTTTGACCACTCTTACACATCTCTTACACACCCACCATTCTAGCACACATGGCATACACCTATTTGTCAAAATGTTAATCACTTCCATATGCTCATGGCAAATAAAGAGGCCCTCCTATACCCCATCCTCTTCCTAATGAAGCTGAGATTCTTGTCAAGTTTGCTTCTAGGTTTATGGTTTAGTGATTAACATAGTGTGTGTGTGTGTGTGTGTGCGTTTTTGCAAGTTTGAAGACGTTTACAAGACCCTTTTTTGCTCAAAAAGTCCACCTGCGAGTGCTCAAAAGTTTTATGCATATTAAATTACTTTAAAATTATATTGTATATTGACAAAAAAAAAATCTTTAATTAGGATTTCTATGCTTAAATTTTCATGCAATTTTGTTTAGAAATTATGCTTTGAAAAAATTGTTTTGAAATTATGGTTTGGGGTAATTTTGATTTGAAATTATGCTACGGAAAAATTTTGTATGGTTTGAAGAAAATTTCTTTCAAAATTATGCTATGGAAAAATTTGTTTTGCAATTAAGTTTTGAAGAAATTTTGTTTTCAAATTACGCTACCATCTCATCATCATCATGCGATTGATGAGGTTTAGGTTATAGGTTTCGGTAAGGTGTAGTTTTGGTTATAGGATAGGTTAGGGTCTAGGTTATATGTTCAGTTATAGGTCATACGTTAGGTTAGGTTAGGTTAGGTTAGGTTAGATTAGGTTTAGGTTATAGGTTAAGTTAAGTTAGTTTATGGGTTAGATTATAAACTAGGTTAGGTTAGTTTATAGGTTAATTAGGTTAGGTAAACTTATAGGCTAGGTTAGATTAGCTTATAGGTTACGTTCTAGGTTAGGTTTAGGTTATAAGTTGGGTTATAAGTTATATACTAGATTAGGTTATAGGTCAGGTTTAGGCAACATGTTCGGTTATAGGTTAGGTTATCAGTTGTGCATAAAATACTAGGTTAGGTTATAGTTTATGTTAACTAATGATTAGGTTATAGATTTGGTTGGAAAAAAATATGATGCTTCCAACTGAGACATTGGTGGCCCATAACCATGATGTAAATAGCTTACAAATTTATTGCCAAGTCAATTTTCCAAAGAATCTATCCCACTATGGATAAGGGTATCACTCCTCCCCAACAGGATTTTATCAAAGGAAGATCTATTTAAGATAACGCGTTGACAACAATGGTTGGATTAGAATACACACCATTCACCATGCAAGATTTTATCGGTTATAGGTTAGGTTATAGTTAGCGATGTGGGTGGGATGGAAACACACACAACGCCTCTATAATCACCTGACACACACTCTTGGGATAATACACACACACACACACTATGGGGCACCACTCGGCTTACAAAATCCATCTCGCTGAGACAGGGACCACACCGATGGAGTGAGAGGAAAGAGACTATCCATCTGTCCACTCAACACACATACACACACGTGTATACACAAATCAGCTGGGAAAAGTGAATCCTTTGACCACTCTTACACATCTCTTACACACCCACCAGTATAGCACACATGGCATACACCTATTTGTCAAAATGTTAATCACTTCCATATGCTCATGGCAAATAAAGAGGCCCTCCTATACCCAATCCTCTTCCTAATGAACCTGGGATTCTTTTGAAATTTTCTTGTAGGTTTATGTTGTAGAGTTTAACATAGTGTGTGTGTGTGTGTGTGTGTGTGTGTGTGTGCGTGCGTTTTTGCAGGTTTGAAGACGTTTACAAGACCCTTTCTTGCTCAAAAAGGCCACGTGCGAGTGCTCAAAAGTTTTATGCATATTCAATTACTTTAAAATTATGTTGTATAATGACAGAATAAAATTTCATTAATTAGGATTTCAATGCTTAAATTTTCATGCAATTTTGTTTAGAAATTATGCTGTGAAAAAAAATTGTTTTTGTATGCTTTGAAGAAACTTTGTTTCAAAATTATGCTATGGAAAAATTTTGTTTTGAAGAAATTTAGTTTTGAAATTACGCTACCATCTCATCATCATCATGCGATTGATGAGATTTAGGTTATAGGTTTCGGTAAACTGTAGTTTTGGTTATAGGATAGGTTAGGGTATAGGTTATATGTTAAGTGATAGGTCATACGTTAGGTTAGGTTAGGTTAGGTTAGGTTAGATTAGGTTTAGGTTATAGGTTAAGTTAAGCTAGTTTATGGGTTGGATTATAGAGTAGGTTAGGTTAGTCTATAGGTTAATTAGGTTATGTAAACTTATAGGTTAGGTTAGATTAGCTTATAGGTTAGGTTCTAGGTTATAGGTTAGGTTATAAGTTATAGACTAGGTTAGGTTAAAGGTAAGGTTTAGGCAACATGTTAGGTTATAGGTTAGGTTAATTAGGTTAGGTTATAAGTTGTACATAAAAAGCTAGGTTAGGTTATAGTTTAAGTTAACTAATGTTTAGGTTATACGTTTGGTTTGAAAAAAATCTGATGCTTCCAACTGAAACATTGGTGGCCCATAACCATGATGTAAATAGCTTACAAAATTATTGCCAGGTCAATATCCCAAAGACTCTATCCCACTATGGAGAAGGGTATCACTCCTCGCCAACAAGATTTCATCAAAGGAAGATCTATTTAAGATAACACCTTGACAGCAATGGTTGGATTAGAATACACACCATTCACCATGCAAGATTGTATCGGTTATAGGTTAGGTTATAGCTAGCGATGTGAGCAGGATGGAAATGCACACAGCGCCTCTATAATCACCTGACACACACTCTTGGGATAATGCACACACACACACACACTATGGGATACCACTCGGCTTATGAAATCCACCTGACTGAGACAGGGAACACACCATTGGAGTGAGAGGAGAGAGACTATCTATCTGCCCACTCAACACACACACACACACACACACACACACACACGTATACACAAATCAGCTAAAAGGATTTCAATGCATAAATTTTTATGCAATTTTGTTTAAAAAATTATTCTTTGAAAAAAAATTGTTCTGAAATTATGGTTTGGGGTAATTTTGATTTGAAATTATGCTACGGAAAAATTTTGTATGCTTTGAAGAAAATTTGTTTCAAAATTATGCTATGGAAACATTATGTTTTGAAGAAATTTTGTTTTGAAATTACGTTACCATCTCATCATCATCATGCGATTGATGAGGTTTAGGTTATTGGTTTCGGTAAGGTGTAGTTTAGGTTATAAATTAGGTTAGGGTATAGGTTATATGTTAAGTTATAGGTCATACGTTAAGTTAGGTTAGGTTAGGTTTAGGTTATAGGTTAAGTTAAGTTAGTTTATGGGTTAGATTATATATAGACTAGGTTAGGTTAGGTTATAGGTTAATTAGGTTAGGTTAACTTATAGGTTAGGTTAGATTATCTTATAGGTTAGGTTCTAGGTCAGGTTTAGGTTATAGGTTATAAACTAGGTTAGGTTAATTAGGTTAGGTTAATTAGGTTAGGTTATAGGTTGTACATAAAAGGCTAGGTTAGGTTTTAGTTTAAGTTAACTAATGTTTAGGTTATAGGTTTGGTTCGAAAACAATCAGATGCTTCCAACTGAAACATTGGCGTCCCATAACCATGATGTAAATAGCTTACAAAATTATTGCTAAGTCAATTTCCCAAAGTCTCTATGCCACTATGGATAAGGGTATCACTTCTCGTCAACAAGGTTTCATCAAAAGAAGATCTATTTAAGATAGCACCTTGACAGCAATGGTTGGATTAGAATACACACCATTCACCATGCAAGATTGTGTCGGTTATAGGTTAGGTTATAGTTAGCGATGTGGGCGGGATGGAAACACACACAACGCCTCTATAATCACCTGACACACACTCTTGGGATAATACACACACACACACACACTATGAGGCACCACTCGGCTTACAAAATCCACGTGGCTGAGACAGGGAACACACTGATGGAGTGAGAGGAGAGAGACTATCCATCTGCCCACTCAACACACACACACACACACACACATACACAATTCAGCTCAAAGAAGGAATATTTTCTATGCTTAGATACAATTGACCTTAGGTCAACACCAATGGGGCAAATAGCTCACACCATATGGATGAAATATGCCAGATACAATTTGAGCAAAGGCTTCAATCACAGGAGAAACTTACACAACCAAAACATCACAAAAACAATACAAAATTTGGCAAAATAGACAGCACCATTGCGTCCCGAATGGCAAAAAGTCCTAGTCTACAATATCAAAGTTCTCAAATCCGAGCTCGGATAAGTAGTTTATGGCCAAAACAGGCTCCAAAAACAACAAAAACTGAGTTACAGTTGTTCCTTCTCTTCTCTCCATGTTTTTTCTGATTTTTTCTTAGGGTTTTTTTAATGTCCACACTTCACTTTATCCCTTGGGCATCTTTGGCCTTTTGAATGGCCTCAAACAGACCCCCAACAAGCCAAAACCCTTCTACATCCATTCGCACAACTGGCACTAAACTTTTCTCAATCATGCATCCCACAATCACGTAAAGTGGCCCCCAAATATAGTTCTCAAAATGACCTTTTTGCATAATTCATGACAAGAACACACTCATGTTGCATCCTCGCTTATCCACGTTGTTGTGCCGCTCCGCTTCCAAGACAAAAAAATCAGCAAAGGAATGCCAATCAGGATTATTTGAATCCTACATGATTATTCACCAGTTATAAGGGCTTGGTAACAAGCCAATTTTAAGCTAAAAGTGTGCTAGATGCCACTCTAAGGGCCAAAATATGTCTTGGTAATGCTAAACAGTTAGTATGCTTGAAGTGCTCATAGCTGGGATTTTATTGATCAAAATTGAAGTACTCAAAGTTCTCTACAGGTCTGTCTTTATGGCTCGTCAATCGGAGCTACAGATAGGAAGTTATGATAGTTTTATTTGAGTTATTAGCAGATCCGTGTTGGATCGAGCACCTACTGATAAAAGATCAAAAATGATACGAATGCATGGGTCCAAAGTACTCACTTCAATGAGCATGTCAGTCTTTCCAATTTGTCAATCAGGGTTTCGGTTGGCAAGATATGGCCAGCAGCAAAGATCTTCCCATGTACCTTGAGTAGCAGGGTACTTTTTTATCTTACCTCTATCACCTCAAAAGGTGCTTTTTCTGTGGAAGTATGTATAGTGTTATTGTAAGCATACTCAACTAAGGGTAAGTACTTCTCCCATTGGGACTTTTGATCTACTTCTTTGACATAAGCTTTTAGTAGATCAAGAATTGTTAGGTTACCTATTTCACTTTGACCATTTGTTTGAGGATGATAGACCAAAGAGAAGTTTAGCCTTGTAGCTAAATTCTCAAAGAGACCCTTCCTGAAATTATTGGTCATTCTAGGATCTCTATCCAACACTATGGACATTGGCAAGCCATGGTACTTGAAGATTTGTGATATAAAGAGAGTTGCCCTTTGATGGGCTTTGATAGTCTTTTTGATAGGTATGAAATGTACTTGTTTGCTAAATCTGTCTACTATCATCCATATCCTGTATTCCCATCGATGGACGTGGGCAATCCAAAGATAAAATCCATGGATATACTCTCCCATGGGGAATTAGGGATTGGAAAAGGTTGAGGTTGCTTCCCTCTATCAAACTTCATCTTTTGGCATACCACACATCTTGAAACGTACATACTCTTGTATGTTTGCTTTCATGGTAGGCCAATAGAAATATGTTTCTATCCCTTTTAGGGTATAATACATCCCTCTATTGCCTACATAAGGAGGAGCATGAGATTCATACATTACTTTCTTGCATATATAGTGACTTAGTAATGCATAGTCTATTGCCATAGAGAAGATAAACATCTTGTAGGGTTAATGGTTCTTCCTTCTCCCTAGTGCAAGGGCTAAAACCACATCTCTAAAATTGGGATCAATAGCCTATTCATCTATCATAAGACCAAACGTAGTGCGAAATGTGGTCTTTACAATGTCTTGATCAACTATCCTTATTTGATGGTAGCCACGTTTTAGGTCAATCCTATTGAAATAGGTTAAAGTGGAGCATCTCAAAGTCTACTTGGAAAGAGTTTGAGAATGTCCAAAATCACTTTCTTACAAAATTTCCACAAGCTAAGACACAAAGACTATAAATTATCCTACCTCTCAACTTTTTACAAGTGCATGGGAAGCAAGAAAAAGAAGTCAAAAGATGACAAAAAGCAAGATCTTGAGCATGAGATGGATGCAAGAGATAAAGAAGTGTTTCCATAGACGGAATGCATTATACTTATTACATGATTCTTTGAGAGATTCCCAAGTGAATGAAGATTTTCTACATGCCAATGTACTCCAGTTTGGGAGGAATTTGGTGGGTCATGCTTCATACACTTTTGCACAGTTATAAGGGCTAAAATGTATTGATTGGTGTCATCAAACTATGGAGTGCCGTATGCTAAGACAGAAGTGTTTTTGATTACATGTTTGCGAGCAAATTTCAAGTGCTAAAACTGCCTCGTGTCCCTAAAAACTACACAATGGTGATCCGTTTGGCAATACGGTAAGCCATAAAGCTTGCCCACAAGGCATAGCATTGTGGGCAAGCTCTATGGCTTTCCATTTTTCCAAAAGGATCTCCATTGTGTTGTCTATATTTCTGCGAGCGGTTTTCAGGCCATAAAATCACTTTGCAACCCTAAAAACAACACAATGGTGAGTCGTTTGCCAAATTGGCGAGCCATAGACCTTGCTGACATTGCATATGCATTGTGGGCAATCTGTATGGATTGCCGTTTTGCTAAACACCTCACCATTGTGTTGTTTTTATGTTAGGTTAGGTTAGGAAGTGGCAACTCCCATCTTATATGGTGCTGGAAGTCGGAACACTCAGCTAGCTGTACTGGCACCTTATACATGTTCACATGAAAACAAAGAGCCATGATGAAAAGCCTACCTCATCAACATGACAAGATAACTTTGTAGGCCAAGCTCCTCCCTATTCATTCTGGTGGTACAACGTTGACAATATCACTATTTGCCCCATCTGCATATTGGAATCGGCCTTGTTTTGCAGTGAAGCCTCAATATCTAATTATAATCCTACCTGCACCTTCCCCGCGTAGCGATCATAGAAGCTTTGTGTGCAACAAGACCTAATTCCCAGCTGAACAATATATCTACCTTCAACTACTGTTGAGATGTAGAGAGAAAGAGAGAGAGACGAGACAAGAGACACACCATATACACTCCCAAAGACTGATTCATATTGAGGACAAGATACAAATATATAGGTGAGACCAAGTTGAGTAGAGTGAGCCATATATAGCTCCAACACCCCCACTCAAACAAAGGTCTCTAGCTTTGGATGAAAAAACCCTTGGGGAGTTCAAGGGAAAAACCCAAGCCCCTATACAATCTGAAAATATGAACCAGCGATGATGATGTGAAAGTGAATTGTGCATCTATGTACAAATATTCAAGTGACTTAGAGATCACAATGTGCAAATGTGGAGTGTGCATAGTGCATGGTACCTAAAAGATTACAATGTCATATGTACAAAGCTATTACAATAGCAAAGAAGCTAATCTAGAAAGAGTGAGGTCGAAGCAGCTCCAAGCTCCGAGCGCAAGAGGATGAAACGTGACTCGTTGAGGCCTTTGGTCAAAATGTCTGCAATCATCTGGTCACTTGGACAGTGTTCAACCATAATGGTTCCTTTGCGTACTTCATACCTGACATAATGATAATGGACAGCAATGTGCTTTGACTTATTATGTTGAACATAGTCTTTTGCAAGACTAATAGCACTTTGGTTGTCACACCGCAAGGGTGTGCTAGAAAGAGGAGAGTGACCAATATCAACCAGCATTTGTCGAAGCCAAATCAACTCACGAGCTGCAAGTGATGCCGCAACATATTCTGACTCAGTTGTAGAAACTGCAACACAACATTGTTTCTTGCTAGTCCAAGAAACAAGACAACCATTTATAAAGAAGAAATTTCCACTAGTAGATCGCATAAATAAATGTGAGCTTGCCCAGTCTGCATCTGTGTAACCCAAAAGAGAAAGATATTGCATAGAATCCGATGTGAGTTGTCGTCGATAGACTAAACCAAAATCTGTAGTGCGTTTCAAGTATTTCAACACACGCTTTGCAGCAGACCAATGCTTAAGAGAAGGACATGCAAGATGTTGTCCAAGATAATTAGCAGCAAACAGAATATCAGGAGGAGTGTTCATGCCAACAAACTGAAGACATCCAATCAAGTTAGCATAAGGTTGATTTGTGACAAGTTGACCGCCATTGTCAGAAGTGTTCTTCGTAGAGCTTGCAAGACAAGGTGTGTTGGCTGAATGTGCAGATTCCATACCAAATTTTTGAATAGTATCTGCAATAAACTTTGACTATCGAAGGAATAAAATACCTTTTGTACGGTTCCGTTGGATTTGAATCCCAAGACACGAGTGAATCTCTCCAAGATCCACCATATCAAATGCAGAAGACAATAACTTTTTCACTTGCTGAAGAAATCCCAAATCATTGGAAACAAGGATGGTATCATCCACATAAAGAGCAAGAATCACAAAACTGCTACCTTGGCGTTTTATGTATAAGTTGGGGTCTGACGAGCAAGAGATGAATCCTTTAGAGGTGAGAAAAAGATCAAATTTTGTATACCAGGCTCGCGAAGCTTGTTTGAGACCATATAGTGCCTTATGGAGTTGAGCAACAAGGTCTTCTTTACCTGGAATAACAAACCCTTCTGGTTGTTCCATATAAATTTCCTCTTCCAAGTCACCATTAAGAAAAGCAGTTCGCACATCCATTTGATGAGCTTCTAAATCAAATTGAACAGCAAATGCTAATAAAACTCGAACACTTGTAATGCGAACAACTGGTGAAAAGGTCTCTTGATAATCAACACCAGCTACTTGGGAATAACCTTTTGCAACTAAACGCGCCTTGAACTTGTCAAAAGATCCATCTGCTTTTACTTTTGTCTTATACACCCACTTACATTTAATAGCTGTACGACCAGGAGGTAATTCGGTTAGTATCCATGTACCTTTAGAGATAAGAGAATCGTACTCTGCTTCCATAGCCTCTTGCCATTGATCCTTTTGTGGTGAAGAGATAGCTTCATCATAAGTAATGGGATCTTCGGAAGTACAAAAACCATTATCAGCAATATCGTCATCATAAACATGACATGAGCCATGTTCAAAATCAATAGGCAGATCAACAAAAATATCAATATGATCATTGGCGACATTTGGAATGGATGGTTGTGAAGAGGAAAGTTTCTCTATAGGAAGAGTTTCATCTTCTGAAAGAAATGGAAAAGCTTGAAGCAATGATTTAGTATCATCAGAATCATCCATGGACCATGAGCCTCCCATAAGCTGTTCGTTAAAAGTAGCATCACGATTCACAATTACTTTCTTGGAGGAAGGGTCATAGAATTCGTAGCCTTTGGAAGTGTCAGAATATCCAATAAAAATAACTTTAAGACCAGGAGCATCAAGCTTTGTTCGTGTTTCTTTGGGAACATGAATATAAGCAATACATCCAAAGGTTCGAAAATGAGATACAGAAGGAATGTCACCTGTCCATGCTGTGATGGGTATCTTACCAGAGGGTGCAGTAGTAGGAAGATGATTCTGAATAAATACTGCTGTCAAAGTAGCTTCAGTCCAAAAAACACGAGATAAGCCAGAATGAATCAGCATACTTCTTACAGCATTGAGAATAGTGCGATTCTTTTGTTCAACAACTCCGTTCTGTTGAGGCGAATATGGAATAGTGTGTTCATGATGAATTCCACTGTCAGCACAGTAACTCACAAACTCTCGAGAAACATATTCTCCTCCATTGTCACTACGAAGCTTCTTAAGGCGACGACCAGTTTGAAGTTCCGCAGCCTTGTGGAATTGTTTGAAAACAGATAAGGCTTCAGATTTTTGTCTAAGTAGAAATACAGTCGTATACCTTGAGAAATCATTAATGAAAGTAATGAAGTAGCGATATTGTGATCTCGAAGAAGGTAGAGGTCCACATATATCAGTATGAACAAGATCCAATATGTCATGAGAATGAGTTGTATTTGAAAGAGGAAAGGGTTTGCGATTGTGTTTCCCAAGAGCACAAAATTCACAAATTCCCATATGAGGATGGGCTTTAAGATCCATGCCATGAACAAGATCACGACGTTGAAGATCAAGGAGTTTTGAGAAATCAGCATGAACAAAACGGTGATGCCATACTTTGCAATCATGATCACCTGGAGCAGTGACAACATTTGCTACAGCATCGTTGAGAGAGAGTTCAAACAAATTACCATTTCGAGGAGCAGTGGCTATAGTCTGTCCATCTTTCTCAATTCGGCATTTGGTATGATCAAATCCAGCAAACAGACCAAGATCAACAAGTCTAGCAACTGAAAGAAGATTACGTTGAAGATCTGGTACATGTAATACTCCTCGCAAAATTCGAGTGGAAGAAGATAAGGTACCAAGATATAAGTCTCCAATACCCTTTACTTGACAAGTAGTATCATCAGCAAGATAAACAACACGTTGAACTGGTAGTGGATGATAGTTATGGAGCCACTTAGACTGATATGTCATATTTCCTGTAGCACCAGAATCGACAATAAAAAGTGATCCATCGCGTACATGAAGTATTCTGTCTGGAGCAACTGAACATAGGACGCAGCTTGTTTCTGGTACAATGTTGTTTCGATGTTCAGTAGCATATGCTCTATTCCGATCTGTGTCGAATCGACGCTTATAGCACATATGAGTGGGATGATCAGATCGTCCACAATATTCACAAGAAGAAGAAGAAGAGTCTCTAGATAAACGTGGTTGTTTTGTGGTAATATTGTGTTCTTCATCATATTGACGTGCCCAACAATCATCTTCAGTATGGCCATTTCTGTTGCAGTAAGAACATTGCTTATTAGGAAATTTGAGACGAGAGAAAATATTACCGCGATGGCCACCTCTGCGGTTTCCTCGTTGAAATGGACGCCTTCGAGCATAAAAAGCCCGTACCATCTGTTGTGACTCAGTCTCCTCGTGTGAAATCATAGCTGTATCATGACTAGAATTACGACGTTCTTGACGTTGAGAGTATTCAATTAAAGACATGCAGGCTTGGTCGAAATCAAGACCATCTTTATTAGAGAGAATAGTAACAATGTTATCATAATAAGAGTCCTTCACCGTATCAAGGAGAAGTGTAATCAGTTGCTTTTGTGGAACAGGATCACCGGCAGCAGCAAGTTGATTAATAATAGATTTGAAAGATTCAATATGTCCCGTCATGGCAGTACCAACTTCATATTGTAACTTGTTAAGCAACCCTCTCAAATAAAGTATTTCTGTGACAGATTTCTTCTGAAAGTTTGCAATAAGGTACTTCCATACGTCGTGGGAAGTAGGCAGTTCGTACATATCAAGCAAAAGGGAATCAGTAAGAGCAGAAAGAATATACCGACGAGCTGCTTTATCACGTCGTTGCCAATCCGTATAGGCAACATTCCAATCTTCAAATATAGGTCCTTCAGTGATAAGCACGTTATCATTATCAGTATCAACAGGCTGAGGCGGACAAACACGATTTCCAAGAACAACATCGGAGAGTTCATCGCCTTCAAGAATTAACAACATCTTTGCTTTCCAGCCTGGAAAACCTTGACCTTGGAAAAGAGGAACAGAACGCTGGCCAGAAGGAAAGCCGTTGACGAGAATATTCATAGCCATATCTTGTTGCGAGAAGACGTATAAGATAAGATCGCAGAATTTGCACACCATATATGTTGAAGGCCGCAATTGAGAATGAGAGAGATATGAGGACTGCGTTCTGTCAACGATAAACGTAAGAAGAACGCTCAAGGAACTTCCAAAGATGTGAGAGACGTCACCCAAAAAGGGCAGGGTAAAGGAGACGTTAATAATAGAAGAGTCCTCAAAATAGAGTGGCGTGAGACGCAAGATTGACGGCCACAATATGAATAGCAAAAAGCTAAATCTTCTCGAAAAAGTTAACGCCAAAATAAGAAAAATGATCGCGGACGCTTCACGAAGAAGTAGGACGAAGAAAGCTGCGTCAAGCTCAATTGCAGTAAAAACAGCATAACTTTCTGCTGCGAACTCCGATTGACGCAAACCTAGAACTCAAATCGAAGAGCTCGAGGAGACGAACAAGTTTTGGATGAAAAAGGCCATTGCGCTTTTCCCGTTTCTCCAAATTTTGAGCAGAACAGCAAGAAAAATTGAGATGAAGTTCAGGGTGTCATCAACAAGAAAACGTAATCAACGATTAGATTGATTAGCAATAAACGTCACACAAAACACTAATCATATTCTTCTTAACACAAAACAACCACAATTAACAAGAATCAATGCTCAAAAAAAAAAATTGTAGCAATTTTTGAATCTTACATGCAAATCGCATACACATACTGTTTTGTCACCATGAATTGAATCGGCGCATGATCGTTACTGCTCTGATACCATGTTGAGATGTAGAGAGAAAGAGAGAGAGACGAGACAAGAGACACACCATATACGCTCCCAAAGACTGATTCATATTGAGGACAAGATACAAATATATAGGTGAGACCAAGTTGAGTAGAGTGAGCCATATATAGCTCCAACAACTACGGCCTTACTCAGCTAGTTTCTGCATGCGCAACTAGTTATGGCCAGCATTATGCCGCTCCAAGTATAGCTCATGCAAATTCAACAACCATATTGTGCCCTCGGCCATCCTTCAATGTTCATGGAAACCATGATATGCAGCAGGTCCCCATGCATAATTCTCAAGATTCACACCAATTCTTTTCCTCATAGTAATTTTCTCGTGCAGTAGCAAGCCGGGCAAAACCAAAAAGGATCAATATTGGAGACCTTGCAAACACTGGTTATATTTTGCAAATCATCAACCTGGAGGGTACTTTGGATGCTTTCCAACGTGATGAGCACTCTCAAAGATCATATATTTTGTGAGATCAAACCATGGCAGAGGTCTGTTCTAGTGCTTCTGAAATAGAAGATATCAGATTTCAATCAATGATCAATTGGACTAATTTAATTACTCTGAAGTCGAATCACCAAAACGTATTGCCTTTGCAGGCCCATCCCAACACTTTTTTTGCTAATGCTATCAAGTGGTTGGCGTTGCAGACAACGGTCGAAGAGTAAACGTCAAAGTTGACAAGACTAGGACAGAAAAGCTTAGCAGCTCGATCAGAGCAAAGCTTATGATGGATCCTCAAGTAATTAATCTAGTTGCTTCAATGCTTGTACTTTTAGCACAGAGTGTGAGGGGATTAGTGGTAGACAACTCAATGTCAAGGGAAACGCATTGGGGAATATTGCCACTAGTGCAAGTCACTGGTCGGATGAGCCATTGGCTTCAGTCGCACTCCTCGTCTAGATTTTTTGATAGCCTATCTAAAATTTTTATGAAAGAAACATCTCTCATGACCAATTCAATGCAGAATATGGTGTCTGTGGGAGGAAGTTGGTCAACGTCTAGATCCAAGCTGATGCATCACTAGCAATGCAACGGAAGTCAATCATGCAGGTGCCTATGTGGCTGCTGACCAAGATCAAAAGAATAGTCAAAGAGAAAAAGCATAAGCTAATTCTTTTTTCCACACAAAAAGAAGTTTGATGCTGGAGAAGCCAAAGAACATCGACTATGGAGTAATGGCTCTGGAGATAAGTATACCAATATGTCAACACCTATTAGCCTCTAGTGCCGCTGGCCATTCAACAACTGGGTGGGATAGAAAAAGCTTTCCACACAATATGGACAATATTGCAACATGTAAAGAGATTGTCTTGCTAACCCGCATACATGCGGCAGCCAATGCAGGTGCAATTGAGATTAGCAACAACAGTATACTGTAGCGTTGCTCTTCAGTAGCTTCATATGAAGTAGGTAATGCTAAGGGTGTGGATTTGAACGCACAACAATTATTTCTTCGGAGCTCCCTTCTTGCCAATAACCATGATTTGGTGATGGATCTTATGAGCAAAGGTCCATGTACGCTGCAGTTATTGGATCAAGTTCAGATGGCTGCAGATGGCAGACATTAGTTTGGTATTGTATCCAACACAAACCCTCATTTTCCCTTGGAGGAAAGCTACTCCAAGGTAGGCAGTCAAAATCTATTCACGTTTTCTCAAAGGTCTTTTGTGCAGCAGGCGGTCGAGGTAGAAACTCCATATAGTAGCTATAGTATGTTGAACAAGCCGAGTGCAATTATCGTCAACAACGACTTAACATTCCATAGCGCAAGGCATGCTGCTATTAATATATTGTCCAAATGCAGAACAACCTTCAGCGTCAAGAGGACAGAGTTTGTCTACTGTTGAATGCATTTTCCAACCTCAAGACACAAAAGATATTTTATTTAGTTATACACTCAATATATCATATATGTTAGGTTCAAAGCGCCCTCTTGTGCAAATACATTCCTCATGATGTTGCATCTTATCTTGGTTTTCTTGTAGAGACGAGTTAGCTTTCTTTGCATCTCTTACTGGCTTACCATATAAGATCCATTACATCGGCAAAAATTCGAGAAGGGTTGTGTTGACAGAGGGGTTGGCTAGGGTGCGGTGCTAGCTGCGGATTGGAAGGCCGCCAAGCTTGAGAAGGAGAGCTGGTTGAATGGGGTGGTGGTGGCCCCATCAATTGGATCAAATATGTGCAATCCGACTGTATGCAAAAAAGGGCTAGATTTCTCGCAATCTTTATGCCACCACCTCAATTCCATCATTAACAAAACTACTAGTACCTCTGTCGTGAGCACTCACTTCTGCATCTTTTGGAGGGATCGCACATTGATAGCCTTCAAGTTGCATCTTTTGACTAGAGATATCACTTTCTAATGGATGGTTGTTGCACCCCTTGCATGTAGAAATTGGTTATTGGAGGCCCAAAATCGATGGATCTTTAGAGTTGTTTTTCCTCATTGTACTGCTCAAAGCATGGGACTCACAGACGCTCAATGCAAAAAACAAATCTATTTCTCTTGAAAGTGAGATCATTGTCAAAGGCATCAATAGATCTTTTACAATTTTTCGTGACGAGCTTGATTATGCAATCTCTTGGCCACAAAAACACACCTATTATACCCTCACCTTCTGGCGGTGTTGAATAGAATTGCCACTTGATTGAGATCCTGATTAAAACCCCTTGGAAATAACATACAACAAACAGATTGAAAAATTTGACGTTGTGTTTCCTTGAAGTACAGTAGGATGATGTGTTGAAAAGTATAACATGGGGCATTTACAAGTTCTAGTTGGTCATAGCTTGTCACAATGCCTAGTAGAGAGCTGAATGCAAGGTAGTATGGGCTTCATAACTACTAAATATGACAACGTCTCCACCATTTTCTGGCTCTCTTTTGAAGGTGAATGATTTCGAGCGGAACGCTACCCGTACTAATGCCTATGAGCATCACGTAATAGTAGTTCGCCAAATGCACGTTTAGATTATTGATGAGCGGACTGAATATAGTGCCTTTCGCTATGGGGATGCGGACCTCAAGATGCCCATATCATGTGCAGTTAGGAAGCACGATACGTAACGTGTGCTAGTCAACAAGGAGGCAAGAAGACATAATTGTTGATCAAAGCAACTGACAACACACACACGTGCACGTGCGCACGAGGCACGCACGTGCGCGCACACACAGAGACAAGGTAATACTGATCAGAGGACATGGAACATAGATTTACATCTTCATGTTTTGTGTATGGCAGGGAGGACAGATATTCACAACACTGCACGTTCTAATTGCACGAGCGCGATTCCATCTCAGCAACACTACAAGGTCTGTTATGTGTATCCAATTTCCCATGCGCATGTGTTTACTTGGCGCAACACATTAACGCTACAAGCAGGGCACGGCTTCTGTCAGGCCAAGGGCCAAACCAAGGGGTCAAGGAGTCGGCCAAGGGCCGGCTGCCAGTGGGAAGGGGTCCGAAAGGGGCTAGGAGCCTATTAAAGGGAGGTTGGGTGGATGGACCAGGGATGGCAGTCCCTTGGTGTTTACACTGGTATCAGAGCTAAACATAGAACTTGGGCACGTTTTCTGCTTGGCTGCATGTTGCATGCAACCTCAAAGTGGAGGAGGAAGAGGGCCGAGGCCGCAACGTGTGTAGAAGCTCTAAGCCGGGGATGAAGCTGTGGGTCAACGGGCTCCAAAATGCTCAAGCTTGGGCTCGTTGGGAGCGCCTTGGGGAGGAGGTCCACTCCGACCCTGCAGCAGGCCCCAACTCGGCCCACATCGCGAGCTAGGGTGACCTTTTCCCTCACGCAGGGGGCCGAACTGCGCTGCAGAACAGAGGTCGACATATTTTAAAAAAATCCCCTAAGGGTTGCCCGTTCCCACTCGGACAACCCTATTGGACCTTAAGGGAGCTGAGGCCCGTGCAGCTTCTTTGTTTTTTCTCTCCGGTGTCCCTCTCCGATATGATGGGCATCATCACCTCTGAGTTCTGTTAATTGCAAAAAATTCTGAAGTTCGAACTTGCTCCAAACAGTTTTTTGAAGCTTCGACAAACTGCAAATTGCTCACCAAGCTTCAACCGATTTGGTGGTTGCATACGATGCAAGCCACCTCGGCAGTGACTATACATTGATTTGTGTTTTCAACTTCCTCATCGGCTGCCCAAATTGTCGGCAACTTTCAAGTTTATTTGGTGTATTTCATACGCCGCAAACCAGACTATTGGCAACTTGAATTTTCTTCGTGCTTTCGAGTGAATCATCCACTGCAGTTTTGCTCGTTGTTGTCAAGCTGGTAGTGGTCTTGGTTTGAACTTCACTTTCGAAGTCGGCGTTCTTTCTTCTCAAAGGCATAATTATACGGTTCCTTATCGCATACGGCTATGAGCTCGTTGGAATTCAGGTATTCTTCTTTCTTTTCTCGCACAGTACGTCCACAACATGGATTCGGACATAGATATGCATCCTGCATTTGATTTCGAGCAGTCCGCACCCGTTTCGTCTGCCGATGCCACGCGGATGGTTCCTCTCATGGAGAGTAATCGTGTCCCAATGGCAACAGACGATGCATATGAGTTGCTGGACATGCAAGATCTCTGTGCATTGCAAACACGCATGACTGTGCTTGAAACGAATTTTGCACAATCACAGAATTATCCGATTTGATTAAGTTGCATATGCGGCAGCAGGCCACGGGCCCTGCTAGTCAGCCAATTCAGGAGCACGGCTCCACACCAGGCCAAGGGCCGGCTGTTGGGCAAGGCCCTCCTCCGGGACCGCTGCACTCTCTGACCCAAAAAGAGGTGGACGATTTGTTGAAAAATACAAAGCCACCAATTTTTCGGGGAGAAGAGCGTGAGCGAAACAAGGACACCGTGAATATTTTTCTCAGTAAGTGGGATGGTATTCATGCCCTTAGACGTACCCCGGATGCAGCCTAGGCGTTGCAGACAAGTCTGACTTTGGACGGCAAGGCCTACAAATGGTGGATGTCTCTCAAGGAGAAGGGCATGCTACCACAGACTTGGGCATCTTTTGAGACTGTCTTTGGGAAGAAATTTCTACCTACCAATGAGAAGGATAGAAATTGGACCGCCTGGGACGAATGTTCTATGCACCAGCATAAAACATTATTGGAATATATTTCCCATTATCGGGATGTGATCATCAAACTAGAAGGGATGGATACCTTTCAGCAGGTGCGTGGGTTCATCCGTGGGTTAACTCCCGAGCTTAAGAAGCACGTTAAAACCTAGGATCCACAAATACTCGAGGACGCAATAGTGCAAGCTCACATCCATGATGATCCCGACGATCGAGCATTGCATAGTTCGCATGTGCATGGCACTACACCTGTTTCCACACGTCCACAGCATGTGCATCATAAAAGAAAAAATGTCTCTACTGCATCAGAGACCTCCAAAAAGCCCAAGGGGTCCTCTCTCAACGGAAGAGTTTGAGAAAGCCAAAAAAGAAAATTTGTGCTTTAAATGTTTGGGAACTGGACATAGCAAAAAGGATTGTCCCAAGGGGAAATCTGCTGCTCAAGACAAGGGGAAGGAAAAAGCATTACACATGGTGTAGCTTTTACCTCTTGAATTCTCTTCCCAGTTTGCTAATGTGGAAGTAACACACACCGAGGCGGTGCATGAGTGCTGTATCACGGCCTCCATGTGGCAGCAGACTTTCGGACCACATGAGTTGGTGCGTATGCATGGCTCTATCCAAGGGCACAGGGTGCGGATCTTGGTAGACGATGGTGCGTCGCACAATTTCATCAATTATAAATTGGTGAAACGACTCAAATTTCCCCAAACCCCGAGTTTCCATCGCTACAAGGTAGCAATGACTAACGGCCATGATGCTGAGATATGGGAAACTCAGGTTAAAGATGTACCTCTGGAAATTCAAGGATACCGTACCTCTTTGGATTTCCAAGTCATGAATATGGAGAGGGCGGATGTGGTTCTTAGTCGTGAATGGTTGCATAGTTTAGGATCATCCCTTAGACGTAGCTATGAGCATAATAGTCTAATGTTCGAATCCAATGGTGTGCACGTGCTGTTGTTGGGGGAGAAGGATGTACCTTCCTCACCACTTATTTGTACAGTTGAGCTTATGAAGCTCGCTTCTGATGATGCAATAGAATAACTTTTTTGTGTTACTCACTGTGCCATTTTATTTCTAATGTGGATGATGTTTTTAATGATGATAAAGTTTTGAATAAAACTTCCTCAACGTCGCATTCTTCTCTCTCTCCTCTTCCAGCTATGTCTACTAATTCAAAGCAAGCAAATGTTGCTAATGAATTGAAGGAACTTTTAAGGGAATTCAAGGATGTGTTCCCAGATGATTTGCCACCAGGGCTACCGCCAACACGTTCTGTGCAACATGGCATAGACGTGGTTGCAGGCAGTAAGCCAGTGAGTAAACCGCCTTACCGAATGAGTCATTCGGAGGCTGAGGTGGAACGACAGCTTGCTGACTATCTCAGTAGAGGGTTTATTCAACCAAGTTCTTCACCATGGGCCTCTCCCATTTTCTTAGTGAAGACAAAGGACGGTACTATGCGCATGTGCGTAGATTACCGTGGATTAAATGTTGTTACTGTTAAGAACAAGTACCCATTGCCACGAGTAGATGAGTTGTTTGATAAGCTCACCCACGCTCGTATATTTTCAAAGATTGATTTAAGATCTGGGTATCATCAAGTACGCATCAGGCTTGCAGATATACCCAAAACAGCGTTCCGAACAAGGTTTGGACATTATGAGTTTTTGGTAATGCCCTTTGGGCTAACCAATGCTCCAGCTACGTTCATGACACTGATGGATAGTGTCTTGAGACAATACTTGGAAAATTTTGTTATCGTTTTCCTCGATGAAATTCTTGTATATAGTGCATCTGAGGAAGGGCACTTAGTACATTTGAAACAAGTGTTTCATTTGTTACGCCAAAATCAGTTATATGCCAAGGAATCCAAATGTGATTTCCTCAAGGAGGAAATTCACTACTTGGGGCATGTTATTTCGGCTGCAGGGTTACACGTGGATCAATCCAAGGTGGATGCCATTCGGAGGTGGCCCTCTCCCAAAAATTTGGAAGAGCTCCAGATTTTTTTAGGCTTTGCAGGTTTTTATCGTCGATTAGTTAAAAACTATGCCCATATTGCTGTTCCCATGACAGATCAACTGAAAGCCAAGGGCAAGGCCTTTCATTGGGGATTAGAACAACAGCAAAGTTTTGACAAACTTAAGGACACATTAGCCACAGCTCCGATTTTGGCTATTGTGGATCCCTTAAAGCCATTCGTTTTGAAAAGGGATGCTAGTAATCGTGCGATTGGAGCAGTCCTTCTGTAGGAGTGAAGGCCAATTGCATTTGAAAGCAAGAAGCTGGATTCAGCACAGCAGAATTACTCTGCTTACGAACGCGAGCTCTATGCAATCGTGTCTGCTTTAAAGACATGGCGACATTATTTGTATAGTGCACAGTTCGAGATTGTGTTTGACCATGACAGTATCAAGTGGTTTACACAACAAAGTGATTTGAAGGGTCGCAAGGCCAGGTGGGCTGAGATTCTTCAGGAGTAGGACACCAAGCTACGATATCGCAAAGGGCAGTACAATGTAGTGGCTAATGCTCTCAGCCAAATGCCAGAGATCCTCTCTCCTTTCACGGAATTGTGGAGTGAGTTTTTGGAATCTCTCAAAGGTAAGTGCGAGCATGATACTGCATACTCCAAGTTGTGGAGCTCTGTTAGAAAGAGGGATCCTTCTCACTCCAATGTTGGTAGTGGTTTTGTTTCCTCCACACCCAGTTCTCCTCTTTCGAGTGATGAACTGCAGAGATGGAAAAATATTTCCATAGATGATGGGTACCTACTCCACAAGGGGAGAGTGTGTGTACCGAAGGACGCGGACATTTGGTGCCAAATTCTTTATGAATGTCACGATAGTCCAAGTGCAGGGCACCCGGGAATTAAGAAAACTTATGCACTCGTAAGACGACAGTTTTACTGGCCAGGTTTACATGGGTATGTTCAAGACTATGTCTTGCATTGCCAAAAATGTCAAGATAATAAAGTAGAGTGCCTGAAAGAAGGAGGACTCTTACATCCTTTAGAGATTCCCAATGGTAAATGGGAAAGTATCTCCATGGATTTTATTGTGGGTTTACCAACCACTATTCGAGGACATGACTCGGTATGGGTGGTCGTAGACCGGTTGACTAAACTTTGTTAGTTTATTCCAACCAAGTCAACCATTAAGACTCCAGAATTAGCTAAGTTATTTGTGGAAAATCTTTACCGGTTGTATGGATTGCCAAGTAACATTGTGAGTGATCGTGATCCCGAGTTTAACAGTCATTTTTGGAGGGCTGTTTTTAAACGATTGGGTACACAACTTAATTTAAGTATGGCTGATCACCCTGAAACAGATGGTCAGATGGAACAAGTCAACCAAGTGCTAGAGGATATGCTACGAGCATACGTTGGCAAGAAGCAATCAGATTGGGAAGATTATCTTCCTATTCTTGAGTTTGCATATAATAGTGCTAAGCATGTTACAACTGGTTTTAGTCCATTCATGCTTATGTATGGTTTTCAACCTAGATCACCAGTGACGGTGGGGTTGGCAACTGAGAAGCTCCAACAGGTCAAGGAGTTTCTCCAAGATCATATGGAAATGCTGAGACTTGCTCGTCAAAATGTTCGACAAGCACAAGATCCGTATAAGAAGTATGCTAATGAGAAACGTCGGCAAGTTACCTTCACGGAAGGTGAAGAGGTATTTTTTTGTGTGCCAGAGCATTCAGAAAGTCTGAAGACTGGACCCACATCCAAATTATCTCCACGTTATTGCGGGCCATTCAAGACACACAACTCTTTGCTAGCCAATGCATGTGAAGTATTACAATAGTGAATACACAAGTAGTGAATGCATGTGGTGTATCAAAGTAGTGAATTGACCTTGTGCATCCTTACTTTAGCTCTAAATAGTTGATATTATACTAGGTGTCTAAATTATTGATTCCATACTATATATGTCCTCGTTTCCCACTACTAGGTGTCAGTATGAAGTTGTTAAGACCTACAAGATTAGAGTCCAAGCGTCAATAAGCTAGGGAGAAAACTGCAGACAACTTGAACTAACTTATCGTCTATATGCTAGGCCATGGTCTGAAATTACTGCATTGTATAAAGGTTGGAGCATGCAATGTGACATCTTTGCTCACAATCTAAAAATATGTCCCTCCTGCACGACGGCATACCTCACATATGTAGGGATTAACGAGGTCGACAAAAAAATGAAATAGACACTACTGCTGCTCTCACGTGCGTATTATCGTTGGGTGCTTTTCCATCGGAGCGGCAACAACAAGACTTAGCAGCATTGCGTCTACAATCCATTACTAGTTCAAGATACCAGTCTTGAATCGATAGTATCCCCTCTCTATTCATGAGACCGATGAGTGATATTTGGACATAAAAGAGGCAGATATTATAATTATAGACGAGCTATCCGTGTTAATCCAAACGAATTTTTACCTATCGTAAGACAAAATGTCAACATAGAAAGTAGGACATTGGCAGATCCCTTCAACAACAAATGTGTTCTCTTGCACAATGACCTTGCCCAACTATTCCCAGTTTGTAGTCACGCATGGGAGCTTTGTAACAAATGCCATATATTCACAAGCTCGATCCGGAGGCTACTTGCAAGTTTATACAAGATGTCATGCTTGGTAAGACATGCAACGGACCTTAAATTGCTTATGTTCTTGACCATTATTTCTGAAATAAAACCAGACTTCCTAGATGAGATCAAGTGTACCTTGGGTGCATGTATTTTAGATGAATCAAACTGACATTACAAAACTTGAAATGAATGTCAATTTGAATGTGTCATGTTATATTCTATAGATGTTATATAGCAAGGCCCACCAAGGAAGACTAGTTTCTCTACTAGAGCCCATCAAAAACCCAATAATCGAGCATCTTTGTGTCTAGAAAGAATCTTTGTGCATCATTGAGCTTGAGTGCAAAGAATCTATCATTGAGATTTGAATGGTTTCTCTACTAGAGCCTATGAAAAACCCAATAATCGAGCATCTTTGTGTCTAGGGAAAAAAACTCCAACTCCTGGCGTGGCCCTATATTCCAGTAGGCTTTTGTTTGGTTTGGAATAGCTAGCTATCAATGGAGGCAAGAGAGCATCGCAGACTGCAGGAAACCCGCTGCATGCATGCTCATCTACGACCTCATGCAACGTCAAGTTCATTGCGCACGTGTCTACTGTTTCAATTGCGCACGTGTGGCGCCGCGTCATCGCTCATCTGATGATAGATGATGGCTGCTGATATACAAAGTCAACATCCGGCACGCCAGGCGCTATTATATACATAGCTGCACCAGCACCAATACTCTTATCAAGCAGCAAGTGTACAGATCTCTCCATCCCTCCCCCCCACTATCGAACTCTCTCATAAGACTCTCTCTCTCTCAACTGATCATCTCTCCCTTTCTCTGTGGCTCGCACACGCACCTGCCACGCCCACGTCAGCCCGCACACACACACATACAAATCGAAGCCATCATGCATAATCACTCTCAAGGGTCAGCTCATGCGTTGTTGTTGAAGAGGCAGCAGTCAATCCAGGTTGCCCTAAACGTTGCCCTCATGTTGTTAATACTCGTGATGCCAGCAGCCCACGCACGACGGGCGGCATCCTGGAGCCTCGTGCAGTCCAGGCCCCTGGAGTACTATGTCCAAGTGGGGCTGACCCCCCCTGACATGGACACCCTCATCGCTCCCATTGACCCCACCGGCTCCACCGGCACCTTCGGCCAGACACAGCTCTTCGCCTTCAATGTCACGCACGGCGCTGACCCAGCCTCCACGCTCCTCGGCTCCATGCGTGGTTATACCGTCCAAGCCAGCTGCACCGCCGACTTCCACGGCGTCGAAGTGGAGGTCCTCGCCTTCGACGATGGCTCGCTCAATGGCACCATCAGCCTGCAAGGCCTCATCAACGCTGGCACCTCATGATTGATGTATGCTTGGATAAATGACATTCTGCAACCTCATATACTAGGAAATTTCGACTTTGCGTACATTTGAATATAGAAAGATGGTGTATTAGATCACCTACACACCTTGGGAGTATTTGAGTCTCAAAACAATTTTCTAGCACATGAAATTTGTGCAATTAATGGGTGGTACGACTATTAAAATTCAACGTATAGCTTCTATCATGCACTAATTTTTTGGGAGGTTGTGCCACCAATTTCTTTGAACCATCCAATAATCTTCTTCACCTCATGATCCAATGTGATATTGATGTGATGCATGTCCAATTGATCTGATGAGTGGACTTTCTATCCACTTAATCACCTAGTAGACATACCTACGGCCCCCAATTATGGATACTCCCTTTGTGATAGCTTTCGAGTGTGATTAAGAGATTTTTTAAAACAAAATTTAATAGAGTTTCTTTTGTAGCCACGCTCTCATGCTAGTTTTATCATTATTATTATAAATTACATAGGGTTTCTTTTGTAGCCATGCTCTTATACTAGTTTTATCATTAATCTTTTTAAATTTCATAGGCTTTCCTTTGTCCGCACCCTCTCAAGCTAGTTTTCATCTGAAAAGAAAGTACCATCTATTCAGTGTAGTGTTCCCACACAATTTGAGGCTTTGAAATCTAAACTTGTCTTCATTGTATCTCAATTAGAGACTCGCACAAACCCAAAGCTTTGAATATCCATAAGGTGCACAAAACTCGCACATCCACATAAGAATTGGAAAGAATTAAAAAACGAGGAT
The DNA here is from genome assembly GCF_014529385.1 of Adiantum capillus-veneris. Classification (NCBI taxonomy): domain Eukaryota; kingdom Viridiplantae; phylum Streptophyta; class Polypodiopsida; order Polypodiales; family Pteridaceae; genus Adiantum; species Adiantum capillus-veneris. Next base: position 49,803,603 of record NC_140958.1, on the reverse strand, counting down.
AAATGCCACCACTTGTCCAATTGATCATATTTAATACACTAAAATATGATAATAGCCCCACTCTGTAACAGAATATGGCTATAACATTGATTGTATCGGAATTAAATTAACAATAGTGAGCATTTCCTTAAGAGAATTCTTAAAGAGCATAAGGAGAGCAGTGGATTAAAGGTAGAAAAATGAACATTACACCTGGCATGAACAATACTTGTAAAAGAGAGAGAGGGAGAGAGAGAGAGAGAGAGAGAGAGAGAGAGAGAGAGAGAAAATTAGAGAAATTGACAATAGTTGAAGACGAGATTTACTTGAAGCCGATTCCCCCCTCCAAAAGGCTTTTGTATTATAGATTCTCCCTTAAAGAGAGACTTGATACAATACATCTTTGTGCTCCTTGAGAGCTTGTTGATGCATGAAGATGGTAAACTTCATGCACAAAATTTATGCCAGTACTACCTTGCAAAAACAAAAACAATACCTCAAACAACTTCAAAGGTGGAGAGAGCTAGCAGGGAGTGAGGGATGGAAAGAGGAAAAAGAAGTACCATACGAGAAAGAAGTAGTTTCCTCACGATAGATTACTCTTGGAGCTTAGCTTAGCATAGTAATATAGATGGTAGAGAAGATGAGCATGCCATTGAAGCTTGACTCTTGGTTAGATTTGCATCCCATAGCCAAGAGGTGTTGGTGTAGGCTCTCTACGTTTCAAACTTGGAGAAGGAGATGGAGTAATTCTTGCTCAACACAATGAGAGAGAGTGTGAGTGTCATGTGAGAATAACCCAAAATGAGTCCCCTCCTTGCCTAGGTAGACCCCTCTGTCTCTTTACTCATGCTTGATCACTATTGGCCCTTGCCAAGCTTGGCCAATCACAGGCTATGATCATTTCAGGCAATAGAGATAGCATTTGGACATGTTTCCTTCTTTTCCCTTTTGAGAGAGAGAGCTTAGTAATTAATAAAATGCATGTAAATTCTCATTGGACCTCCCTAAAGACCATCCAATAGGATTCATGCACACCATGAGTACAACATGGGTAGCTGCTTGACATGTGTCCTTCTTGCCTCTTATGTCTCGGGCTTGCCTTGAGTGTGTGTGTGTGTGTTCTCTCTCATGTCCCTACCTTTAGGGATCGCCCCCTCCTTTGTAGGAGTCATGCTTGACTTTGAACACCTCGAGCACCTTAGTCATCAAGCACGAGAAGCACCTCAAGCACCTTAGTCAACCCAAGCAAGGCAAGCACCTCAAGCACATACCTAGCTTGCCTCAGGTTTAAAGTACCTAAAGGTCATAGGTCTAAGGACTTTTAACACTAACCTTTGGAGGTCTTTTAATCTCCATTATCTGGTCATTTCTCTTTGATAGACCATCTCTCTTTTGGACCCTTAATGAGAGGTAGCCTTCTCTCCCTTTTGGTTTCGTGTTGAGATAGATCTAAAACCACATATCTATATTCTAACTCTTGTTCCCTTTCATTTTCCCACATTAAATGCTTAGTTCAATATGAGAAAATCATAAGATACGTAGATATTAGATTTTATGACATTATACTACAAGAGGTCACTTAAATTTCGACGCCAAATTATGGGTGACAATGGCGGGCGTCGGTATTTGTGCAGATAAGTATGGAGGGAGATGAACACTTTAAACATTTTCATCTTCAAATTTTTCACGCTTGTATCAATGATTTTTTTGACGCTTATATAGATATGTATTCCGATGTTTAATCTTGCGCCTGCAAGAGCGTCTGTACTGACAGAACCTGCAAAAACCGAAACGCAGGTCTTTCACTGAGCATTTCTCTAATTTGTGTGCCTTTTCTCTTGGTCTCGTCCTCCTCACCTACTGCAGATCTCGTGCCCAACAACTTGCCGGAGGTGAGAATGTTGCTTGTTGACTACTCCTTCGTATCCATTAGGAATAGAATGGGGTCTATGAGGGCCTCTTTATTTGGCAGTTTAAAGAAGTCAAACCTTTAGTATTAAGAAAGTAATGAAAGGACAACTTTTGAATTCAAACAGGCCAAACAGCTAGTTTATTTGAATTCAAATTTCCCCCCCAAAATGGAATTAAAAATATAGCAGGTAAAACCATATCATCTAGCATATCTATGGAAAGAGCACAATGCGTAGATTGTAGATCTATCATCTTTGCTCAAATCGAAGATCATATGTGGGAGTTATGGAAGGCCAAAAATCATAAAATTGTCCACCTCTTACACACCCACCATTCTAGCACACATGGCATATACCTATTTGTCAAAATGTTAATCACTTGCATACGCTCATGGCAAATAAAAAGGCCCTCCTATACCCATTCCTCTTCCTAATGAAGCTGAGATTCTTTTCAAGTTTGCTTGTAGGTTTATGGTTTAGTGTTTAACATAAAGTGTGTGTGTGTGTGTGTGTGTGTGTGTGTGTGTGTGTGTGTGTGTGTGTGTTTTTGCAGGTTTGAAGACGTTTACAAGACCCTTTATTGCTAAAAAAGGCTGCCTGCGAGTGCTCAAAAGTTTTATGCATATTAAATTACTTTAAAATTATATTGTATATTGACAAAATAAAATTTCTTTAATTAGGATTTCTATGCTTAAATTTTCTTAAATTTTCATGCAATTTTGTTTAGAAATTATGCTTTGAAAAAATTGTTTTGAAAATATGGTTTGGGGTAATTTTGATTTGAAATTATGCTACGAAAAAGTTTTGTATGCTTTGAAGAATATTTCTTTCAAAATTATGCTATGGAAAAATTTTGGTTTGCAGAAATTTTGTTTTGAAATTACGCTACCATCTCATCATCATCATGCGATTGATGAGGTTTAGGTTATAGGTTTCGGTAAGGTGTAGTTTTGGTTATAGTATAGGCTAGGGTCTAGGTTATATGTTCAGTTATAGGGCATACGTTAGGTTAGAATAGGTTAGGTTAGGTTAGGTTAGATTAAGTTAAGGTTATAGGTTAAGTTAAGTTAGTTTATGGGTTAGATTATAAACTAGCTTAGGTTAGTTTATAGGTTAATTAGGTTAGGTAAACTTATAGGCTAGGTTAGATTAGCTTATAGGTTAGGTTCTAGGTTAGGTTGGGTTTTAAGTTATATACTAGGTTAGGTTATAGGTAAGGTTTAGGCAACATGTTAGGTTATAGGTTAGGTTATCAGTTGTGCATCAAATACTAGGTTAGGTTATAGTTAATGCTAACTAATAATTAGATTATAGGTTTGGTTGGAAAAAAATATGATGCTTCCAATTGAAACATTGGCGGCCTTTAACCATGATGTAAATAGCTTACAAATTTATTGCCAAGTCAATTTTCCAAAGAATCTATCCCACTATGGATAAGGGTATCACTCCTCCCCAACAAGATTTTATCAAAGGAAGATCTATTTAAGATAACGCCTTGACAGCAATGGTTGGATTAGAATACACACCATTCACCATGCAAGATTGTATCGGTTATAGGTTAGGTTATAGTTAGCGATGTGGGTGGTATGGAAACACACACACAACGCCTCTATAATCACCTAACACACACTCTTGGGATAATACACACACACACTATAGGGCACCACTCGGCTTACAAAATCCATCTGGCTGAGACAGGGACCACACCGATGGAGTGAGAGGAGAGAGACTATCCATCTGCCCACTCAACACACCTACACACACGTGTATACACAAATCAGCTGGGAAAAGTGAATCCTTTGACCACTCTTACACATCTCTTACACACCCACCATTATAGCACACATGGCATACACCTATTTGTCAAAATGTTAATCACTTCCATATGCTCATGGCAAATAAAGAGGCCCTCCTATACCCCATCCTCTTCCTAATGAAGCTGAGATTCTTTTGATGTTTTCTTGTAGGTTTATGGTTTGGAGTTTAATATAGTGTGTGTGTGTGTGCATGCGTTTTTGCAGGTTTGAAGACGTTTACAAGACCCTTTCTTGCTCAAAAAGGCCACGTGCGAGTGCTCAAAAGTTTTATGCATATTCAATTACTTTAAAATTATATTGTATAATGACAGAATAAAATTTGATTAATTAGGATTTCAATACCTAAATTTTCATGCAATTTTGTTTAGAAATTATGCTTTGAAAAAAAATTGTTTTGAAATTATGGTTTGGGGTAATTTTGATTTGAAATTATGCTACGTTAAAAAAAATTTGTTTGAAGATGCTTTGAATAAAATTTGTTTCAAAATTATGCTATTAAAAAATTTTGTTTCGAAATTATGTTTCGAAATTATGTTTTGAAATTATGTTTTGAAGAAATTTAGTTTTGAAATTACGCTACCATCTCATCATCATCATGCGATTGATGAGGTTTAGGTTATAGGTTTCGGTAAGGTGTAGTTTTGGTTTTAGGATAGGTTAGGGTATAGGTTATATGTTAAGTTATAGGTCATACGTTAGGTTAGGTTAGGTTAGGTTAGGTTAGATTGGGTTTAGGTTATAGGTTAAGTTAAGTTAGTTTATGGGTTAGATTATAGACTAGGTTAGGTTATTTTATAGGTTAATTAGGTTAGGTAAACTTATAGGTTAGGTTAGATTGGCTTATAGGTTAGATTCTACGTTATAGGTTAGGTTATAAGTTATTGACTAGGTTAGGTTATAGGTCAGGTATAGGCAACATGTTAGGTTAATTAGGTTTGGTTATAAGTTGTACATAAAAAGCTAGGTTAGGTTATAGTTTAAGTTAACTAATGTTTATGTTATAGGTTTGGTTTTAAAAAAATCTGATGCTTCCAACTGAACCATGATGTAAATAGCTTACAAAATTCTTACCAATTACTCAATATCCCAAAGACTCTATCCCACTATGGAGAAGGGTATCACTCCTCGCAAAGAAGATTTCATCAAAGGAAGATCCATTTAAGATAACACCTTGACAACAATGGTTTGATTAGAATACACACCATTCACCATGCAAGATTGTATTGATTATTGGTTAGGTTATAGCTAGCGATGTGAGCTGGATGGAAATACACACAGCGCCTCTATAATCACCTCTCACACACTCTTGGGATAATACACACACATACACACTATCGGATACCACTCGGCTTATGAAATCCACCTGAATGAGACAGGGAACACACCATTCGAGTGAGAGGAGAGAGACTATCTATCTGCCCACTCAACACACACACACACACACACACGTATACACAAATCAGCTCAAAGGATTTCAATGCTTAAATTTTTATGCAATTTTATTTAAAATATTATGCTTTGAAAAAAAATTGTCTGAAATTATGGTTTGGGGTAATTTTGATTTGCAATTATTCTACGGAAAAAATTTGTATGCTTTGAAGAAAATTTGTTTCAAAATTATGCTATGGAAACATTATGTTTCGAACAAATTGTGTTTTGAAATTACGTTACCATCTCATCGTCATCATGCGATTGATGAGGTTTAGGTTATTGGTTTCGGTAAGGTGTAGTTTAGGTTATAAATTAGGTTAGGGTATAGGTTATATGTTAAGTTATAGGTCATACGTTAGGTTTGGTTTGGTTAGGTTAGATTAGGTTTAGGTTATAGGTTAAGTTAAGTTAGTTTATGGGTTAGAATATAGACTAGGTTAGGTTAGGTTATACGTTAATTAGGTTAGGTTAACTTATAGGTTAGGTTAGATTAGCTTATAGGTTACGTTAATTAGGTTAGGTTGTATGTTGTACATAAAAGGCTAGGTTAAGTTAAAGTTTAAGTTAACTAATGTTTAGGTTATAGGTTTGGTTCGAAAAAAACGAGATGCTTCCAATTGAAACATTGGTGGCCCATAACCATGATGTAAATAGCTGCCAAATTTATTGCCAAGTCAATTTTCCAAAGAATCTATCCCACTATGGATAAGGGTATCACTCCTCCCCAACAAGATTTTATCAAAGGAAGATCTATTTAAGATAACGCCTTGACAGCAATGGTTGGATTAGAATACACACCATTCACCATGCAAGATTGTATCGGTTATAGGTTAGGTTATAGTTAGCGATGTGGGTGGTATGGAAACACACACACAACGTCTCTATAATCACCTACCACACAGTCTTGGGATAATACACACACATACACACTATGGGGCACCACTCGGCTTACCAAATCCATCTGGCTGAGACAGGGACCACACCGATGGAGTGAGAGGAGAGAGACTATCCATCTGCCCACTCAACACACATACACACACGTGTATACACAAATCAGCTGGGAAAAGTGAATCCTTTGACCACTCTTACACATCTCTTACACACCCACCATTATAGCACACATGGCATACACCTATTTGTCAAAATGTTAATCACTTCTATATGCTCATGGAAAATAAAGAGGCCCTCCTATACCCCATCCTCTTCCTAATGAAGCTGAGATTCTTTTGAAGTTTTCTTGTAGATTTATGGTTTAGAGTTTAACATAGTGTGTGTGTGTGTGTGTGTGTGTGTGTGTGTGTGCGTGCGTTTTTGCAGGTTTGAAGACGTTTATAGACCCTTTCTTGCTCAAAAAGGCCATGTGCGAGTGCTCAAAAGTTTTATGCATATTCAATTACTTTAAAATTATATTGTATAATGACATAATAAAATTTCATTAATTAGGATTTCAATGCTTAAATTTTCATGCAATTGTGTTTAGAAATTATGCTTTGAAAAAAAATTGGTTTGAAATTATGGTTTGGGGTAATTTTGATTTGAAATTATGCTACGAAAAAAAAATTTTGTTTCAAAATTATACTATGGAAAAATTTTGTTTTGAAATTATGTTTTGAAGAAATTTAGTTTTGAAATTACGCTACCATCTCATCATCATCATGCGATTGATGAGGTTTAGGTTATAGGTTTCGGTAAGGTGTAGTTTTGGTTATAGGATAGGTTAGGGTATAGGTTATATGTTAAGTTATAGGTCATATGTTAGGTTAGATTAGGTTTAGTTTATAGGTTAAGTTAAGTTAGTTTATGGGTTAGATTATAGACTAGGTTAGGTTAGTTTATAGGTTAATTAGGTTAGGTAAACTTATAGGTTAGGTTAGATTGGCTTATAGGTTAGATTCTAGGTTATAGGTTAGGTTCTAAGTTATTGACTAGGTTAGGTTATAGGTCAGGTTTAGGCAACATGTTAGGTTAATTAGGTTAGGTTATAAGTTGTACATAAAAAGCTAGGTTAGGTTATAGTTTAAGTTAACTAATGTTTAGGTTATAGGTTTGGTTTTAAAAAAATCTGATGCTTCCAACTGAAACATTGGTGGCCCATAACCATGATGTAAATATCTTACAAAATTCTTGCCAATTAGTCAATATCCCAAAGACTCTATCCCACTATGGAAAAGGGTATCACTCCTCGCCAACAAGATTTCATCAAAGGAAGATCTATTTAAGATAACACCTAGACAACAATGGTTGGATTAGAATACACACCATGCACCATGCAAGATTGTATTGATTATTGGTTATGTTATAGCTAGCGATGTGAGCAGGATGGAAATACACACAGCGCCTCTATAATCACCTGACACACACTCTTGGGATAATACACACACAGACACACACACACACACTATGGGATACCACTCGGCTTATGAAATCCACCTAACTGAGACAGGGAACACACCATTGGAGTGAGAGGAGAGAGACTATCTATCTGCCACTCAACACACACACACACACACACACACACACACACACACACACACACACACACACACACGTATACACAAATCAACTCAAAGGATTTCAATGCTTAAATTTTTATGCAATTTTATTTAAAATATTATGCTTTGAAAAAAAATTGTTCTGAAATTATGGTTTGGGGTAATTTTGATTTGAAATTATTCTACGGAAAAAATTTGTATGCTTTGAAGAAAATTTGTTTCAAAATTATGCTATGGAAACATTATGTTTCGAACAAATTGTGTTTTGAAATTACGTTACCATCTCATCATCATCATGCGATTGATGAGGTTTAGGTTATTGGTTTCGGTAAGGTGTAGTTTAGGTTATAAATTAGGTTAGGGTATAGGTTATATGTTAAGTTATAGGTCATACGTTAGGTTTGGTTTGGTTAGGTTAGATTAGGTTTAGGTTATAGGTTAAGTTAAGTTAGTTTATGGGTTAGATTATAGACTAGGTTAGGTTAGGTTATACGTTAATTAGGTTAGGTTAACTTATAGGTTAGGTTAGATTAGCTTATAGGTTAGGTTAATTAGGTTAGGTTGTATGTTGTACATAAAAGGCTAGGTTAAGTTAAAGTTTAAGTTAACTAATGTTTAGGTTATAGGTTTGGTTCGAAAAAAACGAGATGCTTCCAATTGAAACATTGGCGGCCCATAACCATGATGTAAATAGCTTACAAATTTATTGCCAAGTCAATTTCCAAAGAATCTATCCCACTATGGATAAGGGTATCACTCCTCCCCAACAAGATTTTATCAAACGAAGATCTATTTAAGATAACGCCTTGACAGCAATGGTTGGATTAGAATACACACCATTCACCATGCAAGATTGTATCGGTTATAGGTTAGGTTATAGTTAGCGATGTGGGTGGTATGGAAACACACACACAACGTCTCTATAATCACCTAACACACACTCTTGGGATAATACACACACACACACACTATGGGGCACCACTCGGCTTACAAAATCCATCTGGATGAGATAGGGACCACACCGATGGAGTGAGAGGAGAGAGAGTATCCATCTGCCCACTCAACACATATACACACACGTGTATACACAAATCAGCTGGGAAAAGTGAATCCTTTGACCACTCTTACACATCCCTTACACACCCACCATTATAGCACACATGGCATACACCTATTTGTCAAAATGTTAATGACTTCTATATGCTCATGGAAAATAAAGAGGCCCTCCTATACCCCATCCTCTTCCTAATGAAGCTGAGATTCTTTTGAAGTTTTCTTGTAGATTTATGGTTTAGAGTTTAACATAGTGTGTGTGTGTGTGTGTGTGATGGGATACCACTCGACGGGGAACACACCATTGGAGTGAGAGGAGAGAGACTATCTATCTGCCCACTCAACACACATACACACACACACACACACACACACACACACACACACGTATACACAAATCAACTCAAAGGATTTCAATGGCTTAATTTTTATGCAATTTTATTTAAAAAATTATGGTTTGAAAAAAAATTGTTCGGAAATTATGGTTTGGGGTAATTTTGATTTGAAATTATGCTACGGAAAAATTTTGTATTCTTTGAAGAAAATTTGTTTGAAAATTATGCTATGGAAACATTATGTCTTGAACAAATTTTGTTTTGAAATTACGTTACCATCTCATCATCATCATGCGATTGATGAGGTTTAGGTTATTGGTTTCGGTAAGGTGTAGTTTATGTTATAAATTAGGTTAGGGTATAGGTTATATGTTAAGTTATAGGTCATACGTTAGGTTTGGTTAGGTTAGGTTAGATTAGGTTTATGTTATAATTTAAGTTAAGTTAGTTTATGGGTTAGATTATAGACTAGGTTAGGTTAGGTTATACGTTAATTAGGTTAGGTTAACTTATAGGTTAGGTTAGATTAGCTTATAGGTTAGGTTATTTAGGTTAGGTTGTAGGTTGTACATAAAAGTCTAGGTTAAGTTATAGTTTAAGTTAACTAATGTTTAGGTTATAGGTTTGGTTCGAAAAAAATGAGATGCTTCCAATTGAAACATTGGCGGCCCATAACCATGATGTAAATAGCTTACAAATTTATTGCCAAGTCAATTTCCAAAGAATCTATCCCACTATGGAAAAGGGTATCACTCCTCCCCAACAAGATTTTATCAAACGAAGATCTATTTAAGATAACGCCTTGACAGCAATGGTTGGATTAGAATACACACCATTCACCATGCAAGATTGTATCGGTTATAGGTTAGGTTATAGTTAGCGATGTGGGTGGTATGGAAACACACACACAACGTCTCTATAATCACCTAACACACACTCTTGGGATAATACACATACACACACACACTATGGGGCACCACTCGGCTTACAAAATCCATCTGGATGAGATAGGGACCACACCGATGGAGTGAGAGGAGAGAGAGTATCCATCTGCCCACTCAACACACATACACACACGTGTATACACAAATTGTTTGGGAAAAGTGAATCCTTTGACCACTCTTACACATCCCTTACACACCCACCATTATAGCACACATGGCATACACCTATTTGTCAAAATGTTAATCACTTCTATATGCTCATGGAAAATAAAGAGGCCCTCCTATACCCCATCCTCTTCCTAATAAAGCTGAGATTCTTTTGAAGTTTTCTTGTAGATTTATGGTTTAGAGTTTAACATAGTGTGTGTGTGCGTGCGGTTTTGCAGGTTTGAAGACGTTTACAAGACCCTTTCTTACTCAAAAAGGCCACGTACGCGTGTGAGTGCTCAAAAGTTTGATGCATATTCAATTACTTTAAAATTTTATTGTATAATGACAGAATAAAATTTCATTAATTAGGATTTCAATGCTTAAATTTTCATGCAATTTTGTTTAGAAATTATGCTTTGAAAAAAAATTATTTTGAAATTATGGTTTGGGGTAATTTTAATTTGAAATTATGCTACGAAATAAAAAAATTTGTTTCAAAATTATGCTATGGAAAAATTTTGTTTTGAATACACACACGTATACACAAATTAGCTCAAAGGATTTCAATGCTTAAATTTTTATGCAATTTTGTTTCAAAAATTATGATTTGAAACTTTTTTCTTCTGAAATTTTGGTTTGGGGTAATTCTGATTTGAAATTATGCTACGGAAAATTTTTGCATGCTTTGAAGAAAATTTGTTTCAAAATTATGCTATGGAAACATTATGTTTTGAACAAATTTTCTTTTGAAATTACGTTACCATCTCATCATCATCATGCGATTGGCGAGGTTTAGGTTATTGGTTTCGGTAAGGTGTAGTTTAGGTTATAAATTAGGTTAGGGTATAGGTTATATGTTAAGTTATAGGTCATACGTTAGGTTAGGTTAGATTAGGTTTAGGTTATAGGTTAAGTTAAGTTAGTTTATGGGTTAGATTATAGACTAGGTTAGGTTAGGTTATAGGTTAATTAGGTTAGGTTAGATTAGCTTATAGGTTAGGTTTAGGTTATAGGTTATAAACTAGGTTTGGGTTATAGGTTATAAACTAGGTTAGGTTATAGGTTAGGTTAATTAGGCTAGGTTAATTAGGCTAGGTTATAGGTTGTACATAAAAGGCTAGGTTAGGTTATATATTAAGTTAACTAATGTTTAGGTTATAGGTTTGGTTCGAAAACAATCAGATGCTTCCAATTGAAACATTGGCGGCCCATAACCATGATGTAAATAGCTTACAAAATTATTGCTAAGTCAATTTTCCAAAGTCTCTATGCCACTATGGATAAGGGTATCACTTCTCGCCAACAAGGTTTGATCAAAAGAAGATCTATTTAAGATAGCACCTTGACAGCAATGGTTGGATTAGAATACACACCATTCAGCATGCAAGATTGTGTCGGTTATAGGTTAGTTTATAGTTAGCGATGTGAGCGGGATGGAAACACACACAACGCCTCTATAATCACCTGACACACACTCTTGGGATAATACACACACACACACAGACACAGACTATGGGGCACCACGCGGCTTACAAAATCCACGTGGCTGAGACAGGGAACACACTGATGGAGTGAGAGGAGAGAGACTATCCATCTGCCCACTCAACACACACACACACACACACACACATATACACAATTCAGCTCAAAGAAGGAATATTTTTTATGCTTAGATACAATTGACCTTAGGTCAACACCAATGGGGAAAATAGCTCACACCATATGGATGAAATATGCAATTTGAGGAAAGGCTTCAATCACAGGAGAAACTTACACAACCAAAACATCACAAAAACAATACAAAATTTGGCAAAATGGACAGCACCATTGCATCCAGAATGGCCAAACGTCCTAGTCTACAATATCAAAGTGCTCAAATCCGAGCTCGAATAAGTAGTTTATGGCCAAAACAGGCTCCAAAAACAGCAAAAACTGAGTTACATTTGTTCCTCCTCTTCTCTCCATGTTTTTTCTGATTTTTTCTCAGGGTTTTTTTAATTTCCACACTTCACTTTATCCCTTGGGTATCTTTGGCCTTTTGATTGGCCTCAAATAGACCCCAAACAAGCCAAAACCCTTCTACATCCATTCGCACAACAGGCACTAAACTTTTCTCAATCATGCATCCCACAATCACGTAAAGTGGCCCCAAATATAGTTCTCAAAATGACCTTTTTGCATAAATCATCACAAGAAAACACTCCTGTTGCGTCCTCGCTTATCCACGTTGTCGTGCCGCTCCGCTTCCAAGACAAAAAAATGAGCAAAGGAATACCAATCAGGATTATTTGAATCCTACATGATTATTCACCAGTTATAAGGGCTTGGTAACAGGCCAATTTTAAGCTAAAAGTGTGCTAGATGCGGCTCTAAGGGCCAAAATATTTCTCGGTACTGCTACACAGTGAGTATGCTTGAAGTGCTCATAGCTGGGATTTTATTGATCAAAATTGAACTACTCAAAGTTCTCTACAGGCCTGTCTTTATGGCTCATCAATCGGAGCTACAGATAAGAAGTTATGATAGTTTTATTTGAGTTAGTACCAGATCCGTACCGGATCGAGCACCTACTGATAAAAGGTCAAAGATGATAGGAATGCATGGGTCCAAAGTACTCACTTCAACGAGCATGTCAGTCTTTCTAGTTTGTCAATCGGGGTTTCGGTTGGCAAGATATGGCCAGCAGCAAAGATCTTCCCATCTACCTTGAGTAGCTGGGGACTTTTTTATCTTACCTCTATCACCTCAAAAGGTTCTTTTCCCGTGGAAGTATGTACAGTGCTATTGTAAGCATACTCCACTAAGGGTATGTACTTCTCCCATTGGGACTTTTGATCTACTTCTTTGACATAAGCTTTTAGTAGATCAAGAATTGTTAGGTTACCTATTTCACTTTGACCATTTGTTTGAGGATGATAGACCAAAGAGAAGTTTAGCCTTGTAGCTAAATTCTCAAAGAGACCCTTCCTGAAATTTTTGGTCATTCTAGGATCTCTATCCAACACTATGGACATTGGCAAGCCATGGTACTTGAAGATTTGTGATATAAAGAGAATTGCCCTTTGATGGGCTTTGATAGTCTTTTTGACAGGTATGAAATGTACTTGTTTGCTAAACCTGTCTACTATCATCCATATCCTGTATTCCCATCAATAGACTTGGGCAATCCAAAGATAAAATCCAAAGATATACTCTCACATGGGGAATTAGGGATTGGAAAAGGTTGAGGTTGCTTCCCTGTATCAAACTTCATCTTTTGGCATACCACACATCTTGAAACGTACATACTCTTGTATGTTTGCTTTCATGGTAGGCCAATAGAAATATGTTTCTATCCCTTTTAGGGTATACTAAATCCCTCTATGCCCTGCATAAGGAGGAGCATGAGATTCATACACTACTTTCTCGCGTAGTGACTTAGTAATGCATAGTCTATTGCCATCGATAAGATAACCATCTTGTAGGGTAAATGGTTCTTCCTTCTCCCTAGTGCAAGGGCTAAAACCACATCTCTAAAATTGGGATCAATAGCCTATTCATCTATCATAAGACCAAACGTAGTGCAAAATGTGGTCTTTAGAATGTCTTGATCACCTATCCTTATTTGATGGTAGCCAGGTTTTAGGTCAATCCTATCGAAATAGGTTAAAGCGGAGCATCTCAAAGTCTACTTGGAAAGAGTTTGATAATGTCCAAAAATCACTTTCTTACAAAATTTCCACAAGCTAAGACACAAAGACTATAAATTATCCTACCTCTCAACTTTTTACAAGTGCATGGGATGCAAGAAAAAGAAGTTAAAAGATGACAAAAAGCAAGATCTTGAGCATGAGATAGATGCAAGAGATAAGGAAGTGTTTCCAAAGATGAAATGCATTATACTTATTACATGATGCCTTGAGAGATTCCCAAGTGAATGAAGATTTTCTACATGCCAAAGAACACCGACTGTGGAGTAATGGCTCTGCAGATAATTATACCAATATGTCAACACCTATTAGCCTCTAGCGCTGGTGGCCATTCAACAACTGGGTGTGATAGAAAAAGCTTTCCACACAATATGGCCAATATTGCAACATGTAAAGAGATTCTCTTGCTAACCCGCGTTCATGCGGTAGCCAATGCAGGTGCAATTGAGATTAGCCACAACAATATACTGCAGCGTTGCTCTTCAGCAGCTGCATATGAATTAGGTAATGCTGATGGTGTGGATTTGAACGCACAACAATTATTTCTTCGGAGCTCCCTTCTTGCCAATAACCACGATTTGGTGATGGATCCTATGAGCAAAGGTCCATGTACGCAGCAGTTATTGGATCAAGTTCAGATGGCTGCAGATGGCAGACATTAGTTTGGTATTGTATCCAACACAAACCCTCATTTTCCCTTGGAGGAAAGCTACTCCGAGGCAGGCAGTCAAAATCTATTCACGTTTTCTCAAAGGTCTTTTGTGCAGCAGGCGGTCGAGGTAGAAACTCCATATAGTAGCTATAGTATGCTGAACAAGCCGAGTGCAATTATCGTCAATAATGACTTAACATTCCATAGCACAAGGCATGCTGCTATTAATATATTGTCTAAATGCAAAACCAACTTCAGCGTCAAGAGGACAGAGTTTGTCTACTGTTGAATGCATTTTCCAACCTCAAGACACAAAAGATATTTTATTTAGTTATACACTCAATATATCTTACATGTTAGGTTCAAAGCGCCCTCTTGTGCAAATACATTCCTCATGATGTTGCATCTTATCTTGGTTTTCTTGTAGAGACGAGTTAGATTTCTTTGCATCTCTTACTGGCTTACCATGTAAGATCCATTACATCGGCAAAAATTCGAGGAGGATTGTCTTGACAGAGGGGTTGGCTAGGGTGCGGTGTTGCGGATTGGAAGGCCGCCAATGCTTGAGAAGGAGAGCTGGTTGAATGGGGTGGTGGCGGCCCCATCAATTGGACCAAACATGTGGAATCTGACTGTATGCAAAAAAGGGCTAGATTTCTCGCAGTCTTTATGCCACCACCTCAATTCCATCATTAACAAAACTACTAGTACCTCTGTCGTGAGCACTCACTTCTGCATCTTTTGACTAGAGATATCACTTTCTAATGGATGGTTGTTGCACCCCTTGCATGTAGAAAGTGGTTATTGGAGGCCCAAAATCGATGGATCTTTAGAATTGTTTTTTCCTCATTGTACTGCTCAAAGCACGGGACTCACGAACGCTCAATGCAGAAAACAAATCTATTTCTGTTGAAAGTGAGATCATTGTCAAAGGCATCAATAGATCTTTTACAATTTTTCGTGACGAGCTTGATTATGCAGTCTCTTGGCCACAAAAACACACCCATTATACCCTCACCTTCGAGCGGTGTTGAATAGAATTGCCACTTGATTGAGATCCTGATTAAAACCCCTTGGAAATAACATACGACAAACGGATTGAAAAATTTGACGTTGTGTTTCCTTGAATACGGTAGGATGATGTGTTAAAAAGTATAACATGGGGCATTTACAAGTTCTAGTTGGTCATAGCTTGTCACAATCCTTAGTAGACAGCTCAATGCAAGGTAGTATGGGCTTCATTACTACTAAATATGACAACGTCTCCACCATTTGCCGGCTCACTTTTCAAGGTGAATGATGTCGAGCGGAACGCCACCTGTACTAATGCCTATGAGCATCACGTAATAGTAGTTCTCCAAATGCACGTTTCGATTATTAATGAGCGGACTGAATATAGTGCCTTTCGCTATGGGGATGCGGACCTCAAAATGCCCATATCATGTGCAGTTAGGAAGCACGATACGTAACGTGTGCTCGTCAACAAGGAGGCAAGAAGACATAATTGTTGATCAAAGCAACTTACAACACACACACGTGCACGTGCACACGAGGCACGCAAGCGCACGCACATACACACACAGAGAGACAAGGTAATACTGATCAGAGGACATGGAACATAGAGTTACATCTTCATGTTTTGTGTATGGCAGGGAGGACAGATATTCACAACACTGCACGTTCTAATTGCACGAGCGCGATTCCATCTCAGCAACACTACAAGGTCTGTTATCTGTATCCAATTTCCCATGCGCATGTGTTTACTTGGCGCAACACATTAACGCTACGGGGCAGGGCTTGGCTTCCGTTTCTGATAATTTTTTGGAGAGACCACAGTGCGAGCTCTCTACCATACTTGTGTATGGTACCTCTATATGATGTGCATTGTATTCTTTGCACTTCCAATCTTTGACATTTCATTGCAACACGATTTGTTTAACTATTCACATTGCTTTTTTGTAGTTAAACTCAAATATTGGCATGTAGATCGGACAATCAAAAAGCAGGAGTACAACATTGCAGGTCAGTAAGGCACCTCATTTATTGTTGCAGCTCGTTCATACTTTTATCTGTTTGCTTGTTTTATAATTATCCGCATTACTTCCTTTACTTCAGTTTATTTGGATCTCGTTTTCATAGCTATACACTCGATCGATGTTGATCAACATTTGCACATGTTAGTTATACACACAACTCTTTGCATACGGTTGCTAGCCAATGCATGTGAAGTATTACAATAGTGAATACACAAGAAGTGAATGCATGTGGTGTATCAAAGTAGTGAATTGACCTTGTGCATCCTTACTTTAGCTCTAAATAGTTGATATTATACTAGGTGTCTAAGTTATTGATTCCATACTATATATGTCCTCGTTTCCCAGTACTAGGTGTCAGTATGAAGTTGTCAAGACCTACAAGATTACAGTCCAAGCGTCAATAAGGTAGGGAGCAAACTGCAGACAACTTGAAACTAACTTATCGTCCATATGCTAGGCCATGGTCTAAAATTACTGCATTGTATAAAGGTTGAAGCATGCAATGTGACATCTATGCTCACAATCTAAAAATATGTAGTCACGCATGGAAGCTTTGTAACAAATGCCATATATTCACAAGCTCGATCGATCCAGAGGCTACTTGCAAGTTTATACAAGATGTCATGCTTGGTAAGACATGCAACGGACCTTAAATTGCTTATGTTCTTGACCATTATTTGTGAAATAAAACCAGACTTCCTAGATGAGATCAAGTGTACCTTGGGTGCATGTATTCTAGATGAATCAAACTGACATTACAAAAGTTGAAATGAATGTCAATTTGAATGTGTCATGTTATATTCTATAGATGTTATATAGCAAGGCCCACCAAGGAAGACTAGTTTCTCTACTAGAGCCCATCAAAATTCCAATAATCGAGCATCTTTGTGTCTAGAAAGAATTTTTGTGCATCATTGAGCTTGAGTGCAAAGAATCTATCATTGAGATTTAAATGGTTTCTCTACTAGAGCCTATGAGACCCAATAATCGAGCATCTTTGTGTCTAAGGAAAAAAACTCCAAGTCCGCTTTTGTTTGGTTTGGAATAGCTAGCTTGTGGGCAGATCAATGGAGGCAAGAGAGCATCGCAGCCTGCAGGAAACCCGCTGCATGCATGCTCATCTACGACCTCATGCAACGTCAAGTTCATTGCGCACGTGTCTACTGTTTCAATTGCGCACGTGTCTACTGTGCCGGGTCATCGCTCATCTGATGATGGATGATGGCTGCTGATATACAAAGTCAACATCCGGCAGGCCAGGTCAAAGTCAACATCCGCCAGGCTCGTATACAAACTCAACATCCGGCAGGCCAGGCGCTATTATATACATAGCTGCACCAGTACCAATACTCTTATCAAGCAGCAAGTGTACAGATCTCTCCCCCCCCACTATCGAACTCTCTCATAAGACTCTCTCTCTCTCTCTCTCTCTCAACTGATCATCTCTCCCTTTCTCTGTGGCTCGCACACGCACCTGCCACGCCACGGCAGCCCGCACACACACACACACACACAAATCGAGGCCATCATGCATAATCACTCTCAAGGGTCAGCTAATGCGTTGTTGTTGAATAGGCAGCAGTCGATCCAGGTCGCCCTAAACGTTGCCCTCATGTTGTTAATACTCGTTATGCCAGCAGCCCACGCAGGACGGGCGGCATCCTGGAGCATCGTGCAGTCCAGGCCCCTGGAGTACTATGTCCAAGTGGGGCTGGCCCCCCTGACATGGACACCCTCATCGCTCCCATTGACCCCACCGGCTCCACGGGCACCTTCGGACAGACACAGCTCTTCGCCTTCAATGTCACGCACGGCGCTGACCCAGCCTCCACGCTGCTCGGCTCCATGCGAGGTTACACCGTCCAAGCAAGCTCCACCGCCGACTTCCACGGCGTCGAAGTGGAGGTCCTCGCCTTCGACGATGGCTCGCTCAATGGCACCATCAGCCTGCAAGGCCTCATCAACGCTGGCACTAACGAGATCGCCATTGTTGGCGGCACTGGAAACTTTCGAGGCGCTCGCGGCTACGGCATCGTCACATTCCTCAACTCCACTGCCACCCTTGCACTTTACCACCACCAGCTCTTCTTCCTCTAGATGACAGATGACAGCTTCCTAATATCACCCTTTGCGCCGGCAGTAGAAGCTTAACTCACCCAACCTTTAATATGCACTGCCATATAACACTTGACAGCAGCTCACCCATCAACTGTACCATTTTGTGTTCATATAATATACAAAGAGCTAACGGTTGAAAATATTAAAATAGTCCATTGGATATGTAGAATGCAGAAGATAGGTTTAGGTCAAATACTCTTATTTTACCTCATGATTGATGTATGCTTGGATAAATGACATTCTGCAACCTCATATACTAGGAAATTTCGACTTTGCGTACATTTGAATATAGAAAGATGGTGTATTAGATCACCTACACACCTTGGGAGTATTTGACTCTCAAAAAAATTTTCTAGCACATGAAATTTGTGCAATTAATGGGTGGTACGACTATTAAAATTCAACGTATAGCTTCTATCATGCACTAATTTTTTGAGAGGTTGTGCCACCAATTTCTTTGAACCATCCAATAATCTTCTTCACCTCATGATCCAATGTAATATTGATGTGATGCATGTCCAATTGATATGATGAGTGGAGTTTATCTCCACTTAATCACCTAGTAGACATACCTACAACCCCCAATTATGGATACTCCCTTTGTGATAGCTTTCGAATGTGATTAAGAGATTTTTTAAAACAAAAATTGATAGAGTTTCTTTTGTAGCCACGCTCTCATGCTAGTTTTATCATTATTATTTTAAATTACATAGGGTTTCTTTTGTAGCCATGCTCTTATACTAGTTTTATCATTAATCTTTTTAAATTTCATAGGCTTTCCTTTGTCCACACCCTCTCAAGCTAGTTTTCATGTGAAAAGCAAGTACCATCTATTCAGTGTAGTGTTCCCACACAATTTGAGGCTTTGAAATCTAAACTTGTCTTCATTGTATCTCAATTATAGACTCGCACAAACCCAAAGCTTTGAATATCCATAAGGTGCACAAAACTCGCACATCCACATTAGAATTGGAAAGAATTGAAAAACGAGGATAAATGCCACCACTTGTCCAATTGATCATATTTAATACACTAAAATATGATAATAGCCCCACTCTGTAACAGAATATGGCTATAACATTGATTGGATCGGAATTAAATTAACAATAGTGAGCATTTCCTTAAGAGAATTCTTAAAGAGCATAAGGAGAGCACTGGATTAAAGGTAGAAAAATGAACATTACACCTAGTTAGCTTGGCATGAACAATACTTGTAAGAGAGAGAGAGAGAGAGAGAGAGAGAAAGAGAAAATTAGAGAAATTAGAAGACTTTGAACACCTCAAGCACCTTAGTCATCAAGCACGAGAAGCACCTCAAGCACCTTAGTCAACCCAAGCAAGGCAAGCACCTCAAGCACATACCTAGCTTGCCTAAGCTTTAAAGTACCTAAAGGTCATAGGTCTAAGGACTTTTAACACTAACCTTTGGAGGTCTTTTAATCTCCATTATCTGCTCATTTCTCTTTGATAGACCAGCTCTCTTTTGGACCCTTAATGAGAGGTAGCCTTCTCTCCCTTTTGGTTTCGTGTTGAGATAGATCTAAAACCACATATCTATATTCTAACTCTTGTTCCCTTTCATTTTTCCACATTAAATGCTCAGTTCAATATGAGAAAATCATAAGGTATGTAGATATTAGATTTTATGACATTACACTACAAGAGGTCACTTAAATTTTGCCGCCAAATTATGGATGACAATGGCGAGCGTCGATATTTGTGCAGATAAGTATGGAGGGAGATGAACACTTTAAACATTTTCATCTTCAAATTTTTCACGCTTGTATCAATGATTTTTTTGACGCTTATATAGATATGGATTCCGATGTTTAATCTTGCGCCTGCAAGAGCGTCTGTACTGACAGAACCTGCAAAAACCGAAACGCAGGTCTTTCCCTGAGAATTTCTCTAATTTGTGTGCCTCTTCTCTTGGTCTCGTCCTCCTCACCTAGTGCAGATCTCGTGCCCAAAAACTTGCCGGAGGTGAGAATGTTGCTTGTTGACTACTCCTTCGTATCCATTAGGAATAGAATGGGGTCTATGAGGGCCTCTTTATTTGGCAATTTAAAGAAGTCAAACCTTTAGTATTAAGAAAGTAATCAAAGGACAACTTTTGAATTCAAACAGGCCAAAAAACTAGTTTATTTGAATTCAAATTTCCCCCCCAAAATGGAATTAAAAATCTAGCAGGTAAAACCATATCATCTAGCATATCTATGGAAAGAGCACAATGCGTAGATTGTAGATCTATCGTCTTTGCTCAAATCGAAGATCATATGTGGGAATTATGGAAGGCCAAAAATCATAAAATTGTCCACCTCCTTTTTAGGGGGAAAAGTGCATCCTTTGACCACTCTTACACATCTCTTACACACCCACCATTCTAGCACACATGGCATATACCTATTTGTCAAAATGTTAATCACTTCCATATGCTCATGGGAAATAAAGAGGCCCTCCTATACCCCATCCTCTTCCTAATCAAGCTGAGATTCTTTTCAAGTTTGTTTGTAGGTTTATGGTTTAGTGTTTAACATAGTGTGTGTGTGTGTGTGTGTGTGTGTGTGTGTGTGTGTTTTTTTTTTTTGCAGGTTTGAAGACGTTTACAAGACCCTTGTTTTGCTCAAAAAGGCCGCCTACGAGTGCTCAAAAGTTTTATGCATATTAAATTACTTTAAAATTATATTGTATATTGACAAAATAAAATTTCTATTATTAGGATTTCTATGCTTAAATTTTCATGCAATTTTGTTTAGAAATTATGCTTTGAAAAAATTGTTTTGAAAATATGGTTTGGGGTAATTTTGATTTGAAATTATGCTACGGAAAACTTTTGTATGCTTTGAAGAAAATTTCTTTCAAAATTATGCTATGGAAAAATTTTGTTTTGAAGAAATTTTGGTTTGAAATTACGTTACCATCTCATCATCATCATGCGATTGATGAGGTTTAGGTTATAGGTTTCGGTAAGGTGTAGTTTTGGTTATAGGATAGGTTAGGGTCTAGGTTATATGTTCAATTATAGGTCATACGTTAGGTTAGCTTAGGTTATGTTAGATTAGTTTATAGGTTAATTAGGTTAGGTAAACTTATAGGCTAGGTTAGATTAGCTTATAGGTTAGGTTCTAGGTTAGGTTGGGTTATAAGTTATATACTAGGTTAGGTTATAGGTCAGGTTTAGGCAACATGTTAGGTTATAGGTTAGGTTAATTAGGTTAGGTTATCAGTTGTGCATCAAATACTAGGTTAGGTTATAGTTTAAGCTAACTAATGATTAGATTATAGGTTTGGTTGGAAAAAAATATGATGCTTCCAACTGAAACATTGGCGGCCCATAACCATGATGTAAATAGCTTCCAAATTTATCAAAGGAAGATCTATTTAAGATAACGCCTTGACAGCAATGGTTGGATTAGAATACACACCATTCACCATGCAAGATTGTATCGGTTATAGATTAGGTTATAGTTAGCGATGTGGGTGGTATGGAAACACACACACAACGCCTCTATAATCACCTAACACACACTCTTGGGATAATACATAGACACACACACTATGGGGCATCACTCGGCTTACAAAATCAATCTGGCTGAGACAGGGACCACACCGATGGAGTGAGAGGAGAGAGACTATCCATCTGCCCACGCAACACACATACACACACGTGTATACACAAATCAGCTGGGAAAAGTGAATCCTTTGACCACTCTTACACATCTCTTACACACCCACCATTATAGCACACATGGCATACACCTATTTGTCAAAATGTTAATCACTTCCATATACTCATGGCAAATAAAGAGGCCCTCCTATACCCCATCCTCTTTCTAATGAAGCTGAGATTCTTTTGAAGTTTTCTTGTAGGTTTATGGTTTAGAGTTTAACATAGTGTGTGTGTGTGTGTGCGTGCGTTTTTGCAGGTTTGAAGACATTTACAAGACCCTTTCTTGCTCAAAAAGGCCACGTGCGAGTGCTCAAAAGTTTTATGCATATTCAATTACTTTAAAATTATATTGTATAATGACAGAATAAAATTTCATTAATTAGGATTTCAATGCTTAAATTTTCATGCAATTTTGTTTAGAAATTATGCTTTGAAAAAAAATTGGTTTGAAATTATGGTTTGGGGTAATTTTGATTTGAAATTATGCTACGGAAAATAAAAATTGTTTCAAAATTATGCTATGGAAAAATTTTGTTTTCAAATTGTGTTTTGAAGAAATTTAGTTTTGAAATTACGCTACCATCTCATCATCATGATGCAATTGATGAGGTTTAGGTTATAGGTTTCGGTAAGGTGTAGTATTGGTTATAGGATAGGTTAGGGTATAGGTTATATGTTAAGTTATAGGTCATACGTTAGGTTAGGTTAGATTAGGTTTAGGTTATAGGTTAAGTTAAGTTAGTTTATGGGTTAGATTATAGACTAGGTTCAGTTAGTTTATAGGTTAATTAGATTAGGTAAACTTATAGGTTAGGTTAGATTGGCTTATAGGTTAGATTCTAGGTTATAGGTTAGGTTATAAGTTATTGTCTAGGTTAGGTTATAGGTTAGGTTTAGGCAACATGTTAGGTTATATGTTAGGTTAATTAGATAGGTTATAAGTTGTACATAAAAGGCTAGGTTAGGTTATAGTTTAAGTTAACTAATGTTTAGGTTATACGTTTGGTTTTAAAAAAATCTGATGCTTCCAACTGAAACATTGGTGGCCCATAACCATGATGTAAATAGCTTACAAAATTCTTGCCAAGTCAATATCCCAAAGACTCTATCTCACTATGGAGAAGGGTATCACTCCTCGCCAACAAGATTTCATCAAAGGAAGATCTATTTAAGATAACACCTTGACAGCAATGGTTAGATTAGAATACACACCATTCATCATGCAAGATTGTATCTATTATAGGTTAGGTTATAGCTAGCGATGTGAGCACGGAAATACACACAGCGCCTCTATAATCACCTGACACACACTCTTGGGATAATACACACACACACACACACACACACACACACACACACACACACACACACACACACACTATGGGATACCACTCGGCTTATGAAATCCACGTGACTGAGACAGGGAACACACCATTGGAGTGAGAGGAGAGAGACTATCTATCTGCCCACTCAACACACACACACACACACACACACACACACACACACACACGTATACACAAATCAGCTCAAAGGATTTCAATGCTTAAATTTTTATGCAATTTTATTTAAAAAATTATGCTTTGAAAAAAAATTGTTCTGAAATTATGGTTTGGGGTAATTTTGATTTGAAATTATGCTACGGAAAAATTTTGTATGCTTTGAAGATTTTCTTTTTCAAAATTATGCTATGGAAACATTATGTTTTGAACAAATTTTGTTTTGAAATTACGTTACCATCTCATCATCATCATGCGATTGATGAGGTTTAGGTTATTGGTTTCTGTAAGGTGTAGTTTAGGTTATAAATTAGGTTAGGGTATACGATATATGTTAAGTTATAGGTCATACGTTAGGTTAGGTTAAATTAGGTTTAGGTTATAGGTTAAGTTAAGTTAGTTTATGGGTAAGATTATAGACTAGGTTAGGTTAGGTTATAGGTTAATTAGGTTAGGTTAACTTATAGGTTAGGTTAGATTAGCTTTTAGGTTAGGTTAATTAGGTTAGGTTATAGTTTGTACATAAAAGGCTTTCCGTTTTGGTAAACACCTCACCATTGTGTTGTTTTTATGTTAGGTTAGGTTAGGAAGCGGAAACTCCCATCTTATATGGTGCTGGAAGTGGCAACACTTAGCTAGCTGTACTGGCACCTTATACATGTTCACATGAAAACAAAGAGCCATGATGAAAATCCTACCTCATCGACATGACAAGAGAACTTTGTAGGCCAAGCTCCTCCCTATTCATTCCGGTGGTACAACGTTGACAATATCACTATTTGCCCCATCTGCATATTGGAATCGGCCTTGTTTTGCAGTGAAGCCTCAATATCTAATTATAATCCTACCTGCACCTTCCCCGCGTAGCGATCATAGAAGCTTTGTGTGCAACAAGACCTAGTTCCCAGCTGAACAATATATCTACCTTCAACTACGGCCTTACTCAGCTAGTTTCTGCATGCGCAACTAGTTATGGCCAGCATTATGCCGCTCCAAGTATAGCTCATGCAAATTCAACAACCATATTGTGCCCTCGGCCATCCTTCAATGTTCATGGAAACCATGATATGCAGCAGGTCCCCATGCATAATTCTCAAGATTCACACCAATTCTTTTCCTCGTAGTAATTTTCTCGTGCAGTAGCAAGCCGGGCAAAGCCAAAAAGGATCAATATTGGAGACCTTTCAAACCCTGGTTATATTTTGCAAATCATCAACCTGGAGGGTACTTTGGATGCTTTCCAACGTGATGAGCACTCTCAAAGATCATATATTTTGTGAGATCAACCCATGGCAGAGGTCTGTTCTAGTGCTTCTGAAATAGAAGATATCAGATTTCAATCAATGATCAATTGGACTAATTTAATTACTCTGAAGTCGAATCACCAAAACGCATTGCCTTTGCAGGCCCATCCCAACACTTTTTTTGCTAATGCTATCAAGTGGTTGGCGTTGCAGACAGCGGTCGAAGAGTAAACGTCAAAGTTGACAAGACTAGGACAGAAAATCTTAGCAGCATCGATCAGAGAAAAGCTTATGATGGATCCTCAAGTAATTAATCTAGTTGCTTCAATGCTTGTACTTTTAGCACAGAGTGTGAGGGGATTAGTGGTAGACAACTCAATGTCAAGGGAAACGCATTGGGGAATATTGCCACTAGTGCAAGTCACTGGTCTGATGAGCCATTGGCTTCAGTTGCACTCCTTGTCTAGATTTTTTGATAGCCTATCTAAAATTTTTATGAAAGAAACATCTCTCATGACCAATTCAATGCAGAATATGGTGTCTGTGGGAGGAAGTTGGTCAGCGTCTAGATCCAAGCTGATGCATCACTAGCAATGCAACGGAAGTCAATCATGCAGGTGCCTATGTGGCTGCTGACCAAGATCAAAAGAATAGTCAAAGAGAAAAAGCGTAAGCTAATTCTTTTTTCCACACAAAGAAGTTTGATGCTGGAGAAGCCAAAGAACACCGACTGTGGAGTAATGGCCATTCAACAACTGGGTGGGATAGAAAAAGCTTTACACATAATATGGCCAATATTGCAGCATGTAAAGAGCTTCTCTTGCTAACCCGCGTTGCTCTTCAGTAGCAGCTGCATATGAAGTAGGTAATGCTGATGGTGTGGATTTGAACGCACAACAATTATTTCTTCGCAGCTCCCTTCTTGCCAATAACCACGATTGGTGATGGATCCTATGAGCAAAGGTCCATGTACGCAGCAGTTATTGGATCGAGTTCAGATGGCTACAGATGGCAGACATTAGTTTGGTATTGTATCCATCACAAACCCTCATTTTCCCTTGGAGGAAATCTACTCCAAGGCAGGCAGTCAAAATCTATTCACGTCTTCTCAAAGGTCTTTTTTCCAGCAGGCGGTCCAGGTAGAAACTTCATATAGTAACTATAGTATGTTGAACAAGCCGAGTGCAATTATCGTCAACAACGACTTACTGATCAGAGGACATGGAACATAGAGTTACATCTTCATGTTTTGTGTATGGCAGGGAGGACAGATATTCACAACACTGCACGTTCTAGTTGCACGAGCGCGATTCCATCTCAGCAACACTACAAGGTCTGTTATCTGTATCCAATTTCCCATGAGCATGTGTTTACTTGGCGCAACACATTAACGCTACGGGGCAACGCACGGCTTCCGTTTCTTAAAACTTTTTGGAGAGACCACAGTGCGAGCTCTCCACCATACTTGTGTATGGTACCTCTATATGATGTGCATTGTATACTTTGCACTTCCAATCTTTGACATTTCATTGCAACACGATTTGTTTAACTATTCACATTACTTTTTTGTAGTTAAACTCAAATATCGGCATGTAGATCGGACAATCAAAAAGCAGGAGTACAACATTGTAGGTCAGTAAAGCACCTCATTTATTGTTGCAGCTCGTTCATACTTTTATATGTTTGCTTCTTTTATAATTATCCGCATTACTTCCTTTACTTCGGTTTATTTGGATCTCGTTTTCATAGCTATACACTCGATCGATGTTGATCAACATTTGCACATGTTAGTTATACACACAACTCTTTGCATACGGTTGCTAGCCAATGCATGTGAAGTATTACAATAGTGAATACACAAGTAGTGAATGCATGTGGTGTATCAAAGTAGTGAATTGACCTTCTGCATCCTTACTTTAGCTCTAAATAGTTGATATTATACTAGGTGTCTAAATTATTGATTCCATACTATATATGTCCTCGTTTCCCAGTACTAGGTGTCAGTATGAAGTTGTCAAGACCTACAAGATTACAGTCCAAGAGTCAATAAGCTAGGGAGAAAACTGCACACAACTTGAACTAACTTATCGTCCATATGCTAGGCCATGGTCTGAAATTAATGCATTGTATAAAGGTTAGACCATGCAATGTGACATCTTTGCTCACAATCTAAAAATATGTCCCTCCTGCAGGACGGCATACCTCACATAGATAGGGATTAACGAGGTCGACAAAAAAATGAAACAGACACTACTGCTGCTCTCACGTGTGTATTATCATTGGGTGCTTTGCCATCGGACCGGCAACAACAAGACTTAGCAGCATTGCGTCTACAATCCATTACTAGTTCAATATACCAGTCCTGAATCGATAGTATCCCCTCTCTATTCATGAGACTGATGAGTGATATTTGGACATAAAAGAGGCAGATATTATAATTATAGACGAGCTATCCGTGTTAATCCAAACGAATTTTTACCTATCGTAAGACAAAATGTCAACATAGAAAGTAGGACATTGGCAGATCCCTTCAACAACAAATGTGTTCTCTTGCACAATGACCTTGCCCAACTATTCCTAGTTTGTAGTCACGCATGGGCGCTTTGTAACAAATGCCATATATTCACAAGCTGGATCCGGAGGCTAGTTGCAAGTTTATACAAGATGTCATGCTTGGTAAGACATGCAACGGACCTTAAATTGCTTATGTTCTTGACCATTATTTCTGAAATAAAACCAGACTTCCTAGATGAGATCAAGTGTACCTTGGGTGCCTGTATTCTAGATGAATCAAATGACATTACAAAACTTGAAATGAATGTCAATTTGAATGTGTCATGTTATATTCTATAGATGTTATATAGCAAGGCCCACCAAGGAAGACTAGTTTCTCTACTAGAGCCCATCAAAAACCCAATAATCGAGCATCTTTGTGTCTAGAAAGAATCTTTGTGCATCATTGAGCTTGAGTGCAAAGAATCTATCATTGAGATTTGAATGGTTTCTCTACTAGAACCAAAATTCCTGGCCTGGCCCTATATTCCAGTAGGCTTTTGTTTGGTTTGGAATAGCTAGCTATCAATGGAGGCAAGAGAGCATCGAAGCCTGCAGGAAACCCGCTGCATGCATGCTCATCTACGACCTCATGCAACGTCAAGTTCATTGCGCACGTGTCTACTGTTTCAATTGCGCACGTGTGGTGCCGGGTCATCGCTCATCTGATGATGGATGATGGCTGCTGATATACAAAGTCAACATCCGGTAAGCCAGGCGCTATTATATACATTGCTGCACCAGCACCAATACTCTTATCAACCAGCAAGTGTACAGATCTCTCCCCCCCCATCCCCCCCCACTATCGAACTCTCTCATAAGACTCTCTCTCTCTCAACTGATCATCTCTGCCTTTCTTTGTGGCTCGCACACGCACCTGCCACGCGCACGTCAGCCCGCACACACACATACACACACACAAATCGACGCTATCATGCATAATCACTCTCAAATGTCAGCTCATGCGTTGTTGTTGAAGAAGCACCAGTCGATCCAGGTCTCCCTAAACGTTGCCCTCATGTTGTTAATACTCGTGATGCCAGCAGCCCACGCAGGACGGGCGGCATCCTGGAGCATCGTGCAGTCCAGGCCCCTGGAGTACTATGTCCAAGTGGGGCTGGCCCCCCCTGACATGGACACCCTCATCGCTCCCATTGACCCCACCGGCTCCACCGGCACCTTCGGCCAGACACAGCTCTTCGCCTTCAATGTCACGCACGGCGCTGACCCAGCCTCCACGCTCCTCGGCTCCATGCGTGGTTATACCGTCCAAGCCAGCTGCACCGCCGACTTCCACGGCGTCGAAGTGGAGGTCCTCGCCTTCGACGATGGCTCGCTCAATGGCACCATCAGCCTGCAAGGCCTCATCAACGCTGGCACTAACGACATCGCCATTGTTGGCGGCACCGGAAACTTTCGAGGCGCTCGCGGCTACGGCATCGTCACCTTCCTCAACTCCACTGCCACCCTTGCACTTTACCACCACCAGCTCTTCTTCCTCTAGATGACAGATGACAGCTTCCTAATATCACCCTTTGCGCCGGCAGTAGAAGCTTAACTCACCCAACCTTTAATATGCACTGCCATATAACACTTGACAGCAGCTCACCCATCAACTGTACCATTTTGTGTTCATATAATATACAAAGAGCTAACGGTTGAACATATTAAAATAGTCCATTGGATATGTAGAATGCAGCAGATAGGTTTAGGTCAAATACTCTTATTTTACCTCATCATTGATGTATGCTTGGATAAATGACATTCTGCAACCTCATATACTAGGAAATTTCGACTTTGCGTACATTTGAATATAGAAAGATGGTGTATTAGATCACCTACACACCTTGGGAGTATTTGACTCTCAAAACAATTTTCTAGCACATGAAATTTGTGCAATTAATGGGTGGTACGACTATTAAAATTCAACGTATAGCTTCTATCATGCACTAATTTTTTGAGAGGTTGTGCCACCAATTTCTTTGAACCATCCAATAATCTTCTTCACCTCATGATCCAATGTGATATTGATGTGATGCATGTCCAATTGATCTGATGAGTGGACTTTATCTCCACTTAATCACCTAGTAGACATACCTACGGACAGCCCCCAATTATGGATACTCCCTTTGTGATAGCTTTCGAGTGTGAATATGAGATTTTTTAAAACAAAATTTGATAGAGTTTCTTTTGTAGCCACGCTCTCATGCTAGTTTTATCATTATTATTTTAAATTACATAGGGTTTCTTTTGTAGCCATGCTCTTATACTAGTTTTATCATTAATCTTTTTAAATTTCATAGGCTTTCCTTTGTCCACACCCTCTCAAGCTAGTTTTCATCTGAAAAGCAAGTACCATCTAGTCAGTGTAGTGTTCCCACACAATTTGAGGCTTTGAAATCTAAACTTGTCTTCATTGTATCTCAATTATAGACTCGCACAAACCCAAAGCTTTGAATATCCATAAGGTGCACAAAACTCGCACATCCACATTAGAATTGGAAAGAATTAAAAAACGAGGATAAATGCCACCACTTATCCAATTGATCATATTTAATACACTAAAATATGATAATAGCCCCACTCTGTAACATAATATGGCTATAACATTGATTGTATCGAAATTAAATTAACAATAGTGAGCATTTCCTTAAGAGAATTCTTAAAGAGCATAAGGAGAGCACCTCAAGCACCTTAGTCAACCCAAGCAAGGCAAGCACCTCAAGCACATATCTAGCTTGCCTAAGGTTTAAAGTACCTAAAGGTCATAGCTCTAAGGAATTTTAACACTAACCTTTGGAGGTCTTTTAATCTCCATTATCTGCTCATTTCTCTTTGATAGACCATCTCTCTTTTGGACCCTTAATGAGAGGTAGCCTTCTCTCCCTTTTGGTTTCGTGTTGAGATAGATCTAAAACCACATATCTATATTCTAACTCTTGTTCCCTTTC
The DNA here is from genome assembly GCF_014529385.1 of Adiantum capillus-veneris. Taxonomy (NCBI): domain Eukaryota; kingdom Viridiplantae; phylum Streptophyta; class Polypodiopsida; order Polypodiales; family Pteridaceae; genus Adiantum; species Adiantum capillus-veneris. The sequence goes on along the minus strand of NC_140958.1, from coordinate 49,773,077 downwards.
ATTTTCCCACATTAAATGCTCAGTTCAATATGAGAAAATCATAAGATACGTAGATATTAGATTTTATGACATTACACTACAAGAGGTCACTTAAATTTCGACGCCAAATTCTGGGTGACAATGGCGGGCGTAGGTATATGTGCAGATAAGTATGGAGGGAGATGAACATTTTAAACATTTTCATCTTCAAATTTTTGACGCTTGTATCAATGATTTTTTTGACGCTTATATAGATATGTATTCTGATGTTTAATCTTGCACCAGTAACAACGCCTATACTGACAGAACCTGCAAAAACCGAAACGCAGGTCTGTCCCTGAGCATTTCTCTAATTTGTGTGCCTCTTCTCTTGGTCTCGTCCTCCTCACCTACTGCAGATCTAGTGCCCAACAACTTGCCGGAGGTGAGAATGTTGCTTGTTGACTACTCCTTAGCATCCATTAGGAATAGAATGGGGGTCTATGAGGGCCTCTTTATTTGGCAATTTAAAGAGCTGGTCAAACCTTTAGTATTAAGAAACATGCCAAACGGCTAGTTTATTTAAATTCAAATTTCTCGCCCAAAATGGAATTAAAAATCTAGCAGGTAAAACCATATCATGTAGCATATCTATGGAAAGAATTCAATGCGTAGATTGTAGATCTATCATCTCTGCTCAAATCGAAGATCATATGTGGGAGTTATGGAAAGCCAAAAATCATAAAATTGTCCACCTCCTTTTTGGGGGGAAAACTGCATGCTTTGACCACTTTTACACATCTCTTACACACCCACCATTCTAGCACACATGGCATACACCTATTTGTCAAAATGTTAATCACTTCCATATGCTCATGGCAAATAAAGATGCCCTCCTATACCCCATCCTCTTCCTAATGAAGCTGAAATTATATTGTATATTGACAAAAAAAAATTCTTTAATTAGGATTTCTATGCTTAAATTTTCATGCAATTTTGTTTAGAAATTATGCTTTGAAAAAATTGTTTTGAAATTATGGTTTGGGGTAATTTTGATTTGAAATTATGCTACGGAAAAATTTTGTATGGTTTGAAGAAAATTTCTTTCAAAATTATGCTATGGAAAAATTTGTTTTGCAATTAAGTTTTGAAGAAATTTTGTTTTCAAATTACGCTACCATCTCATCATCATCATGCGATTGATGAGGTTTAGGTTATAGGTTTCGGTAAGGTGTAGTTTTGGTTATAGGATAGGTTAGGGTCTAGGTTATATGTTCAGTTATAGGTCATACGTTAGGTTAGGTTAGGTTAGGTTAGGTTAGATTAGGTTTAGGTTATAGGTTAAGTTAAGTTAGTTTATGGGTTAGATTATAAACTAGGTTAGGTTAGTTTATAGGTTAATTAGGTTAGGTAAACTTATAGGCTAGGTTAGATTAGCTTATAGGTTACGTTCTAGGTTAGGTTTAGGTTATAGGTTGGGTTATAAGTTATATACTAGATTAGGTTATAGGTCAGGTTTAGGCAACATGTTCGGTTATAGGTTAGGTTATCAGTTGTGCATAAAATACTAGGTTAGGTTATAGTTTATGTTAACTAATGAGTAGGTTATAGGTTTGGTTGGAAAAAAATATGATGCTTCCAACTGAAACATTGGTGGCCCATAACCATGATGTAAATAGCTTACAAATTTATTGCCAAGTCAATTTTCCAAAGAATCTATCCCACTATGGATAAGGGTATCACTCCTCCCCATCAAGATTTTATCAAAGGAAGATCTATTTAAGATAACGCCTTGACAACAATGGTTGGATTAGAATACACACCATTCACCATGCAAGATTGTATCAGTTATAGGTTAGGTTATAGTTAGCGATGTGGGTGGGATGGAAACACACACAACGCCTCTATAATCACCTGACACACACTCTTGGGATAATACACACACACACACACTATGGGGTACCACTCGGCTTATAAAATCCATCTCGCTGAGACAGGGACCACACCGATGGAGTGAGAGGAAAGAGACTATCCATCTGTCCACTCAACACACATACACACACGTGTATACACAAATCAGCTGGGAAAAGTGAATCCTTTGACCACTCTTACACATCTCTTACACACCGACCAGTATAGCACACATGGCATACACCTATTTGTCAAAATGTTAATCACTTCCATATGCTCATGGCAAATAAAGAGGCCCTCCTATACCCAATCCTCTTCCTAATGAACCTGGGATTCTTTTGAAATTTTCTTGTAGGTTTATGTTGTAGAGTTTAACATAGTGTGTGTGTGTGTGTGTGTGTGTGTGTGTGTGCGTTTTTGCACGTTTGAAGACGTTTACAAGACCCTTTCTTGCTCAAAAAGGCCACGTGCGAGTGCTCAAAAGTTTTATGCATATTCAATTACTTTAAAATTATGTTGTATAATGACAGAATAAAATTTCATTAATTAGGATTTCAATGCTTAAATTTTCATGCAATTTTGTTTAGAAATTATGCTTTGAAAAAAAATTGTTTTTGTATGCTTTGAAGAAACTTTGTTTCAAAATTATGCTATGGAAAAATTTTGTTTTGAAGAAATTTAGTTTTGAAATTACGCTACCATCTCATCATCATCATGCGATTGATGAGATTTAGGTTATAGGTTTCGGTAAGGTGTAGTTTTGGTTATAGGATAGGTTAGGGTATAGGTTATATGTTAAGTTATAGGTCATACGTTAGGTTAGGTTAGGTTAGGTTAGATTAGGTTTAGGTTATAGGTTAAGTTAAGCTAGTTTATGGGTTAGATTATAGACTAGGTTAGGTTAGTTTATAGGTTAATTAGGTTATGTAAACTTATAGGTTAGGTTAGATTAGCTTATAGGTTAGGTTCTAGGTTATAGCTTAGGTTATAAGTTATAGACTAGGTTAGGTTAAAGGTAGGGTTTAGGCAACATGTTAGGTTATAGGTTAGGTTAATTAGGTTAGGTTATAAGTTGTACATAAAAAGCTAGGTTAGGTTATAGTTTAAGTTAACTAATGTTTAGGTTATACGTTTGGTTCGAAAAAAATCTGATGCTTCCAACTGAAACATTGGTGGCCCATAACCATGATGTAAATAGCTTACAAAATTATTGCCAGGTCAATATCCCAAAGACTCTATCCCACTATGGAGAAGGGTATCACTCCTCGCCAACAAGATTTCATCAAAGGAAGATCTATTTAAGATAACACCTTGACAACAATGGTTGGATTAGAATACACACCATTCACCATGCAAGATTGTATCGGTTATAGGTTAGGTTATAGCTAGCGATGTGAGCAGGATGGAAATGCACACAGTGCCTCTATAATCACTTGACACACACTCTTGGGATAATGCACACACACACACACACACACACACACACTATGGGATACCACTCGGCTTATGAAATCCACCTGATTGAGACAGGGAACACACCATTGGAGTGAGAGCAGAGAGACTATCTATCTGCCCACTCAACACACACACACACACACACACACACACACACACACGTATACACAAATCAACTAAAAGGATTTCAATGCATAAATTTTTATGCAATTTTGTTTCAAAAATTATTCTTTGAAAAAAAATTGTTCTGAAATTATGGTTTGGGGTAATTTTGATTTGAAATTATGCTACGGAAAAATTTTGTATGCTTTGAAGAAAATTTGTTTCAAAATTATGCTATGGAAACATTATGTTTTGAAGAAATTTTGTTTTGAAATTACATTACCATCTCATCATCATCATGCGATTGATGAGGTTTAGGTTATTGGTTTCGGTAAGGTGTAGTTTAGGTTATAAATTAGGTTAGGGTATAGGTTATATGTTAAGTTATATGTCATACGTTAAGTTAAGTTAGATTAGGTTTAGGTTATAGGTTAATTTAAGTTAGTTTATGGGTTAGATTATATATAGACTAGGTTAGGTTAGGTTATAGGTTAATTAGGTTAGGTTCACTTATAGGTTAGGTTAGATTATCTTATAGGTTAGGTTCTAGGTCAGGTTTAGGTTATAGGTTATAAACTAGGTTAGGTTAATTAGGTTAGGTTATAGGTTGTACATAAAAGGCTAGGTTAGGTTTTGGTTTAAGTTAACTAATGTTAGGTTATAGGTTTGGTTCAAAAACAATCAGATGCTTCCAACTGAAACATTGGCGGCCCATAACCATGATGTAAATAGCTTACAAAATTATTGCTAAGTCAATTTCCCAAAGTCTCTATGCCACTATGGATAAGGGTATCACTTCTCGCCAACAAGGTTTCATCAAAAGAAGATCTATTTCAGATAGCACCTTGACAGCAATGGTTGGATTAGAATACACACCATTCACCATGCAAGATTGTGGCGGTTATAGGTTAGGTTATAGTTAGCGATGTGGGCGGGATGGAAACACACACAACGCCTCTATAATCACCTGACACACACTCTTGGGATAATACACACACACACACACACTATGAGACACCACTCGGCTTACAAAATCCACGTGGCTGAGACAGGGAACACACTGATGGAGTGACAGGAGAGAGACTATCCATCTGCCCACTCAACACACACACACACACATATACACAATTCAGCTCAAAGAAGGAATATTTTCTATGCTTAGATACAATTGACCTTAGGTCAACACCAATGGGGCAAATAGCTCACACCATATGGATGAAATATGCCAGATACAATTTGAGCAAAGGCTTCAATCACAGGAGAAACTTACACAACCAAAACATCACAAAAACAATACAAAATTTGGCAAAATAGACAGCACCATTGCGTCCCGAATGGCAAAAAGTCCCAGTCTACAATATCAAAGTTCTCAAATCCGAGCTCGGATAAGTAGTTTATGGCCAAAACAGGCTCCAAAAACAACAAAAACTGAGTTACAGTTGTTCCTCCTCTTCTCTCCATGTTTTTTCTGATTTTTTCTTAGGGTTTCTTTAATGTCCACACTTCACTTTATCCCTTGGGCATCTTTGGCCTTTTGATTGGCCTCAAACAGACCCCCAACAAGCGAAAACCCTTCTACATCCATTCGCACAACTGGCACTAAACTTTTCTCAATCATGCATCCCACAATCACGTAAAGTGGCCCCCAAATATAGTTCTCAAAATGACCTTTTTGCATAATTCATCACAAGAACACACTCATGTTGCATCCTCGCTTATCCACGTTGTCGTGCCGCTCCGCTTCCAAGACAAAAAAATGAGCAAAGGAATGCCAATCAGGATTATTTGAATCCTACATGATGATTCACCAGTTATAAGGGCTTTGTAACAAGCCAATTTTAAGCTAAAAGTGTGCTAGATGCCACTCTAAGGGCCAAAATATGTCTTGGTAATGCTAAACAGTTAGTATGCTTGAAGTGCTCATAGCTGGGATTTTATTGATCAAAATTGAAGTACTCAAAGTTCTCTACAGGCCTGTCTTTATGGCTCGTCAATCGGAGCTACATATAAGAAGTTATGATAGTTTTATTTGAGTTATTAACAGATCCGTACCGGATCGAGCACCTACTGATAAAAGGTCAAAGATGATAGGAATGCATGGGTCCAAAGTACTCACTTCAACGAGCATGTCAGTCTTTCTAGTTTGTCAATCGGGGTTTCGATTGGCAAGATATGGCCAGCAGCAAAGATCTTCCCATGTACCTTGAGTAGCAGGGTACTTTTTTATCTTACCTCTATCACGGCAAAAGGTGCTTTTCCCGTGGAAGTATGTATAGTGTTATTGTAAGCATACTCAACTAAGGGTAAGTACTTCTCCCATTGGGACTTTTGATCTACTTCTTTGACATAAGCTTTTAGTAGATCAAGAATTGTTAGGTTACCTATTTCACTTTGACCATTTGTTTGAGGATGATAGACCAAAGAGAAGTTTAGCCTTGTAGCTAAATTCTCAAAGAGACCCTTCCTGAAATTATTGGTCATTCTAGGATCTCTATCCAACACTATGGACATTGGCAAGCCATAGTACTTGAAGATTTGTGATATAAAGAGAGTTGCCCTTTGATGGGCTTTGATAGTCTTTTTGACAGGTATGAAATGTACTTGTTTGCTAAATCTGTCTACTATCATCCATATCCTATATTCCCATCGATAGACTTGGGCAATCCAAAGATAAATCCCATGGATATACTCTCCCATGGGGAATTAGGGATTGGAAAAGGTTGAGGTTGCTTCCCTCTATCAAACTTCATCTTTTGGCATACCACACATCTTGAAACGTACATACTCTTGTATGTTTGCTTTCATGGTAGGCCAATAGAAATATGTTTCTATCCCTTTTAGGGTATAATACATCCCTCTATTGCCTACATAAGGAGGAGCATGAGATTCATACATTACTTTCTCGCATATATAGTGACTTAGTAATGCGTAGTCTATTGCCATAGAGAAGATAACCATCTTGTGGGGTAAATGGTTCTTCCTTCTCCCTAGTGCAAGGGCTAAAACCACATCTCTAAAATTGGGATCAATAGCCTATTCATCTATCATAAGACCAAACGTAGTGCGAAATGTGGTCTTTACAATGTCTTGATCAACTATCCTTATTTGATGGTAGCCACGTTTTAGGTCAATCCTATTGAAATAGGTTAAAGTGGAGCATCTCAAAGTCTACTTGGAAAGAGTTTGAGAATGTCCAAAATCACTTTCTTACAAAATTTCCACAAGCTAAGACACAAAGACTATAAATTGTCCTACCTCTCAACGTTTTACAAGTGCATGGGAAGCAAGAAAAAGAAGTCAAAAGATGACAAAAAGCAAGATCTTGAGCATGAGATGGATGCAAGAGATAAAGAAGTGTTTCCATAGACGGAATGCATTATACTTATTACATGATTCTTTGAGAGATTCCCAAGTGAATGAAGATTTTCTACATGCCAATGTACTCCAGTTTGGGAGGAATTTGGTGGGTCATGCTTCATACACTTTTGCACAGTTATAAGGGCTAAAATGTATTGATTGGTGTCATCAAACTATGGAGTGCCGTATGCTAAGACAGAAGTGTTTTTGATTACATGTTTGCGAGCGAATTTCAAGTGCTAAAACTGCCTCGTGTCCCTAAAAACTACACAATGGTGATCCGTTTGGCAATACGGTAAGCCATAAAGCTTGCCCACAAGGCATAGCATTGTGGGCAAGCTCTATGGCTTTCTATTTTGCCAAAAGGATCTCCATTGTGTTGTCTATATTTCTGCGAGCGGTTTTCAGGCCATAAAATCGCTTTGCAACCCTAAAAACAACACAATGGTGAGTCGTTTGCCAAATTGGCGAGCCATAGACCTTGCAGACATTGCATATGCATTGTGGGCAATCTGTATGGATTTCCGTTTTGCTAAACACCTCACCATTGTGTTGTTTTTATGTTAGGTTAGGTTAGGAAGTGGCAACTCCCATCTTATATGGTGCTGGAAGTCGGAACACTCAGCTAGCTGTACTGGCACCTTATACATGTTCACATGAAAACAAAGAGCCATGATGAAAAGCCTACCTCTTCGACATGACAAGAGAACTTTGTAGGCCAAGCTCCTCCCTATTCATTCCGGTGGTACAACGTTGACAATATCACTATTTGCCCCATCTGCATATTGGAATCGGCCTTGTTTTGCAGTGAAGCCTCAATATCTAATTATAATCCTACCTGCACCTTCCCCGCGTAGCGATCATAGAAGCTTTGTGTGCAACAAGACCTAGTTCCCAGCTGAACAATATATCTACCTTCAACTACGGCCTTACTCAGCTAGTTTCTGCATGCGCAACTAGTTATGGCCAGCATTATGCCGCTCCAAGTATAGCTCATGCAAATTCAACAACCATATTGTGCCCTCGGCCATCCTTCAATGTTCATGGAAACCATGATATGCAGCAGGTCCCCATGCATAATTCTCAAGATTCACACCAATTCTTTTCCTCGTAGTAATTTTCTCGTGCAGTAGCAAGCCGGGCAAAGCCAAAAAGGATCAATATTGGAGACCTTTCAAACCCTGGTTATATTTTGCAAATCATCAACCTGGAGGGTACTTTGGATGCTTTCCAACGTGATGAGCACTCTCAAAGATCATATATTTTGTGAGATCAACCCATGGCAGAGGTCTGTTCTAGTGCTTCTGAAATAGAAGATATCAGATTTCAATCAATGATCAATTGGACTAATTTAATTACTCTGAAGTCGAATCACCAAAACGCATTGCCTTTGCAGGCCCATCCCAACACTTTTTTTGCTAATGCTATCAAGTGGTTGGCGTTGCAGACAGCGGTCGAAGAGTAAACGTCAAAGTTGACAAGACTAGGACAGAAAATCTTAGCAGCATCGATCAGAGAAAAGCTTATGATGGATCCTCAAGTAATTAATCTAGTTGCTTCAATGCTTGTACTTTTAGCACAGAGTGTGAGGGGATTAGTGGTAGACAACTCAATGTCAAGGGAAACGCATTGGGGAATATTGCCACTAGTGCAAGTCACTGGTCTGATGAGCCATTGGCTTCAGTTGCACTCCTTGTCTAGATTTTTTGATAGCCTATCTAAAATTTTTATGAAAGAAACATCTCTCATGACCAATTCAATGCAGAATATGGTGTCTGTGGGAGGAAGTTGGTCAGCGTCTAGATCCAAGCTGATGCATCACTAGCAATGCAACGGAAGTCAATCATGCAGGTGCCTATGTGGCTGCTGACCAAGATCAAAAGAATAGTCAAAGAGAAAAAGCGTAAGCTAATTCTTTTTTCCACACAAAGAAGTTTGATGCTGGAGAAGCCAAAGAACACCGACTATGGAGTAATGGCTCTGGAGATAAGTATACCAATATGTCAACACCTATTAGCCTCTAGTGCCGCTGGCCATTCAACAACTGGGTGGGATAGAAAAAGCTTTCCACACAATACGGACAATATTGCAACATGTAAAGAGATTGTCTTGCTAACCCGCATGCATGCGGCAGCCAATGCAGGTGCAATTGAGATTAGCAACAATAGTATACTGCAGCGTTGCTCTTCAGTAGCTTCATATGAAGTAGGTAATGCTAAGGGTGTGGATTTGAACGCACAACAATTATTTCTTCGGAGCTCCCTTCTTGCCAATAACCATGATTTGGTGATGGATCTTATGAGCAAAGGTCCATGTACGCAGCAGTTATTGGATCAAGTTCAGATGGCTGCAGATGGCAGACATTAGTTTGGTATTGTATCCAACACAAACCCTCATTTTCCCTTGGAGGAAAGCTACTCCAAGGTAGGCAGTCAAAATCTATTCACGTCTTCTCAAAGGTCTTTTGTGCAGCAGGCGGTCGAGGTAGAAACTCCATATAGTAGCTATAGTATGCTGAACAAGCCGAGTGCAATTATCGTCAACAACGACTTAACATTCCATAGTGCAAGGCATGCTGCTATTAATATATTGTCCAAATGCAGAACCAACTTCAGCGTCAAGAGGACAGAGCTTGTCTACTGTTGAATGCATTTTCCAACCTCAAGACACAAAAGATATTTTATTTAGTTATACACTCAATATATCATATATGTTAGGTTAAAAGCGCCCTCTTGTGCAAATACATTCCTCATGATGTTGCATCTTATCTTGGTTTTCTTGTAGAGACGAGTTAGCTTTCTTTGCATCTCTTACTGGCTTACCATATAAGATCCATTACATCGGCAAACATTCGAGAAGGGTTGTGTTGACAGAGGGGTTGGCTAGGGTGCGGTGCTAGCTGCGGATTGGAAGGCCGCCAAAGCTTGAGAAGGAGAGGTGGTTGAATGGGGTGGTGGTGGCCCCATCAATTGGATCAAATATGTGCAATCTGACTGTATGCAAAAAAGGGCTAGATTTCTCGCAATCTTTATGCCACCACCTCAAATCCATCATTAACAAAACTACTAGTACCTCTGTCGTGAGCACTCACTTCTGCATCTTTTGGAGGGATCGCACATTGATATCCTTCAAGTTGCATCTTTTGACTAGAGATATCACTTTCTAATGGATGGTTGTTGCACCCCTTGCATGTAGAAATTGGTTATTGGAGGCCCAAAATCGATGGATCTTTAGAGTTGTTTTTCCTCATTGTACTGCTCAAAGCATGGGACTCACAGACGCTCAATGCAAAAAACAAATCTATTTCTCTTGAAAGTGAGATCATTGCCAAAGGTATCAATAGATCTTTTACAATTTTTCGTGACGAGCTTGATTATGCAATCTCTTGGCCACAAAAACACACCTATTATACCCTCACCTTCTGGCGGTGTTGAATAGAATTGCCACTTGATTGAAATCCTGATTAAAACCCCTTGGAAATAACATACAACAAACTGATTGAAAAATTTGACGTTGTGTTTCCTTGAAGTACAGTAGGATGATGTGTTGAAAAGTATAACATGGGGCATTTACAAGTTCTAGTTGGTCATAGCTTGTCACAATGCCTAGTAGAGAGCTGAATGCAAGGTAGTATGGGCTTCATAACTACTAAATATGACAACGTCTCCACCATTTTCTGGCTCTCTTTTGAAGGTGAATGATTTCGAGCGGAACGCTACTCGTACTAATGCCTATGAGAATCACGTAATAGTAGTTCGCCAAATGCACGTTTAGATTATTGATGAGCGGACTGAATATAGTGCCTTTCGCTATGGGGATTCGGACCTCAAGATGCCCATATCATGTGCAGTTAGGAAGCACGATACGTAACGTGTGCTAGTCAACAAGGAGGCAAGAAGACATAATTGTTGATCAAAGCAACTGACAACACACACACGTGCACGTGCGCACGAGGCACGCACGCGCGCGCACACACAGAGACAAGGTAGTACTGATCAGAGGACATGGAACATAGATTTACATCTTCATGTTTTGTGTATGGCAGGGAGGACAGATATTCACAACACTGCACGTTCTAATTGCACGAGCGCGATTCCATCTCAGCAACACTACAAGGTTTGTTATCTGTATCCAATTTCCCATGCGCATGTGTTTACTTGTCGCAACACATTAACGCTACAAGCAGGGCACGGCTTCTGTCAGGCCAAGGGCCAAACCAAGGGGTCAAGGACTCGGCCAACAAGTGCCGGCTGCCAGTGGGAAGGGGTCCGAAAGGGGCTAGGAGCCTATTAAAGGGAGGTTGGGTGGATGGACCAGGGATGGCAGTCCCTTGGTGTTTACACTGGTATCAGAGCTAAACATAGAACTTGGGCACGTTTTCTGCTTGGCTGCATGTTGCATGCAACCTCAAAGTGGAGGAGGAAGAGGGACGAGGCCGCAACGTGTGTAGAAGCTCTAAGCCGGGGATGAAGCTGTGGGTCGACGGGCTCCAAAACGCTCAAGCTTGGGCTCGTTGGGAGCGCCTTGGCGAGGAGGTCCACTCCGACCCTGCAGCAGGCCCCAACTCGGCCCACATTGCGAGCTAGGGTGACCTTTTCCCTCACGCAGGGGGCCGAACTGCGCTGCAGAACAGAGGTCGACATATTTTAAAAAAATCCCCTAAGGGTTGCCCGTTCCCACTCGGACAACCCTATTGGACCTTAAGGGAGCCGAGGCCCGTGCAGCTTCTTTGTTTTTTCTCTCCGGTGTCCCTCTCCGATACGATGGGCATCATCACCTCTAAGTTCTGTTAATTGCAAAAAATTCTGAAGTTCGAACTTGCTCCAAACAGTTTTTTGAAGCTTCGACAAACTGCAAATTGCTCACCAAGCTTCAACCGATTTGGTGGTTGCATACGATGCAAGCCACCTCGGCAGTGACTATACATTGATTTGTGTTTTCAACTTCCTCATCGACTGCCCAAATTGTCGGCAACTTTCAAGTTTATTTGGTGTATTTCATACGCCGCAAACCAGACTATTGGCAACTCGAATTTTCTTCGTGCTTTCGAGTGAATCATCCACTGCAGTTTTGCTCGTTGTTGTCAAGCTGGTAGTGGTCTTGGTTTGAACTTCGCTTTCGAAGTCGGCGTTCTTTCTTCTCAAAGGCGTAATTATACGGTTCCTTATCGCATACGGCTATGAGCTCGTTGGAATTCAGGTATTCTTCTTTCTTTTCTCGCACAGTACGTCCACAACATGGATTCGGACATAGATATGCATCCTGCATTTGATTTCGAGCAGTCCGCACCCGTTTTGTTTGCCAATGCCACGCGGATGGTTCCTCTCACGGAGAGTAATCGTGTCCCAATGGCAACAGACGATGCGTATGAGTTGCTGGACATGCAAGATCTCTGTGCATTGCAAACACGCATGACTGTGCTTGAAACGAATTTTGCACAATCACAGAATTATCCGATTTGATTAAGTTGCATATGAGGCAGCAGGCCACGGGCCCTGCTAGTCAGCCAATTCAGGAGCACGGCTCCACACCAGGCCAAGGGCCGGCTGTTGGGCAAGGCCCTCCTCCGGGACCGCTGCACTCTCTGACCCAAAAAGAGGTGGACGATTTGTTGAAAAATACAAAGCCACCAATTTTTCGGGGAGAAGAGCGTGAGCGAAACAAGGACACCGTGAATATTTTTCACAGTAACTGGGATGGTATTCATGCCCTTAGACGTACCCCAGATGCAGCCTAGGCCTTGCAGACAAGTCTGACTTTGGACGGCAAGGCCTACAAATGGTGGATGTCTCTCAAGGAGAAGGGCATGCTACCACAGACTTGGGCATCTTTTGAGACTGTCTTTGGGAAGGAATTTCTACCTACCAATGAGAAGGATAGAAATTGGACCGCCTGGGACGAATGTTCTATGCGCCAGCATAAAACATTATTGGAATATATTTCCCATTATCGGGATGTGATCCTCAAACTGGAAGGGATGGATACCTTTCAGTAGGTGCGTGGGTTCATCCGTGGGTTAACTCCCGAGCTTAAGAAGCACGTTAAAACCTAGGATCCACAAACACTCGAGGACGCAATAGTGCAAGCTCACATCCATGATGATCCCGACGATCGAGCATTGCATAGTTCGCATGTGCATGGCACTACACCTGTTTCCACACGTCCACAGCATGTGCATCGTAAAAGAAAAAATGTCTCTACTGCATCAGAGACCTCCAAAAAGCCCAAGGGGTCTAGGGGTCCTCTCTCAACGGAAGAGTTTGAGAAAGCCAAAAAAGAAAATTTGTGCTTTAAATGTTTGGGAACTGGACATAGCAAAAAGGATTGTCCCAAGGGGAAATCTGCTGCTCAAGACAAGGGGAAGGAAAAAGCATTACACATGGTGTAGCTTTTACCTCTTGAATTCTCTTCCCAGTTTGCTAATGTGGAAGTAACACACACCGAGGCGGTGCATGAGTGCTGTATCACGGCCTCCATGTGGCAGCAGACTTTCGGACCACATGAGTTGGTGCGTATGCATGGCTCTATCCAAGGGCACAGGGTGCGGATCTTGGTAGACGATGGTGCGTCGCACAATTTCATCAATTATAAATTGGTGAAACGACTCAAATTTCCCCAAACCCCGAGTTTCCATCGCTACAAGGTAGCAATGACTAACGGCCATGATGCTGAGATATGGGAAACTCAGGTTAAAGATGTACCTCTGGAAATTCAAGGATACCGTACCTCTTTGGATTTCCAAGTCATGAATATGGAGAGGGCGGATGTGGTTCTTAGTCGTGAATGGTTGCATAGTTTAGGATCATCCCTTAGACGTAGCTATGAGCATAATAGTCTAATGTTCGAATCCAATGGTGTGCACGTGCTGTTGTTGGGGGAGAAGGATGTACCTTCCTCACCACTTATTTGTACAGCTGAGCTTATGAAGCTCGCTTCTGATGATGCAATAGAATAACTTTTTTGTGTTACTCACTGTGCCATTTTATTTCCAATGTGGATGATGTTTTTAATGATGCTAAAGTTTTGAATGAAACTTCCTCAACGCTGCATTCTTCTCTCTCTCCTCTTCCAGCTATGTCTACTAATTCAAAGCAAGCAAATGTTGCTAATGAATTGAAGGAACTTTTAAGGGAATTCAAGGATGTGTTCCCAGATGATTTGCCACCAGGGCTACCGCCAACACGTTCTGTGCAACATGGCATAGACGTGGTTACAGGCAGTAAGCCAGTGAGTAAACCGCCTTACCGAATGAGTCATTCGGAGGCTGAGGTGGAACGACAGCTTGCTGACTATCTCAGTAGAGGGTTTATTCAACCAAGTTCTTCACCATGGGCCTCTCCCATTTTCTTAGTGAAGACAAAGGACGGTACTATGCGCATGTGCGTTGATTACCGTGGATTAAATGTTGTTACTGTTAAGAACAAGTACCCATTGCCACGAGTAGATGAGTTGTTTGATAAGCTCACCCACGCTCGTATATTTTCAAAGATTGATTTAAGATCTGGGTATCATCAAGTACGCATCAGGCTTGCAGATATACCCAAAACAGCGTTCCGAACAAGGTTTGGACATTATGAGTTTTTGGTAATGCCCTTTGGGCTAACCAATGCTCCAGCTACGTTCATGACACTCATGGATAGTGTCTTGAGACCATACTTGGAAAAGTTTGTTATCGTTTTCCTCGATGACATTCTTGTATATAGTGCATCCGAGGAAGGGCACTTAGTACATTTGAAACAAGTGTTTCATTTGTTACGCCAAAATCAGTTATATGCCAAGGAATCCAAATGTGATTTCCTCAAGGAGGAAATTCACTACTTGGGGCATGTTATTTCGGCTGCAGGGTTACACGTGGATCAATCCAAGGTGGATGCCATTCGGAGGTGGCCCTCTCCCAAAAATTTGGAAGAGCTCCAGATTTTTTTAGGCTTTGCAGGTTTTTATCGTCGATTAGTTAAAAACTATGCCCATATTGTTGTTCCCATGACAGATCAACTGAAAGCCAAGGGCAAGGCCTTTCATTGGGGATTAGAACAACAGCAAAGTTTTGACAAACTTAAGGACACATTAGCCACAGCTCCGGTTTTGGCTATTGTGGATCCCTTAAAGCCATTCGTTTTGAAAACGGATGCTAGTAATCGTGCGATTGGAGCAGTCCTTCTGTAGGAGGGAAGGCCAATTGCATTTGAAAGCAAGAAGCTGGATTCAGCACAACAGAATTACTCTGCTTACGAACGCGATCTCTATGCAATCGTGTCTGCTTTAAAGACATGGCGACATTATTTGTATAGTGCACAGTTCGAGATTGTGTTTGACCATGACAGTATCAAGTGGTTTACACAACAAAGTGATTTGAAGGGTCGCAAGGCCAGGTGGGCTGAGATTCTTCAGGAGTAGGACGCCAAGCTACGATATCGCAAAGGGCAGTACAATGTAGTGGCTGATGCTCTCAGCCGAATGCCAGAGATCAACTCTCTCCTTTCACGGAATTGTGGAGTGAGTTTTTGGAATCTCTCAAAGGTAAGTGCGAGCATGATACGGCATACTCCAAGTTGTGGAGCTCTGTTAGAAAGAGGGATCCTTCTCACTCCAATGTTGGTAGTGGTTTTGTTTCCTCCACACCCAGTTCTCCTCTTTCGAGTGATGAACTGCAGAGATGGAAAAATATTTCCATAGATGATGGGTACCTACTCCACAAGGGGAGAGTGTGTGTACCGACGGACGCGGACATTTGGTGCCAAATTCTTTATGAATGTCACGATAGTCCAAGTGCAGGGCACCCGGGAATTAAGAAAACTTATGCACTCGTAAGACGACAGTTTTACTGGCCAGGTTTACATGGGTATGTTCAAGACTATGTCTTGCATTGTCAAAAATGTCAAGTTAATAAAGCAGAGTGCCTGAAAGCAGGAGGACTCTTACATCCTTTAGAGATTCCCAATGGTAAATGGGAAAGTATCTCCATGGATTTTATTGTGGGTTTACCAACCACTATTCGAGGACATGACTCGGTATGGGTGGTCGTAGACCGGTTGACTAAACTTTGTCAGTTTATTCCAACCAAGTCAACCATTAAGACTCCAGAATTAGATAAGTTATTTGTGGACAATCTTTACCGGTTGTATGGATTGCCAAGTAACATTGTGAGTGATCGTGATCCCGAGTTTAACAGTCATTTTTGGAGGGTTGTTTTTAAACGATTGGGTACACAACTTAATTTAAGTACGGCTGATCACCCTGAAACAGATGGTCAGACGGAACAAGTCAACCAAGTGCTAGAGGATATGCTACGAGCATACGTTGGCAAGAAGCAATCAGATTGGGAAGATTATCTTCCTATTCTTGAGTTTGCATATAATAGTGTTAAGCATGTTACAACTCGTTTTAGTCCATTCATGCTTATGTATGGTTTTCAACCTAGATCACCAGTGACGGTGGGGTTGGCAACTGAGAAGCTCCAACAGGTCAAGGAGTTTCTCCAAGATCATATGGAAATGCTGAGACTTGCTCGTCAAAATGTTCGACAAGCACAGGATCGGTATAAGAAGTATGCTAATGAGAAACGTCGGCAAGTTACCTTCACGGAAGGTGAAGAGGTATTTTGTTGTGTGCCAGAGCATTCAGAAAGTCTAAAGACTGGACCCACATCCAAATTATCTCCACGTTATTGCGGGCCATCCAAGACACACAACTCTTTGCTAGCCAATGCATGTGAAGTATTACAATAGTGAATACACAAGTAGTGAATGCATGTGGTGTATCAAAGTAGTGAATTGACCTTGTGCATCCTTACTTTAGCTCTAAATAGTTGATATTATACTAGGTGTCTAAATTATTGATTCCATACTATATATGTCCTCGTTTCCCAGTACTAGGTGTCAGTATGAAGTTGTCAAGACCTACAAGATTACAGTCCAAGCGTCAATAAGCTAGGGAGCAAACTGCAGACAACTTGAACTAACTTATCGTCTATATGCTAGGCCATGGTCTGAAATTAGTGCATTGTATAAAGGTTGGAGCATGCAATGTGACATCTTTGCTCACAATCTAAAAATATGTCCCTCCTGCACGACGGCATACCTCACGTATATAGGGATTAACGAGGTCGACAAAAAATGAAATAGACACTACTGCTGCTCTCACTTGTGTATTATCGTTGGGTGCTTTTCCATCGGAGCGGCAACAACAAGACTTAGCAGCATTGCGTCTACAATCCATTACTAGTTCAAGATACCAGTCTTGAATCGATAGTATCCCCTCTCTATTCATGAGACCGATGAGTGATATTTGGACATAAAAGAGGCAGATATTATAATTATAGACGAGCTATCCGTGTTAATCCAAACGAATTTTTACCTATCGTAAGACCAAATGTCAACATAGAAAGTAGGACATTGGCAGATCCCTTCAACAACAAATGTGTTCTCTTGCACAATGACCTTGCCCAACTATTCCCAGTTTGTAGTCACGCATGGGAGCTTTGTAACAAATGCCATATATTCACAAGCTCGATCCAGAGGCTACTTGCAAGTTTATACAAGATGTCATGCTTGGTAAGACATGCAACGGACCTTAAATTGCTTATGTTCTTGACCATTATTTCTGAAATAAAACCAGACTTCCTAGATGAGATCAAGTGTACCTTGGGTGCATGTATTTTAGATGAATCAAACTGACATTACAAAACTCGAAATGAATGTCAATTTGAATGTGTCATGTTATATTCTATAGATGTTATATAGCAAGGCCCACCAAGGAAGACTAGTTTCTCTACTAGAGCCCATCAAAAACCCAATAATCGAGCATCTTTGTGTCTAGAAAGAATCTTTGTGCATCATTGAGCTTGAGTGCAAAGAATCTATCATTGAGATTTGAATGGTTTCTCTACTAGAGCCTATGAAAAACCCAATAATTGAGCATCTTTGTGTCTAAGGAAAAAAACTCCAAGTCCTGGCCTGGCCCTATATTCCAGTAGGCTTTTGTTTGGTTTGGAATAGCTAGCTATCAATGGGGGCAAGAGAGCATCGCAGCCTGCAGGAAACCCGCTGCATGCATGCTCATCTACGACCTCATGCAACGTCAAGTTCATTGCGCACGTGTCTACTGTTTCAATTGCGCACGTGTGGCGCCGGGTCATCGCTCATCTGATGATAGATGATGGCTGCTGATATACAACGTCAACATCCGGCAGGGCAGGCGCTATTATATACATAGCTGCACCAGCACCAATACTCTTATCAAGCAGCAAGTGTACAGATCTCTCCATCCCTCCCCCCCACTATCGAACTCTGTCATAAGACTCTCTCTCTCTCAACTGATCATCTCTCCCTTTCTCTGTGGCTCGCACACGCACCTGCCACGCCCACGTCAGCCCGCACACACACACATACAAATCGACGCCATCATGCATAATCACTCTCAAGGGTCAGCTCATGCGTTGTTGTTGAAGAGGCAGCAGACAATCCAGGTCGCCCTAAACGTTGCCCTCATGTTGTTAATACTCGTGATGCCAGCAGCCCACGCAGGACGGGCGGCATCCTGGAGCCTCGTGCAGTCCAGGCCCCTGGAGTACTATGTCCAAGTGGGGCTGGCCCCCCCTGACATGGACACCCTCATCGCTCCCATTGACCCCACCGGCTCCACGGGCACCGTCGGCCAGACACAGCTCTTCGGGTTCAATGTCACGCACGGCGCTGACCCAGCCTCCACGCTCCTCGGCTCCATGCGTGGTTATACCGTCCACGCCAGCTCCACCGCCGACTTCCACGGCGTCGAAGTGGAGGTCCTCGCCTTCGATGATGGCTCGCTCAATGGCACCATCAGCCTGCAAGGCCTCATCAACGCTGGCACTAACGACATCGCCATTGTTGGCGGCACCGGAAACTTTCGAGGCGCTCGCGGCTACGGCATCGTCACCTTCCTCAACTCCACTGCCACCCTTGCACTTTACCACCACCAGCTCTTCTTCCTCTAGATGACAGATGACAGCTTCCTAATATCACCCTTTGCGCCGGCCGTAGAAGCTTAACTCACCCAGCCTTTAATATGCACTGCCATCCATCAGCTCACCCATCAACTGTACCATTTTGTGTTCATATAATATACAAAGAGCTAACGGTTGAACAACCCTAATATAATAACCCTAAACCCTCTCAAGCTAGTTTTCATCTGAAAAGAAAGTACCATCTATTCAGTGTAGTGTTCCCACACAATTTGAGGCTTTGAAATCTAAACTTTTCTTCATTGTATCTCAATTATAGACTCTCACAAACCCAAAGCTTTGAATATCCATAAGGTGCACAAAACTCGCACATCCACATTAGAATTGGAAAGAATTAAAAAACGAGGATAAATGCCACCACTTGTCCAATTGATCATATTTAATACACTAAAATATGATAATAGCCCCACTCTGTAACATAATATGGCTATAACATTGATTGTATCGAAATTAAATTAACAATAGTGAGCATTTCCTTAAGAGAATTCTTAAAGAGCATAAGGAGAGCAGTGGATTAAAGGTAGAAAAATGAACATTACACCTGGCATGAACAATACTTGTAAAAGAGAGAGAGAGAGAGAGAGAGAGAGAGAGAGAGAGAGAGAGAGAGAAAATTAGAGAAATTAACAATAGTTGAAGACGAGATTTACTTGAAGCCGATTCCCCCCTCCAAAAGGCTTTTGTATTATAGATTCTCCCTTAAAGAGAGACTTGATACAATACATCTTTGTGCTCCTTGAGAGCTTGTTGATGCATGAAGATGGTAAACTTCATGCACAAAATTTATGCCAGTACTACCTTGCAAAAAAAAAAACAAGACCTCAAACAACTTCAAAGGTGGAGAGAGCTAGCAGGGAGTGAGCGATGGAAAGAGGAAAAAGAAGTACCATACGAGAAAGAAGTAGTTTCCTCACGATAGATTACTCTTGGAGCTTAGCTTAGCATAGTAATATAGATGGTAGAGAAGATGAGCATGCCATTGAAGCTTGACTCTTGGTTAGATTTGCATCCCATAGCCAAGAGGTGTTGGTGTAGGCTCTCTACGTTTCAAACTTGGAGAAGGAGATGGAGTAATTCTTGCTCAACACAATGAGGGAGAGTGTGAGTGTCATGTGAGAATAACCCAAAATGAGTCCCCTCCTTGCCTAGGTAGACCCCTCTGTCTCTTTACTCATGCTTGATCACTATTGGCCCTTGCCAAGCCTGGCCAATCACAGGCTATGATCATTTCAGGCAATAGAGATAGCATTTGGACATGTTTCCTTCTTTTACCTTTTGAGAGAGAGAGCTTAGTAATTAATAAAATGCATGTAAATTCTCATTGGACCTCCCTAAAGACCATCCAATAGGATTCATGCACACCAAGAGTACAACATGGGTAGCTGCTTGACATGTGTCCTTCTTGCCTCTTAAGTCTCGGGCTTGCCTTGAGTGTGTGTGTGTGTTCTCTCTCATGTCCCTACCTTTAGGGATCGCCCCCACCTTTGTAGGAGTCATGCTTGACATTGAACACCTCAAGCACCTTAGTCATCAAGCAGGAGAAGCACCTCAAGCACCTTAGTCAACCCAAGCAAGGCAAGCACCTCAAGCACATACCTAGCCTGCCTCAGGTTTAAAGTACCTAAAGGTCATAGGTCTAAGGACTTTTAACACTAACCTTTGGAGGTCTTTTAATCTCCATTATCTGGTCATTTCTCTTTGATAGACCATCTGTCTTTTGGACCCTTAATGACAGGTAGCCTTCTCTCCCTTTTGGTTTCGTGTTGAGATAGATCTAAAACCACATATCTATATTCTAACTCTTGTTCCCTTTCATTTTCCCACATTAAATGCTTAGTTCAATATGAGAAAATCATAAGATACGTAGATATTAGATTTTATGACATTATACTACAAGAGGTCACTTAAATTTTGACGCCAAATTATGGGTGACAATGGCGGGCGTCGGTATTTGTGCAGATAAGTATGGAGGGAGATGAACACTTTAAACATTTTCATCTTCAAATTTTTCACGCTTGTATCAATGATTTTTTTGACGCTTATATAGATATGTATTCCGATGTTTAATCTTGCGCCTGCAAGAGCGTCTGTACTGACAGAACCTGCAAAAACCGAAACGCAGGTCTTTTGCTGAGCATTTCTCTAATTTGTGTGCCTTTTCTCTTGGTCTCGTCCTCCTCACCTACTGCAGATCTCGTGCCCAACAACTTGCCGGAGGTGAGAATGTTGCTTGTTGACTACTCCTTCGTATCCATTAGGAATAGAATGGGGTCTATGAGGGCCTCTTTATTTGGCAGTTTAAAGAAGTCAAACCTTTAGTATTAAGAAAGTAACGAAAGGACAACTTTGGAATTCAAACAGGCCAAACAGCTAGTTTATTTGAATTCAAATTTCCCCCCCAAAATGGAATTAAAAATATAGCAGGTAAAACCATATCATCTAGCATATCTATGGAAAGAGCACAATGCGTAGATTGTAGATCTATCTTCTTTGCTCAAATCGAAGATCATATGTGGGAGTTATGGAAGGCCAAAAATCATAAAATTATCCACCTCCTTTTTGGGGGGGAAAGTGCATCCTTTGACCACTCTTACACATCTCTTACACACCCACCATTCTAGCACACATGGCATATACCTATTTGTCAAAATGTTAATCACTTCCATACGCTCATGGCAAATAAAAAGGCCCTCCTATACCCCATCCTCTTCCTAATGAAGCTGAGATTCTTTTCAAGTTTGCTTGTAGGTTTATGGTTTAGTGTTTAACATAAAGTAAGTGTGTGTGTGTGTGTGTGTGTGTGTGTGTGTGTGTGTGTGTTTGCAGGTTTCAAGACGTTTACAAGACCCTTTTTTGCTCAAAAAGGCTGCCTGCGAGTGCTCAAAAGTTTTATGCATATTAAATTACTTTAAAATTATATTTTATATTGACAAAATAAAATTTCTTTAATTAGGATTTCTATGCTTAAATTTTCATGCAATTTTGTTTAGAAATTATGCTTTGAAAAAATTGTTTTGAAAATATGGTTTGGGGTAATTTTGATTTGAAATTATGCTACGGAAAAGTTTTGTATGCTTTGAAGAATATTTCTTTCAAAATTATGCTATGGAAAAATTTTGGTTTGAAGAAGTTTTGTTTTCAAATTACGCTACCATCTCATCATCATCATGCGATTGATGAGGTTTAGGTTATAGGTTTCGGTAAGGTGTAGTTTTGGTTATAGTATAGGTTAGGGTCTAGGTTATATGTTCAGTTATAGGGCATACGTTAGGTTAGAATAGGTTAGGTTATAGGTTAAGTTAAGTTAGTTTATGGGTTAGATTATAAACTAGCTTAGGTTAGTTTATAGGTTAATTAGGTTAGGTAAACTTATAGGCTAGGTTAGATTAGCTTATAGGTTAGGTTCTAGGTTAGGTTGGGTTTTAAGTTATATACTAGGTTAGGTTATAGGTAAGGTTTAGGCAACATGTTAGGTTATAGGTTAGGTTATCAGTTGTGCATCAAATACTAGGTTAGGTTATAGTTAATGCTAACTAATAATTAGATTATAGGTTTGGTTGGAAAAAAATATGATGCTTCCAACTGAAACATTGGCGGCCCATAACCATGATGTAAATAGCTTACAAATTTATTGCCTAGTCAATTTTCCAAAGAATCTATCCCACTATGGATAAGGGTATCACTCCTCCCTAACAAGATTTTATCAAAGGAAGATCTATTTAAGATAACGCCTTGACAGCAATGGTTGGATTAGAATACACACCATTCACCATGCAAGATTGTATCGGTTATAGGTTAGGCTATAGTTAGCAATGTGGGTGGTATGGAAACACACACACAACGCCTCTATAATCACCTAACACACACTCTTGGGATAATACACACACACACTATAGGGCACCACTCGGCTTACAAAATCCATCTGGCTGAGACAGGGACCACACCGATGGAGTGAGAGGAGAGAGACTATCCATCTGCCCACTCAACACACCTACACACACGTGTATACACAAATCACCTGGGAAAAGTGAATCCTTTGACCACTCTTACACATCTCTTACACACCCACCATTATAGCACACATGGCATACACCTATTTGTCAAAATGTAAATCACTTCTATATGCTCATGGAAAATAAAGAGGCCCTCCTATACCCCATCCTCTTCCTAATGAAGCTGAGATTCTTTTGATGTTTTCTTGTAGGTTTATGGTTTGGAGTTTAATATAGTGTGTGTGTGTGTGTGTGTGTGTGTGTGTGTGTGTGCATGCGTTTTTGCAGTTTGAAGACGTTTACAAGACCCTTTCTTGCTCAAAAAGGCCACGTGCGAGTGCTCAAAAGTTTTATGCATATTCAATTACTTTAAAATTATATTGTATAATGACAGAATAAAATTTGATTAATTAGGATTTCAATGCCTAAATTTTCATGCAATTTTGTTTAGAAATTATGCTTTGAAAACAAATTGTTTTGAAATTATGGTTTGGGGTAATTTTGATTTGAAATTATGCTACGTTAAAAAAAATTTGTTTGAAAATGCTTTGAATAAAATTTGTTTCAAAATTATGCTATGGAAAAAATTTTGTTTTGAAATTATGTTTTGAAGAAATTTAGTTTTGAAATTACGCTACCATCTCATCATCATCATGGGATTGATGAGGTTTAGGTTATAGGTTTCGGTAAGGTGTAGTTTTGGTTATAGGATAGGTTAGGGTATAGGTTATATGTTAAGTTATAGGTCATACGTTAGGTTAGGTTAGGTTAGGTTAAATTGGGTTTAGGTTATAGGTTAAGTTAAGTTAGTTTATGGGTTAGATTATAGACTAGGTTAGGTTATTTTATAGGTTAATTAGGTTAGGTAAACTTATAGGTTAGGTTAGATTGGCTTATAGGTTAGATTCTACGTTATAGGTTAGGTTATAAGTTATTGACTAGGTTAGGTTATAGGTCAGGTTTAGGCAACATGTTAGGTTATATGTTAGGTTAATTAGGTTAGGTTATAAGTTGTACATAAAAAGCTAGGTTAGGTTATAGTTTAAGTTAACTAATGTTTATGTTATAGGTTTGGTTTTAAAAAAATCTGATGCTTCCAACTGAAACATTGGTGGCCCATAACCATGATGTAAATAGCTTACAAAATTCTTGCCAATTACTCAATATCCCAAAGACTCTATCCCACTATGGAGAAGGGTATCACTCCTCGCAAAGAAGATTTCATCAAAGGAAGATCTATTTAAGATAACACCTTGACAACAATGGTTGGATTAGAATACACACCATTCACCATGCAAGATTGTATTGATTATTGGTTAGGTTATAGCTAGCGATGTGAGCTGGATGGAAATACTCACAACGCCTCTATAATCACCTGACACACACTCTTGGGATAATACACACACACGCACACACTATGGGACACCACTCGGCTTACAAAATCCACCTGACTGAGACAGGGAACACACCATTGGAGTGAGAGGAGAGAGACTATCTATCTGCCCACTCAACACACACACACACACAGACACACACACACACGTATACACAAATCAGCTCAAAGGATTTCAATGCTTAAATTTTTATGCAATTTTATTTAAAAAATTATGCTTTGAAAAAAAATTGTCTGAAATTATGGTTTGGGGTAATTTTGATTTGAAATTATTCTACGGAAAAAATTTGTATGCTTTGAAGAAAATTTGTTTCAAAATTATGCTATGGAAACATTATGTTTCGAACAAATTGTGTTTTGAAATTACGTTACCATCTCATCATCATCATGCGATTGATGAGGTTTAGGTTATTGGTTTCGGTAAGGTGTAGTTTAGGTTATAAATTAGGTTAGGGTATAGGTTATATGTTAAGTTATAGGTCATACGTTAGGTTTGGTTTGGTTAGGTTAGATTAGGTTTAGGTTATAGGTTAAGTTAAGTTAGTTTATGGGTTAGATTATAGACTAGGTTAGGTTAGGTTATACGTTAATTAGGTTAGGTTAACTTATAGGTTAGGTTAGATTAGCTTATAGGTTAGGTTATTTAGGTTAGGTTGTAGGTTGTCCGTAAAAGTCTAGGTTAAGTTATAGTTTAAGTTAACTAATGTTTAGGTTATAGGTTTGGTTCGAAAAAAATCAGATGCTTCCAATTGAAACATTGGCGGCCCATAACCATGATGTAAATAGCTTACAAATTTATTGCCAAGTCAATTTCCAAAGAATCTATCCCACTATGGATAAGGGTATCACTCCTCCCCAACAAGATTTTATCAAAGGAAGATCTATTTAAGATAACGCCTTGACAGCAATGGTTGGATTAGAATACACACCATTCACCATGCAAGATTGTATCGGTTATAGGTTATGTTATAGTTAGCGATGTGGGTGGTATGGAAACACACACACAACGTCTCTATAATCACCTAACACACACTCTTGGGATAATACACACACACACACACTATGGGGCACCACTCGGCTTACAAAATCCATCTGGCTGAGACAGGGACCACACCGATGGAGTGAGAGGAGAGAGACTATCCATCTGCCCACTCAACACACATACACACACGTGTATACACAAATCAGCTGGGAAAAGTGAATCCTTTGACCACTCTTACACATCTCTTACACACCCACCATTATAGCACACATGGCATACACCTATTTGTCAAAATGTTAATCACTTCTATATGCTTATGGAAAATAAAGAGGCCCTCCTATACCCCATCCTCTTCCTAATGAAGCTGAGATTCTTTTGAAGTTTTCTTGTAGATTTATGGTTTAGAGTTTAACATAGTGTGTGTGTGTGTGTGTGTGTGCGTGCGTTTTTGCAGGTTTGAAGACGTTTACAGACCCTTTCTTGCTCAAAAAGGCCATGTGCGAGTGCTCAAAAGTTTTATGCATATTCAATTACTTTAAAATTATATTGTATAATGACATAATAAAATTTCATTAATTAGGATTTCAATGCTTAAATTTTCATGTAATTTTGTTTAGAAATTATGCTTTAAAAAAATTGGTTTGAAATTATGGTTTGGGGTAATTTTGATTTGAAATTATGCTACGGAAAAAAAAATTTGTTTCAAAATTATGCTATGGAAAAATTTTGTTTTGAAATTATGTTTTGAAGAAATTTAGTTTTGAAATTACGCTACCATCTCATCATCATCATGCGATTGATGAGGTTTAGGTTATAGGTTTTGGTAAGGTGTAGTTTTGGTTATAGGATAGGTTAGGGTATAGGTTATATGTTAAGTTATAGGTCATATGCTAGGTTAGGTTAGGTTAGGTTAGATTAGGTTTAGTTTATAGGTTAAGTTAAGTTAGTTTATGGGTTAGATTATAGACTAGGTTAGTTTAGTTTATAGGTTAATTAGGTTAGGTAAACTTATAGGCTAGGTTAGATTGCTTATAGGTTAGATTCTAGGTTATAGGTTAGGTTCTAAGTTATTGACTAGGTTAGGTTATAGGTCAGGTTTAGGCAACATGTTAGGTTAATTAGGTTAGGTTATAAGTTGTACATAAAAAGCTAGGTTAGGTTATAGTTTAAGTTAACTAATGTTTAGTTTATAGGTTTGGTTTAAAAAAAATCTGATGCTTCCAACTGAAACATTGGTGGCCCATAACCAGGATGTAAATATCTTACAAAATTCTTGCCAATTACTCAATATCCCAAAGACTCTATCCCACTATGGAAAAGGGTATCACTCCTCGCCAACAAGATTTCATCAAAGGAAGATCTATTTAAGATAACACCTAGACAACAATGGTTGGATTAGAATACACACCATTCACCATGCAAGATTGTATTGATTATTGGTTAGGTTATTGCTAGCGATGTGAGCAGGATGGAAATACACAGAGCGCCTCTATAATCACGTGACACACACTCTTGGGATAATACACACACAGACACACACACACACACTATGGGATACCACTCGACTTATGAAATCCACCTGAATGAGACAGGGAACACACCATTGGAGTGAGAGGAGAGAGACTATCTATCTGCCCACTCAACACACACACACACACACACACACACACACACACACACACGTATACACAAATCAACTCAAAGGATTTCAATGCCTAAATTTTTATGCAATTTTATTACAAAAATTATGCTTTGAAAAAAAATTGTTCTGAAATTATGGTTTGGGGTAATTTTGATTTGAAATTATGCTACGGAAAAATTTTGTATGCTTTGAAGAAAATTTGTTTCAAAATTATGCTATGGAAACATTATGTCTTGAACAAATTTTGTTTTGAAATTACGTTACCATCTCATCATCATCATGCGATTGATGAGGTTTAGGTTATTGGTTTCGGTAAGGTGTAGTTTAGGTTATAAATTAGGTTAGGGTATAGGTTATATGTTAAGTTATAGGTCATACGTTAGGTTAGATTAGGTTTAGGTTATAGGTTAAGTTAAGCTAGTTTATGGGTTAGACTATAGACTAGGTTAGGTTAGGTTACACGTTAATTAGGTTAGGTTAACTTATAGGTTAGGTTAGATTAGCGTATAGGTTAGGTTAATTAGGTTAGGTTTTATGTTGTACATAAAAGGCTAGGTTAAGTTATAGTTTAAGTTAACTAATGTTTAGGTTATAGGTTTGGTTCGAAAAAAATGAGATGCTTTCAATTGAAACATTGGCGGCCCATAACCATGATGTAAATAGCTTCCAAATTTATTGCCAAGTCAATTTTCCAAAGAATCTATCCCACTATGGATAAGGGTATCACTCCTCCCCAACAAGATTTTATCAAAGGAAGATCTATTTAAGATAACACCTTGACAGCAATGGTTGGATTAGAATACACACCATTCACCATGCAAGATTGTATCGGTTATAGGTTAGGTTATAGTTAGCGATGTGGGTGGTATGGAAACACACACACAACGTCTCTATAATCACCTAACACACACTCTTGGGATAATACACACACACACACACTATGGGGCACCACTCGGCTTACCAAATCCATCTGGCTGAGACAGGGACCACACCGATGGAGTGAGAGGAGAGAGACTATCCATCTGCCCACTCAACACACATACACACACGTGTATACACAAATCACCTGGGAAAAGTGAATCCTTTGACCACTCTTACACATCTCTTACACACCCACCATTATAGCACACATGGCATACACCTATTTGTCAAAATGTTAATCACTTCTATATGCTCATGGAAAATAAAGAGGCCCTCCTATACCCCATCCTCTTCCTAATAAAGCTGAGATTCTTTTGAAGTTTTCTTGTAGATTTATGGTTTAGAGTTTAACATAGTGTGTGTGTGTGTGTGTGTGTGTGTGTGTGCGTGCGGTTTTGCAGGTTTGAAGACGTTTACAAGACCCTTTCTTACTCAAAAAGACCACGTACGCGTGTGAGTGCTCAAAAGTTTTATGCATATTCAATTACTTTAAAATTTTATTGTATAATGACAGAATAAAATTTCATTAATTAGGATTTCAATGCTTAAATTTTCATGCAATTTTGTTTAGAAATTAGGTTTTGAAAAAAAATTGTTTTGAAATTATGGTTTGGGGTAATTTTGATTTGAAATTATGCTACGAAATAAAAAAAATTGTTTCAAAATTATGCTATGGAAAAATTTTGTTTTGAATACACACACGTATACACAAATTAGCTCAAAGGATTTCAATGCTTAAATGTTTATGCAATTTTGTTGTAAAAATTATGCTTTGAAAAAAAATTGTTCTGAAATTATGGTTTGGGGTAATTCTGATTTGAAATTATGCTACGGAAAATTTTTGTATGCTTTGAAGAAAATTTGTTTCAAAATTATGCTATGGAAACATTATGTTTTGAACAAATTTTGTTTTGAAATTATGTTACCATCTCATCATCATCATGCGATTGGCGAGGTTTAGGTTATTGGTTTCGTTAAGGTGTAGTTTAGGTTATAAATTAGGTTAGGGTATAGGTTACATGTTAAGTTATAGGTCATACGTTAGGTTAGGTTAGATTAGGTTTAGGTTATAGGTTAAGTCAAGTTAGTTTATGGGTTAGATTATAGACTAGGTTAGGTTAGGTTATAGGTTAATTAGGTTAGGTTAGATTAGCTTATAGGTTAGGTTTAGGTTATAGGTTATAAACTAGGTTTGGGTTATAGGTTATAAACTAGGTTAGGTTATAGCTCAGGTTTAGGCAACATGTTAGGTTATAGGTTAGGTTAATTAGGCTAGGTTATAGGTTGTACATAAAAGGCTAGGTTAGGTTATATATTAAGTTAACTAATGTTTAGGTTATAGGTTTGGTTCGAAAACAATCAGATGCTTCCAATTGAAACATTGGCGGCCCATAACCATGATGTAAATAGCTTACAAAATTATTGCTAAGTCAATTTTCCAAAGTCTTTATGCCACTATGGATAAGGGTATCACTTCTCGCCAACAAGGTTTGATCAAAAGAAGATCTATTTAAGATAGCACCTTGACAGCAATGGTTGGATTAGAATACACACCATTCAGCATGCAAGATTGTGTCGGTTAAAGGTTAGCTTATAGTTAGCGATGTGAGCGGGATGGAAACACACACAACGCCTCTATAATCACCTGACACACACTCTTGGGATAATACACACACACACACACTATGAGGCACCACTCGGCTTACAAAATCCACGTGGCTGAGACAGGGAACACACTGATGGAGTGAGAGGAGAGAGACTATCCATCTGCCCACTCAACACACACACACACACACACACACATATACACAATTCAGCTCAAAGAAGGAATATTTTTTATGCTTAGATACAATTGACCTTAGGTCAACACCAATGGGGAAAATAGCTCACACCATATGGATGAAATATGCCAGATACAATTTGAGGAAAGGCTTCAATCACAGGAGAAACTTACACAACCAAAACATCACAAAAACATTACAAAATTTGGCAAAATGGACAGCACCATTGCATCCAGAATGGCCAAAAGTCCCAGTCTACAATATCAAAGTGCTCAAATCCGAGCTCGAATAAGTAGTTTATGGCCAAAACAGGCTCCAAAAACAGCAAAAACTGAGTTACAGTTGTTCCTCCTCTTCTGTCCATGTTTTTTCTGATTTTTTCTCAGGGTTTTTTTAATTTCCACACTTCACTTTATCCCTTGGGCATCTTTGGCCTTTTGATTGGCCTCAAATAGACCCCGAACAAGCCAAAACCCTTCTATATCCATTCGCAAAAAAGGCACTAAACTTTTCTCAATCATGCATCCCACAATCACGTAAAGTGGCCCCAAATATAGTTCTCAAAATGACCTTTTTGCATAAATCATCACAAGAAAACACTCCTGTTGCGTCCTCGCTTATCCACGTTGTCGTGCCGCTCCGCTTCCAAGACAAAAAAATAAGCAAAGGAATACCAATCAGGATTATTTGAATCCTACATGATTATTCACCAGTTATAAGGGCTTGGTAACAGGCCAATTTTAAGCTAAAAGTGTGCTAGATGCGGCTCTAAGGGTCAAAATATTTCTCGGTAATGCTACACAGTGAGTATGCTTGAAGTGCTCATAGCTGGGATTTTATTGATCAAAATTGAACTACTGAAAGTTCTCTACAGGCCTGTCTTTATGGCTCGTCAATCGGAGCTACAGATAAGAAGTTATGATAGTTTTATTTGAGTTAGTACCAGATCTGTACCGGATCGAGCACCTACTGATAAAAGGTCAAAGATGATAGGAATGCATGGGTCCAAAGTACTCACTTCAACGAGCATGTCAGTCTTTCTAGTTTGTCAATCGGGGTTTCGGTTGGCAAGATATGGCCAGCAGCAAAGATCTTCCCATGTACCTTGAGTAGCAGGGGACTTTTTTATCTTACCTCTATCACCTCAAAAGGTTCTTTTCCCGTGGAAGTATGTACAGTGCTATTGTAAGCATACTCCACTAAGGGTAAGTACTTCTCCCATTGGGACTTTTGATCTACTTCTTTGACATAAGCTTTTAGTAGATCAAGAATTGTTAGGTTACCTATTTCACTTTGACCATTTGTTTGAGGATGATAGACCAAAGAGAAGTTTAGACTTGTAGCTAAATTCTCAAAGAGACCCTTCCTGAAATTTTTGGTCATTCTAGGATCTCTATCCAACACTATGGACATTGGCAAGCCATGGTACTTGAAGATTTGTGATATAAAGAGAATTGCCCTTTGATGGGCTTTGATAGTCTTTTTGACAGGTATGAAATGTACTTGTTTGCTAAACCTGTCTACTATCATCCATATCCTGTATTCCCATCAATAGACTTGGGAAATCCAAAGATAAAATCCAAAGATATACTCTCACATGGGAAATTAGGGATTGGAAAAGGTTGAGGTTGCTTCCCTGTATCAAACTTCATCTTTTGGCATATACCACACATCTTGAAACGTACATACTCTTGTATGTTTGCTTTCGTGGTAGGCCAATAGAAATATGTTTCTATCCCTTTTAGGGTATACTAAATCCCTCTATGCCCTGCATAAGGAGGAGCATGAGATTCATACATTACTTTCTCGCGTAGTGACTTAGTAATGCATAGTCTATTGCCATCGATAAGATAACCATCTTGTAGGGTAAATGGTTCTTCCTTCTCCCTAGTGCAAGGGCTAAAACCACATCTCTAAAATTGGGATCAATAGCCTATTCATCTATCATAAGACCAAACCTAGTGCGAAATGTGGTCTTTACAATGTCTTGATCACCTATCCTTATTTGATGGTAGCCACATTTTAGGTCAATCCTATCGAAATAGGTTAAAGCGGAGCATCTCAAAGTCTACTTGGAAAGAGTTTGAGAATGTCCAAAAATCACTTTCTTACAAAATTTCCACAAGCTAAGACACAAAGACTATAAATTGTCCTACCTCTCAACTTTTTACAAGCGCATGGGATGCAAGAAAAAGAAGTTAAAAGATGACAAAAAGCAAGATCTTGAGCATGAGATAGATGCAAGAGATAAGGAAGTGTTTCCAAAGATGAAATGAATTATACTTATTACATGATGCCTTGAGAGATTCCCAAGTGAATGAAGATTTTCTACATGCCAATGTACTCCAGTTTGGGAGGAATTTGGTGGGTCATCCTTCATACACTTTTGCACAGTTATAAGGGCTAAAATGTATTGATTGGTGTGATCAAACGATGGAGTGCCGTATGCTAAGACATAAGTGTTTTTGATTATATTATTGCGAGCGAATTTCAAGCGCTAAAATTGCCTCGTGTTCCTTAAAAACTACACAATGGTGATCCGTTTGGCAATACGGTTAGCCATAAAGCTTGCCCACAAGGCATAGCATTGTGGGCAAGCTCTATGGCTTTCCGTTTTGCCAAAAGGATCTCCATTGTGTTGTCTATATTTTTGCGAGCGGTTTTCAGCCATAAAATCACCTTGCAACCCTAAAACAACACAATGGTGAGTCGTTTGCCAAATTGGCAAGCCATAGACCTTGCTGACATTGCATATGAATTGTGGGCAATCTGTATGGATTGCCGTTTTGCTAAACACCTCACCATTGTGTTGTTTCTATGCTAGGTAGGTTAGGAAGTGGCAACTCCCATCTTATATGGTGCTGGAAGTGGCATCACTCAGCTAGCTGTACTGGCGCCTTATACATGTTCACATGAAAACAAAGAGCCATGATGAAAAGCCTACCTCATCGGCATGACAAGAGAACTTTGTAGGCCAAGCTCCTCCCTATTCATTCCGGTGGTACAACGTTGACAATATCACTATTTGCCCCATCTGCATATTGGAATCGGCCTTCTTTTGCAGTGAAGCCTCAATTTCTAATTATAATTCTACCTGCACCTTCCCCGCGTAGCGATCATAGCAGCTTTGTGTGCAACAAGACCTAGTTCCCAGCTGAACACTATATCTACCTTCAACTACGGCCTTACTCAGCTAGTTTCTGCATGCGCAACTAGTTATGGCCAGCATTATGCCGCTCCAAGTATAGCTCATGCAAATTCAACAACCATATTGTGCCCTCGGCCATCCTTCAATGTTCATGGAAACCATGATATGCAGCAAGTCCCCATGCCTAATTCTCAAGATTCACACCAATTCTTTTCCTCGTAGTAATTTTCTCATACAGTAGAAAGCCGGGCAGAACCAAAAAGGATCAATATTGGAGACCTTTCAAACCCTGGTTATATTTTGCAAATCATCAACATGGAGGGTGCTTTGGATGCTTTCCAACGTGATGAGCACTCTCAAAGATTATATATTTTGTGAGATCAACCCATGGCAGAGGTCTGTTCTAGTGCTTCTGAAATAGAAGATATCAGATTTCAATCAATGATAAATTGGACTATTTTAATTAATCTGAAGTCAAATCACAAAAACCCTGCCTTTGCAGGCCCATCCCAGCACCTTTTTTTGCTGATGCTATCAGGTTGTTGGCGTTGCAGACAGCGGTTGAAGAGTAAACGTCAAAGTTGACAAGACTAGGACAGAAAATCTTAGCAGCATCGATCAGACCAAATCTTATGATAGATCCTCAAGAAATTAATCTAGTTTCTTTAATGCTTGCACTTTTAGCACAGAGTGTATGGGGATTAGTGGTAGACAACTCAATGTCAAGGGAAAGGCATTGGGGAATATTGCCACTAGTGCAAGTCACTGGTCTGATGAGCCATTGGCTTCAGACGTACTCCTCGTCTAGATTTTTTGATAGCCTATCTAAAAATTTTATGACAGAAACATCTCTCATGACCAATTCAATGCAGAATATGGTGTCTGTGGGAGGAAGTTGGTCAACGTCTAGCTCCAAGCAGATGCACCACTAGCATTGCAACGGAATTCAATCATACAGGTGCCTATGTGGCTGCTAACCAAGATCAAAAGAATAGTGAAAGAGCAAAAGCGTAAGCTAATTCTTTTTTCCACACAAAGAAGTTTGATGCTGGAGAAGCCAAAGAACACCGACTATGGAGTAATGGCTCTGCAGATAAGTATACCAATATGTCAACACCTATTAGCCTCTAGCGCTGCTGGCCATTCAACAACTGGGTGTGATAGAAAAATCTTTCCACACAATATGGCCAATATTGCAACATGTAAAGAGATTTTCTTGCTAACCCGCATGCATGCGGCAGCCAATGCAGGTGCAATTGAGATTAGCAACAATAGTATACTACAGCATTGCTCTTCAGCAACTGCATATGAAGTAGGTAATGCTGATGGTGTGGATTTGAACGCACAACAATTATTTCTTCAGAGCTCCCTTCTTGCCAATAACCACGATTTGGTGATGGATCCTATGAGCAAAGGTCCATGTACGCAGCAGTTATTGGATCAAGTTCAGATGGCTGCAGATGGCAGACATTAGTTTGGTATTGTATCCAACACAAACCCTCATTTTCCCTTGGAGGAAAGCTACTCCAAGGTAGGCAGTCAAAATCTATTCACTTCTTCTCAAAGGTCTTTTGTGCAGCAGGCGGTCGAGGTAGAAACTCCATATAGTAGCTATAGTATGCTGAACAAGCCGAGTGCAATTATTGTCAACAACGACTTAACATTCCATAGCGCAAGGCATGCTGCTATTAATATATTGTCCAAATGCAGAACCAAATTCAGCGTCAAGAGGACAGAGTTTGTCTACTGTTGAATGCATTTTCCAACATCAAGACACAAAAGATATTTTATTTAGTTATACACTCAATATATCATATATGTTAGGTTCAAAGCGCCCTCTTGTGCAAATACATTCCTCATGATGTTGCATCTTATCTTGGTTTTCTTGTAGAGACGAGTTAGCTTTCTTTGTATCTCTTACTGGCTTACCATAGAAGATCCATTACATCGGCAAAAATTCGAGAAGGGTTGTCTTGATAGAGGGGTTGGCTAGGGTGCGGTGCTACGGATTGGAAAGCCACCAAAGCTTGAGAAAGAGAGCTGGTTGAATGGGGTGGTGGCGGCCCCATCAATTGGACCAAACATGTGGAATCTGATTGTATGCAAAAAAGGGCTAGATTTCTCGCAATCTTTATGCCGCCACCTCAATTCCATCATTAAAAAAACTACTAGTACCTCTGTCATGAGCACTCACTTCTGCATCTTTTGGAGGGATCGCACCTTGATAGCCTTCAAGTTGCATCTTTTGACTAGAGATATCACTTTCTAATGGATGGTTGTTGCATCCCTTGCATGTAGAAAGTGGTTATTGGAGGCCCAAAATCGATGGATCTTTAGAGTTGTTTTTTCCTCATTGTACTGCTCAAAGCGCGAGACTCACGGACGCTCAATGCAGAAAACAAATCTATTTCTCTTGAAAGTGAGATCATTGTCAAAGGCATCAATATATATTTTACAATTTTTGGTGACGAGCTTGATTATGCAGTCTCTTGGCCACAAAAACACACCCATTATACCCTCACCTTCAAGCGGTGTTGAATAGAATTGCCACTTGATTGAGATCCTAATTAAAACCCCTTGGAAATAACATACGACAAACGGATTGAAAAATTTGACGTTGTGTTTCCTTGAAGTACGGTAGGATGATGTGTTGAAAAGTATAACATGGGGCATTTACAAGTTCTAGTTGGTCATAGCTTGTCACAATGCCTAGTAGACAGCTGAATGCAAGGTAGTATGGGCTTCATAACTACTAAATATGACAACGTCTCCACCATTTTCTAGCTCTCTTTTGAAGGTGAATGAGTTCGAGCCGAACGCCACCCGTACTAATGCCTATGAGCATCACGTAATAGTAGTTCGCCAAATGCACGTTTAGATTATTGATGATCGAGAGGAATGAATATAGTGCCTTTCGCTCTGGGGATGCGGACCTCAAGATGCCCATATCATGTGCAGTTAGGAAGCACGATACGTAATGTGTGCTAGTCAACAAGGAGGCAAGAAGACATAATTGTTGATCAAAGCAACTTACAACTAACAAACACGTGCACGTGCGCATGAGGCACGCAGGCACGTAATAGTAGTTCGCCAAATGCACGTTTAGATTATTGATGATCGAGAGGAATGAATATAGTGCCTTTCGCTCTGGGGATGCGGACCTCAAGATGCCCATATCATGTGCAGTTAGGAAGCACGATACGTAATGTGTGCTAGTCACCAAGGAGGCAAGAAGACATAATTGTTGATCAAAGAAACTTACAACTAACAAACACGTGCACGTGCGCATGAGGCACGCAGGCACGCACACACACACACACACACAGAGAGACAAGGTAATACTGATCAGAGGACATGGAACATAGAGTTACATCTTCATGTTTTGTGTATGGCAGGGAGGACAGATATTCACAACACTGCATGTTCTAATTGCACGAGCGCGATTCCATCTCAGCAACACTACAAGGTCTGTTATCTGTATCCAATTTCCCATGCGCTTGTGTTTACTTGGCGCAACACATTAATGCTACGGGGCAGGGCACGGCTTTCGTTTCTAATAATTTTTTGGAGAGACCACAGTGTGAGCTCTCCACCATACTTGTGCATGGTACCTCTATATGATGTGCATTGTATACTTTGCACTTCCAATCTTTGACATTTCATTGCAAAATGATTTGTTTAACTATTCACATTGCTTTTTTGTAGTTAAACTCAAATATGGGCATGTAGATCGGACAATCAAAAAGCAGGAGTACAACATTGCAGGTCAGTAAGCCACCTCATTTATTGTTGCAGCTCGTTCATACTTTTATCTGTTTACTTGTTTTATTATCCGCATTACTTCCTTTACTTCGGTTTATTTGGATCTCGTTTTCATAGCTATACACTCGATCGATGTTGATCAACATTTGCACATGTTAGTTATACACACAACTCTTTGCATACGGTTGCTAGCCAATGCATGTGAAGTATTACAATAGTGAATACACAAGTAGTGAATGCATGTGGTGTATCAAAGTAGTGAATTGACCTTGTGCATCCTTACTTTAGCTCTAAATAGTTGATATTATACTAGGTGTCTAAATTATTGATTCCATACTATATATGTCCCCGTTTCCCAATACTAGGTGTCAGTATGAAGTTGTCAAGACCTACAAGATTACAATCCAAGCATCAATAAGCTAGGGAGCAAACTGCAGACAACTTGAACTAACTTATCATCCATATGCTAGGCCATGGTCTGAAATTACTGCATTGTATAAAGGTTGGAGCATGCAATGTGACATCTTTGCACGACGGCATACCTTGTTGAGCTTAAATGTGAAGCTACTCAATATATGGCTTCTATATATATGGCACCCAGGTCCCCTCTATATATACATCATCTCATGTGTGTATTCTACACACTTTGGGGTTCTACTTCTGTGTTCTCTCCTTCTCTCAACATGGTATCAGAGCAGTACGTTTTTGTTTTTGATTTTTCTCCTGATCAAAATCGGTTTTGCAGAAACTACCCACTTGAGGGATCGGAATCGATGTGGTCTACAACTTTGCAGAAGGAAGTTTCTTCAAATTCTGCACCGATTTTGAGTTATCGTTCACGGACTGCGTACATACCTGAAAAACAGCTTCCGCGTTTTGTTTTTGATTTTTCTGCTAATTGGAAACGATAGACCGGAATCGATGTGGTCTACAACTTTGCAGAAGGAAGTGTTTTCAAATTCTGCACCGATTTTGAGTTATCGTTCGCGGACTGCGTACATACATAAACAGCAATTTCCGTTTTTTGTTTTTTATTTTTCTGCTTATTGAAAACGATTTTGCAAAAACTACCCGCGTGAGAGACCGGAATCGATGTGTTCTACAACTTTGCAGAAGAAACTACCCGCTATGGGAGACCGGAATCGATGTGGTCTATAACTTTGCAGAAGAAAGTTTCTCTAAATTCTGCACCGATTTTGGGTTATCGTCTCGGACTGCGAATATGTTTGAAAATCAAAATTTTACTTTTTGCTTTTGATTTTTCTCATAGTTGAAAACTTCTCAATTATATTTTTCTTCATCAATCATATATTTGTTACTGACGTAACTTTGCTGCAGAAGCCAGTTACACATCGTTCCGATTCAGTCGAGCCGTTGATGATCGTCCAAATTCTATCGAGCTACTGTTGGTACATGATCTTTTGTTATATGATATACTCGTTCATTGATTCTCGTATAATTATTCTTTTAGAGATATAGTTTACGTCGTTTTATTGATAATTTCTCATTGATACCATAGTGATTTTGATGGTACCATGATGATGTTTTGTTAATACTTTGGTCATGGTGATTTTCGTTGATACCATGATGATATGTCATTGATACCATGGTTATTCTCGGTGGTGCCATGATGATATTTCATTGATACCATGGTTATTCTCGGTGATGCCATGATGATGTTTCGTTGATACCATGGTTATTCTCGGTGATGCCATGATGTTGTTTCGTTGATTCCATGGTGATTTTTGTTGACACCATGATGATGTTTTGTTGATACCATGGTTATTCTCGGTGATACCATGATGTTGTTTCGTTGATACCATGGTTATTCTCGGTGATGCCATGATGATGTTTCGTTGATACCATGGTTATTCTCGGTGATGCCATAATGTTGTTTCGTTGATACAATGATTATTCTCGGTGATATCATAATGCTTTTCGTTGATACCATGGTCATTTATTCATTTTTATTGATATAATGATGATAATTTGTTAATACTTTGATGGTATTCATTGATCACTACATTGATAAATGTTGTTTTATGTAGTATATACACATATCATTTGTATCACGTAATCACACATTTTGTACTTTTACGTTTATACTTTATGTACCATATGTTGTCGTGCGTATATATGTCGTCAAAAGAGTGGCGTCGCGAACCATCTCTTATGGCATTGTGAACGTAATTATTTCATTAACGATGCTAATAATTTTCATGACATGTTCTTTTTGGAGTCTATGATCTATGTAGGATTGATCAAAGAATTGATTTTATGAAGACAAACTTGGTGACAATAAAAGATTTATGAAGATATGTTTGGTGATGCCATATTGATGACAACATGAAGACATGTTTGGTGATGCGATATTGATGACAAGCTACACAACAGATTCACGGAGACACTTTTGATTACAAGCTAATCGATAGCTTTTATACCTCTTTATTGAACCTTTGTATTCATTATTGTATTTGATAGGATAGGAGTGATGTAACTCCTCATAAAACATTCATTGTAAAAGGAGTGATGTAGCTCCTCGTAAACATTTGTATATTTAATGATTTTTATAATATAACGGTGGGTGTATATAGAGCTGTGGGTTTTTCCCTTGATCCCCCAAGCGTTTTTTCATCCACAGTTAGGGACCCTTATTTGAGCGGGGGTGTTGAGCTTATATGTGAAGCTACTCAATATATGGCTTCTCTATATATGGCACCCAGGTCCCCTCTATATATACATCATCTCATGTGTGTATTCTACACACTTTGGGGTTCTACTTCTGTGTTCTCTCCTTCTCTCAACATACCTCACATATATACGGATTAACGAGGTCAACAAACAAATGAAATAGACACTACTGCTGCTCTCACTTGTGTATTATCGTTGGGTGCTTTGCCATCGGAGCCGCAACAACAAGACTTAGCAGTATTGCGTCTACAATCCATTACTAGTTCAAGATACCAATCCTGAATCGATAGTATCCCCTCTCTATTCATGAGACCGATGAGTGATATTTGGACGTAAAAGAGGCGGATATTATAACTATAGACGAGCTATCCGTGTTTATCCAAACGAATTTTTACCTATCGTAAGACAAAATGTCAACATAGAAAGTAGGACATTGGCAAATCACTTCAAC
The DNA here is from genome assembly GCF_014529385.1 of Adiantum capillus-veneris. Taxonomy (NCBI): domain Eukaryota; kingdom Viridiplantae; phylum Streptophyta; class Polypodiopsida; order Polypodiales; family Pteridaceae; genus Adiantum; species Adiantum capillus-veneris. The sequence continues at coordinate 49,733,530 of NC_140958.1, read as the reverse complement.
AACAAATGTGTTCTCTTGCAACACCTTGCGCTTGAAAGAAAGCAAAGCCCAATGGTCTGGAGTTGGCCATTCTACACTCTGCAATGAGGGTGTTTCCACGGCTTCTAACCTACCATAGCTTTGGCTTGACTTCGGTACCACGTACTTGTGGGAGTACATGAATATTCGCTGCTCTGTAAGTTTTTTTGATGAAACATTAGGAAACATAAGCTCCTCAACGTGAGCATGCACAACCATGAACGTGCCTGAGAGGCACTCAAGCGGCTGCTCCTTAACTAAGTTGGATGGAAAAACATCTTTACAAATGCCCTTAGTTAAACATAATGATCACATAAACGTAAACATGACATATGCATGGGATAGCTAAACCATGAAAACTTACAATGAGGTGCAAATTGAGTTGAAGCTCTCTTGAGGTGGATCTCAACTGCACTGTAGACGTGTTGCATGATGGCCACCATTCCGGACTTTGTTTCTTTGAATGCCAATAGCCGGCCCTTCCAATGACGTTCCAATACACCTCGACACCGTACGCGATGAGGTCCAGCACGTGACGGTTGCATGTAGACCCATGAACCCTTCTTGAATACTTGTGGGATCCATACCCCCTCTGAGTCTTTTGTATTGTGCAACACAATCTCCTCTATCTCTGGTTTGGGTCGTCTATGCGTGGACATGCTTGGGAAGTTGAGCTTAGGAAGGGATTTGAAAGAGTTGAGTACTATGTAGAGAGAATGAGGAGCTGAGGGGAGGGTGAGGTGAGCTGCCTATGGTGGCTATGGTGGCTTTGAAAGTGGAGATAGAGAAAGAGGGGAGGAGTGAGAGGTAGAGAGGTAGAGAGGATAATGGAGCTGTAGGCTATGGAGTGTGGGATTGTAGAGGGTTGATGGAGGTGTGAGAGAAGGGGGAGCTATGGAGAGAGAGGAAGAGAGTGGTGGAAAGCTTTTGGCTATGGCTGCCTTGACTGTAGAGAGAGTATGGGAGGAGGGAGAAGAGGGAGAGTGTGGGAAAGAAAAGTAATGAGGGAGAGAGAGAAAAGTGGATTTTGGGGAGAAAATTTGATTCTTTAAAGTTACTTTATGTTTTGGGGCAGTTTTGGAGGCAAATGGGTCAACTTTGGAACTTTTCAAAAAAATTCAATTTTTAGGGTTTTTAAGCATGCACGTTTTTTTTTGGGGGGTCCCTCCCTCTTTTATGAAACCTCTCTCCTCCTATTTACCCCCCCCCCCCCCCCCCCCCCCCCCAGCCTACCTCCCACCTCTCTCTAAGAACCAAGCATTGAAGAGGGAAACAATTAGGCTGTACCCCTACCATTCCTCCCCCTCTAGGTGATATCCTAAGAGCCTTCTCATTGGTTCTCCCTTAAGCCTTCACTAATCAAAAAGGCCCAAGGAGAGTCCATATTTTTCCTAATGAGTGTGCACCAGTCATTTTGGCATACCTCTAGCCTGCTCATTTTCAGCCCTTTCCTCATCAAGTACATCATGTACATCTTCATCAGTAATAGGCTGATCTAAAACATTTTCAGAAACGCCCATAGGATGTACATTTGCCTCATTGGAACTTACATTCGTATTTACACCACTGAAAAGAGGCAACACAGTGTCATAAATGTCATGTGAGCTCACATTACTGTCTCTAGTAGATGACAGCAAGGGCTGAACAGAATCTTCCACAAACACTACATCCTGAGGAACCAGAATACGTTTTGTTTGCGGATGATACAACCTGTAACCTTTAATTTCAGCACTATAACCAACAAAAATACATTTGACAGCCTTATCATCCAATTTTCTACGATGCACTTGTGGCACCAAAGCATATGCCAAACAACCAAAAACACGCATGTGCTCAATAGAAGGCTTTCTATCATGCCATGCTTCATATGGAGTAATAGACTACAAAGCTTTCGTAGGACACATGTTAAGTACATAAGTGGCACACATGATGGCCTCAAGCCAAAAAGAATGCGGCAAAGCTTGACTTTTGACCATATATCGTGCCATTTCCGTCAGTGACCTGTTTTTCCTCTCAGTAACACCATTTTTCTGAGGTGTATAAGGCACTGTACATTGGTGTTTTATCCCACGACTAGCCAGAAATGCATTAAATTCATGAGACATATACTCCCCCCCTCGATCGGAACGGAGGGTGCCCATAGTACATTTCGAGAAATTTTCAACCATAGCCAGAAATTGTTTGAAGCACATAAAAACTTCAGACTTCGCTTTAAGCGGAAATACCCATGCATGCCTGGAGTAATCATCAATGAAAGTAACGAAGTACAGGTAATTGCCCAAGGACGAAGTTTGCATGGGCCCACAAACATCACTATGCACAAGCTGCAACCTGCATGTGGCCCGAACTGAACCATCCTTTGGAAATTTAGAACGCTGCATCTTACCCAATATACAGCCTTCACAAACATGTTTGATAGGTGCTTCAAGAGACGGCAAAGAAGCAACCATATCAGATTTCTACAAACGCAGCAAAATGGCAAAATTCAGATGACCAAAACGTGCATGCCAAAGTTTTGCATCTGAAATAGCCCTTGAATCTGCAACAGCATTTGCAAAATTTTGTCCACACTTGTCATACAAAGTGAGCTTATACAGACCACGGCACAAAAGCCCAGACGCAACAATTTCATCACCAAAACTGAGATCATGAACTGTACATCTGTCATCCACAAATTTGACTACAAGTCCAAGTCTAGCAAGTGCGGATACAGAAAAGAGATCAACAAGTGTGAAAGAACTGCCATTAGCAGCAGTGAGCACAATCTTTCCAGCTCCCTGAAATGGATAAGAGGCGTTGTTGGCACAAGTGACTGAATTCCCATGAGAGGTAAACAATTCATGATGTGAGGTAATGTGCTTTGTATCACCACTGTCGAAATACCACACATGTGAATTTGTAGCAACTGAGAAGCATGCATCATGGACAGCAGGATTATAAGTGCACTCTGCGCTAAAAGCCCATTCTGCATCAACATCAACAACACAATCTCCTTTCACAGAAGACTCAACAATGGCTGCATTTGTAGTGGAACCAACATTTGCAGTGGAACCACCCTCTTTCTTCTTAGCCTCTTTGGCCTTCAACTTAGGACACGACTTGATCAAGTGATCATTGGCTTTACAATAATGGCAATGCATATTCTTTTTGCCCTTATCACCATAATTTCTAGACGAATTGCTTCCAGCAGAAGCATTAGGAACATAATTTTTTCCACTCGCAGCAGAACCATAAGAAGTGGCTACATTGCTGTTACCACCCTTTCTTTGAGAAGCAATAAAAGCCTGTTCAACTGCACGCTGTCTAGTCCTGTTTTTTTTGGAAAGTGACTCTTGCAACAGCAATGTGCAGAATGCATCAAACTTGACAACTTCTGGATTTCCTTGGGTCATAAGTCTCCAAGTACTAGCAAAAGTCTAGTAAGAATCTGGTAAGGCATCAAGAATAGTCTGCACAAGGGAAGTGTCTAAAATAACTTCACCTGCAGAAACAAGTTGCTCATTGATATCCTTGACACTAGCAAGGAAAGTGTCCATATCATCTTCCTCATGCATAATTTTTGACTCCAGCTCTTTTGCGCAGCAAAGCAATTTTAGCCTCATTGCGGCTTTCATAAAGACCTGCTAGAATATCCCAAGCCTGTTTTGCAGATTTTGCTGAACGGATGTGAGGAACAATGGTGCTCTTCAGAGAAAACGCAATCAATGCATGAGCGTGCGCATCCTTAACATCCCAACGAGCTTGTTCTGTCGTAGGCAAAACACCTCTAACAGCAACAATCCTTGCAGCAAGACTTGCAACATCCTCAACATCGCCTACATCCTCAGAACCAGGACGTACATTAATGCCCTGCACAATGTTCCAAACGCGCTTTGACACAAGAACATGTTGCATCATATAAGCCCACATAGGGTAGTTGTCCCCATCCAACCTGTCCTCAACAGCAAACATCTTGAACACATTTGTGTTGTTGTTATCAGCCATGGTAAATGCTGCACCTGATGTGAAAACTGCCCGAAAATAGGAGAAATGGAGCGGGAACAACACGTGGTATATAGCAAAAACCATAGAAGACCATAAGACACCTGTTATGCAGAAAACGACACTAACAGAAATTCTACACAAAATGACGAAATAGCCTGTGCAGTACTCCCTGTAGTGGAAACGGATGCCGAAATGAGCCCAAATCAAAATTCTGAGCGCACTCAGCTCTATGAGCTGTCCCAAAATATTTGTTGACCTGCGAACACTTGCCAAAGCTCACTGAAAGCGGAGAAAGTGAGTAGGCATGTGCTGGAGCAGCTGGCGACGAAGCTTGGGAGGACATGACCTGCTCTGACACCAATTGTTGGAATTAGGGTTGTAGAGAGACACACACAACTTGGAGAAGACGAAGGAAGCTCAAGGCACACAATAGAGAGTGTGTTACTTAGTGTGCAATGGAAAGATAGATAGCCCTAGAGTGATGGGCGTATATACAATGCACGTGGGAAAAAACCTCCTAAAGAGGGAAAGAGTGCCCCTACGGTCCTAGTGTGTTCACACACATCACTACCACATGTATATGGTAATACGAGGGCCGGTTCCGAACCGATTTTGTCACCTTGATTAGTCAAGTTTAAGTTCAAGGTATCGCCGGATAGTCTTACCACCTCGTATACCTTGTCTTTGTGTCAAAGAATGGACTCTGGCTGCAGCACCTCTTCTTGGTCCTGGATCTCCAGTGGGTCTTCAATGATTACTTCTTGAGGTGGCTCTCCTTTGTAAGGCTTTAGTAGGGTCACGTGGAAAGCATGTGTATGAGCCAATGGTTGGGCAACTTGAGTTGATAGGTCATCTCATTGATTGACCTAAGAATCTAAAAGGGTCCATAATACCTTTTTTCTTACTTGCATAGTACTTTTGGTGTCCCGTAGGATTCTTGCCCATCATGTGCCTTAATCGAGCTTTGGGGAACATAAGCAAGACCCAATCATTTTGTTTAAAGGCTAGGGCTCTTCTATGCTTATTAGCAGCATCCTTTTGCCTTTGTTGAGAGATGGATGTAGCATCCTTAATCTTTTGGAAAGATTCTTGCAGGTCTCACTATATTTATCTGCAGTAAAGATCTTTCCATGTACCTTGAGTAGCAGGGGACTTCTTTATCTTCCCTCTATCACCTCAAAAGGTGCTTTTCCCCTGGAAGTATGTATAGTGTTATTGTAAGCATACTCCACTAAGGGTAAGTACTTCTCCCATTGGGACTTTTGATCTACTTCTTTGACATAAGCTTTTAGTAGATCGAGAACTGTTAGGTTACCTATTTCACTTTTACCATTCGTTTGAGAATGATAGACCAAAGAGAAGTTTAGCCTTGTAGCTAAATTCTCAAAGAGACCCTTCCTGAAATTATTGGTCATTCTAAGATCTCTCTCCAACACTATGGACATTGACAAGCCATGGTACTTGAAGATTTGTGATATAAAGAGAGTTGCCCTTTGATGGGCTTTGATAGTCTTTTTGACAGGTATGAAATGTACTTGTTTGCTAAACCTGTCTACTATCATCCATATCCTGTATTCCCATCGATAGACTTGGGAAATCCAAAGATAAAATCCATGGATATACTCTCCCATGGGGAATTAGGGATTGGAAAAGGTTGAGGTTGCTTCCCTCTATCAAACTTCATCTTTTGGCATACCACACATCTTGAAACATACTCTTGTATGTTTGCTTTCATGGCAGGCCAATAGAAATATGTTTCTATCCCTTTTAGGGTATACTGAATCCCTCTATGCCCTGCATAAGGAGGAGCATGAGATTCATACATTACTTTCTCATGTAGTGACTTAGTAATGCATAGTCTATTGCCATAGAGAAGATAACCATCTTGTAGGGTAAATGGTTCTTCCTTCTCCCTAGTGCAAGGTCTAAAACCACATCTCTAAAATTGGGATCAATAGCCTATTCATCTATCATAAGACCAAATGTAGTGCGAAATGTGGTCTTTACTATCCTTATTTGATGGTAGCCACTTTTTAGGTCAATCCTATTGAAATAGGTTAAAGCGGAGCATCTCAAAATCTACTTGGAAAGAGTTTGAGAATGTCCAAAGTCACTTTCTTACAAAATTTCCACAAAGTTAAGACACAAAGACTATAAATTATCATACCTCTCATCTTTTTACAAGTGCATGGGAAGCAAGAAAAAGAAGTTTTGACAAAAAGAAAGATCTTGAGCATAGGATGGATGCAAGACATAAAGAAGTGTTTCCAAAGATGGAATGCATTATACTTATTACATGATGCCTTGAGAGATTCCCAAGTGAATGAAGATTTTCTACATGCCAATGTACTCCAGTTTGGGAGGAATTTGGTGGGTCATGTTTCATACACTTTTGCACAACTATAAGGGCTAAAAAGTATTGATTGGTGTGATCAAACTATGGAGTGTGGTATGCTAAGACAGAAGTGTTTCTGAATATATGTTTGTGAGCGTTTTTCAAGCGCTAAAATTGCCTCGTGTCCCTAGAAACTACACAATGGTGATCCGTTTGGCAATACGGTAAGCCATAAAGCTTCCCCACAAGACATATGCATTGTGGGCAACCTCTATGGATTTCCGTTTTGCCAAAAGGATCTCCATTGTGTTTTCTATATTTCTGCGAGCCATAGACCTTAAAACAAAACAATGGTGAGTCACTTTGCAACCCTAAAAACAACACAATGGTGAATCGTTTGCCAAATTGGCAAGCCATAGACCTTGCTGACATCGCATATGCATTGTGGGCAATCTGTATGGCTTGCCGTTTTGCTAAACACCTCACCATTGTGTTGTTTTTATGTTAGGCTAGGTTAGGAAGTGGCAACTCCCATCTTATATGGTGCTGGAAGTGGCAACACTCAGCTAGCTGTACTGGCATCTTATACATGTTCACATGAAAACGAAGAGGCACGATGAAAATCCTACCTCATCGACATGACAAGAGAATTTTGTAGGCCAAGCTCCTCCCTGTTCATTCCAGTGGTACAAGGTTGACAATATCACTATTTGCCCCATCTGCATATTGGAATCGGCCTTCTTTTCAGTGAAGCCTCAATATCTAATTATAATCCTACCTACAGCTTCCCTGCGTATCGATCATAGAAGCTTTGTGTGCAACAAGACCTAGTTCCCAGATGAACAGTATATCTAGATTCAACTGCGGCCTTACTCAGCTAGTTTTTGCAAGTGCAACTAGTTATGGCCAACATTATGCCGCTCCAAGTATATCTCATGCAAATTCAACAACAATATTGTGCCCTCGGTCATCTTTCAATGTTCATGGAAACCATGATATTTAGTAGGTCCCCATGCCTAATTCTCAACATTCACACCAATTCTTTTCCTCGTAGTAATTTTCTTGTGCAGTAGCAAGCCGGGCAGAACAAAAAAGGATCAGTATTGGAGACCTTTAAAACCCTGGGTATATTTTGCAAATTATCAACCTGAAGGGTACTTTGGATGCTTTCCAACGTGATGAGAACTCTCAAAGATCATATATTTTGTGAGATCAACCCATGACAGAGGTCTGTTCTGTTGAGAGAGAAAGAGAGAGAGCACAGAAATAGAATCTCAAAGTGTATAGAATACACACATGAGATGATGTATATATAGAGGGGACCTGGGTGCGATATATAGAGAATCCATATATTGAGTAGCTTCACATATATGCTCAACACCCCCGCTCAAATAAGGGTCCCTAGCTGTGAATGAAAAAACCCTTGGGGGATCAAGGGAAAAACCCATAGCTCTATATACACCCACCATTATATTATAAAAATCATTGAATATACAAATGTTCATGAGGAGCTACATCACTCTTTTTACAATGAATATTTGATGAGTGCTACATCACTCCTTTTACAATGAATGTTTTATGAGGAGTTACATTACTCCTATCCTATCAAATACAATAACGAATACAAAGGTTCAATAAAGAGGTGTAAAGGCTATCGATTAGCTCGTAATCAGAAGTGTCTCCATGAATCTGCTATGTAGCTTGTCATCACTATCGTATCACCAAACATATCTTCATGTTGTCATGAATATGACATCACCAAACATATCTTCATAAATCTTTTATTGTCACCAAGTTTGTCTTCATAAAATCAGTTCTTTGATGAATCCTACATAGATCATAGACTCAAAAAGACATAGTCATGAAAATTATTAGCATCGTTAGTGAAATAATTTACGTTCACAATGCCATAAGAGATGGTTCGCGACGTCACTCTTTTGACGACATATATACGCACGAAAACATATGGTACATAGAGTATGAACGTAAAAGTACAAGATGCGTGATTACGTGATGCAAATGATATGTGTATATACTACATAAAATAACATTTATCAACGTAGTGATCAATGAATATCATCAAAGTATTAACAAAACATCATCATTGTATCAATAAAAATGAATAAATCATCATGGTATCAACGAAAAGCATCATGATATCACCGAAAATAATCATTGTATCAATGAAGCAACATCATGGCATCATCGAGAATAACCATGGTATCAATGAAACAACATCATGGTATCACCGAGAATAACTATGGTATCAACGAAACAACATCATGGTATCACCGAGAATAACCATGGTATCAACGAAACAGCATCATGGTATCAACAAAAATCACCATGGAATTAACGAAATATCATCATGGAATCACCGTGAATAACCATGGTATCAACGAAGAATCATCATGGCATCACCGAAAATAACGATGGTATCAATGAAATATCATCATGGTATCAACAAAAATCACCATGACCAAAGTACTAACAAAATATTATCATGGTACCATCAAAATCACTATGGTATCAACGAGAAATTATCAATAAAACGACGAAACTATATCTCTAAAAGAATAATTATACGAGAATCATATAACAAAAGATCATGTACCAAGAGTATCTCGATACAATTTGGACGATCATCAACTGCTCAACTGAATCGGAACGATATGTAACTGGCTTCTGCAGCAAAGTTACGTCAGTAACAAATATATGATTGATGAAGAAAAAATGTAATTGAGAAGTTTTCAATTATGAGAAAAATCAAAAGAAAAAAGTAAAATTTTTCTTTTCAAACATATTCGCAGTCCAAGATGATAACCCAAAATCGGTGCAAAATTTAGAGAAACTTTCTTCTGCAAAGTTATAGACCACATCGATTACGATGGCTTAAGCAAATAGTTTCTCATCAATTCCGATGCCTGCAGCGGCTAGTTCCTTCTACAAAGTTGTAGACGACATCGATTCCGGTCCCTTGCACGGATAGTTTCTGCAAAATCGTTTTCAATTATAGCAAAAAAATCAAAAACATAAAACGAAACTTTCTTTTCGGACATGTACGCAGTCCGCGAATGATAACTCAAAATCGGTGCAGAATTTGAAAAAAACTTCCTTCTGCAAAGTTGTAGACCACATTGATTCCGGCCCCTCACGCGGGTAGTTTTTGCAAAATTGTTTTCAATCAGGAGAAAACTAAAAGACAAAAAGTGGAAGTTGCTTTTCGAGTATGTACGCAGTCCACGAACGATAACTCAAAATCGGTGCAGAATTTGAAAAAACTTCCTTCTACAAAGTTGTAGACCACATCGATTCCGGTCTTATGCAGGAGTAGTTTCTGCAAAATCGTTTTCAATGAGCAAAGAAATCAAAAATAGAAAGCGAAAGTTGCTTTTCGGGTATGTACGCAGTCCATGAACGATAACTTAAAATTAGTGCAGAATTTGAAAAAACTTCCTTATGCAAAGTTATAGACCACATCCATTCCAGTCTCTTAAGCGGGTAGTTTCTGCAAAATCGTTTTCAATTAGCAAAAAAATAAAAAACAAAAAGCAAAAGTTTCTTTTCGAGCATGTACACAGTCCACGAACGATAACTCAAAATCGGTGAAGAATTTGAAAAAACTTCCTTCTGCAAAGTTGTAGACCACATTGAAAAAAATTCCTTCTGCAAAGTTGTAGACCACATCGGGTAGTTTCTACAGAATGGTTTTCGATCAGGAGAAAAATCGAAAACAAAAATGTACTGCTCTGATACCATGTTGAGAGAGAAAGAGAGAGCATAGAAATAGAACCCCAAAGTGTATAGAATACACACATAAGATGATGTAAATATAGAGGGGACATGGGTGCCATATATAGAGAAGCCATATATTGAGTAGCTTCACATATAAGCTCAACATTTTCCAGTGCTTCTGAAATAGAAGATCTCAAATTTCAATCAATGATCAATAGGCCTAATTTAATTAATCTGAAGTCGAATCACCAAAACTCATTGCCCTTGCAGGCCCATCCCAACACTTTTTTTGCTGATGCTATCAGGTTGTTGGCATTGTAGACAGCGGTCGACGAAATGTAAAGAGTAAACGTCAAAGTTGACAAGACTAGGACAGAAAAGCTTAGTAGCATCGATCAAACCAAAGCTTATCATGGATCCTCAAGTAATTAATCTAGTTGCTTCAATGCATGCACTTTTAGCACAGAGTGTGAGGGGATTATTGGTAGACAGCTCAATGTCAAGGGAAACGCATTGGGGAATATTGCCACTAGTACAAGTCACTGGTCTGATGAGCCATTGGCTTCAGTCGCACTCCTCGTCTAGATTTTCTGATAGCCTATCTAAAAATTTGATGGCAGAAACATCTCTCATGACCAATTCAATGCAGAATATGGTGTCTGTGGAAGCAAGTTGGTCAACGTCTAGCTCCAAGTAGATGTATCACTAGCATTGCAACGGAAGTCAATCATGCAGGTGCCTATGTGGCTGCCAACCAAGATCAAAAGAATAGTCAAAGAGCAAAAGCGTAAGTTAATTCTTTTTTCCACACAAAGAAGTTTGATGCTGGAGAATCCAAAGAACACCGCCTGTGGAGTAATGGCTCTGGAGATAACTATACCAATATGTTAGCACCAATTAGCCTCAAGTGCTGCTAGCTATTCAACAACTGAGTGGGATAGAAAAAGCTTTACAGATAATATGGCCAATATTGCGGCATGTAAAGAGCTTCTCTTGCTAACCCGGTTTACTAGGGCGGCAGCCAATGCACGTGCGCAAAAATAAAGGCCTAGATTTCTCGCAGTCTTTATGCCGCCACCTCAATTCCATCATTAACAAAACTACTAGTACCTTTGTCGTAAGCACTCGCTTCAACTTGATAGCCTTCAAGTTGCATCTTTTGACTAGAGATATCACTTTCTAATGTATGGTTGTTGCACCCCTTGCATGTAGAAAGTGGTTATTGGAGGCCCAAATCTATGGATCTTTAGAGTTGTTTTTCCCTCATTGTACTGCTCAAAGCACGGGACTCACGGACACTCAATGCAGAAAACAAATCTATTTCTCTTGAAAGTGAGATCATTGTCAAAGGCATCAATAGATCTTTTACAATTTTTGGTGACGAGCTTGATTATGCAGTCTCTTGGCCACAAAAACACACCCATTATACCCTCACCTTCGGGCAGTGTTGAATAGAATTGCTACTTAATTGAGATCCTGATTAAAACCCCTTGGAAATAACATATGACAAACGGAGTGAAAAATTTGACGTTGTATTGCCTTGAAGTACGGTAGGATGATGTGTTGAGAAGTATAACATGGGGCATTTACAAGTTCTAGTTGGTCATAGCTTGTCAGAATGCCTAGTAGACAGCTGAATGCAAGGTAGTATGGGCTTCATAACTGCTAAATATGACAACGTCTCCACCATTTTCTGGCTCTCTTTTAAAGGTGAATGATGTCGAGCAGAACGCCACCCATACTAATGCCTATGAGCATCACGTAATAGTAGTTCGCCAAATGCACATTTCGAATATTGATGATCGGACTGAATATAGTGCCTTTCTCTATGGGGATGCCGACCTCAAGATGCCCATATCATGTGCAGTTAGGAAGCACGATACGTAACGTGTGCTAGTCAACAAGGAGGCAAGGAGACATAATTGTTGATTAAAGAAACTTACAACACACACACGTGCACGTGCGCACGCGTGCACGCAGGCGCGCACACACACACACACACACACACACAGAAGGTAATACTGATCAGAGGACATGGAACATAGAGTTACATATTCTGTTTTGTGTATGGAAGGGAGGACATATATTCACAACACTGCACGTTCTAATTGCAAGAGCGCGATTCGAGCTCAGCAACACTACAAGGTCTGTTATCTGTATCCAATTTCCCATGCGCATGTGTTTACTTGGTGCAGCACATAAACGCTACGGGGTAGGGCACGGCTTTCGTTTCTTATAATTTTTTGGAGAGACCACAGTGTGAGCTCTCTAGCATACTTGTGCATGGTACCTATATATGACGTGCATTGTATACTTTGCACTTCCAATCTTTGACATTTCATTGCAACACCATTTGTTTAACTATTCACATTGCTTTTTTGTATTTAAACTCAAATATCGGCATGTAGATCGGACGATCAAAAAGCTACAGTACAACATTGCAGGTCAGTAGAGCACCTCATTTATTATTGCAGCTCGTTCATACTTTTATCTGTTTGCTTGTTTTATAATTATCCGCATTACTTCCTTTACTTCGGTTTATTTGGATCTTGTTTTCATAGCTATACACTCGATTGATGTTGATCAACATCTGCACATGTTAGTTATACACACAACTCTTTGCATACGGTTGCTAGCCAATGCATGTGAAGTATTACAATAGTGAATACACAAGTAGTGAATGCATGTGGTGTATCAAAGTAGTGAATTGACCTTGTGCATCCTTACTTTAGCTCTAAATAGTTGATATTATACTAGGTGTCTAAATTATTGATTCCATACTATATATGTCCTCGTTTCCCAGTACTAGGTGTCAGTATGAAGTTGTCAAGACCTACAAGATTACAGTCCAAGAGTCAATAACCTAGGGAGCAAACTGCAGCCATCTTGAAACTAACTTATCGTCCATATGCTAGGCCATGGTCTGAAATTACTGCATTGTATAAAGGTTGGAGCATGCAATGTGACATCTTTGCTCACAATCTAAAAATATGTCCCTCCTGCACGGTGGCATACCTCACATATGTAGGGATTAACGAGGTCGACAAACAAATGAAATAGACACTAGTGCTGCTCTCACTTGTGTATTATCGTTGGGTGCTTTGCCATTGGAGCAGCAACAACAAGACTTAGCAGCATTGTGTCTACAATCCATTATTAGTTCAAGATACTAGTCCTGAATCGATAGTATCCCCTCTCTATTTATGAGACCAATGAGTGATATTTGGACATAAAAGAGGCAAATATTATAATTATAGACGAGCTATCCGTGTTAATCCAAACAAATTTTTACCTTATCATAAGACATAATGTCAACATAGAAAGTAGGACATTGGCAGATCTCTTCAACAGCAAATGTGTTCTCTTGCACGATGACCTTGCCCAACTATTCCTAGTTTGTAGTCACACATGGGAGCTTTGTAACAAATGCCATATATTCACAAGCTCGATCCAGAGGCTACTTGCAAGTTTATACCAGATGTCATGCTTGGTAAGACATGCAACGGACCTTAAATTGCTTATGTTCTTGACCATTATTTGTGAAATAAAACGAGACTTCCTAGATGAGATCAAGTGTACCTTGGGTGCATGTATTCTAGATGAATCAAACTGACATTATAAAACTCGAAATGAATGTCAATTTGAATGTGTCATGTTATATTCTATAGATGTTATATAGCAAGGCCCACCAAGGAAGACTAGTTTCTCTACTAGAGCCCATCAAAAACCCAATAATCGAGCATCTTTTGGTCTAGAAAGAATCTTTGTGCATCATTGAGCTTGAGTGCAAAGAATCTATCATTGAGATTTGAATGGTTTCTCTACTAGAGCCTATGAAAAACCCAATAATTGAGCATCTTTGTGTCTAAGGAAAAAAACTCCAAGTCCTGGCCTGGCCCTATATTCCAGTAGGCTTTTGTTTGGTTTGGAATAGCTAGCTATCAATGGGGGCAAGAGAGCATCGCAGCCTGCAGGAAACCCGCTGCATGCATGCTCATCTACGACCTCATGCAACGTCAAGTTCATTGCGCACGTGTCTACTGTTTCAATTGCTTCTTTTCCTTCTTTTCGCTTTTGAGAGAGAGAGATTAGTAATTAATTAAATGCATCTAAATTCTCCTTGGACCTCCCTAAAGACGATCCAATAGGATTCATGCACACCATGAGTACAACATGGGTAGCTGCTTGACATGTGTCCTTATTGCCTCTTATGTCTTGGGCTTGCCTTGAGTGTGTGAGTGAGTGTGTGTGTGTGTGTGAGTGTTCTCTCTCATGTCCCTACCTTTAGGGATCGCCCCCTTCTTTGTAGGAGTCATGCTTGACTTTGAACACCTCAAGCACCTTAGTCAACTCAAGCAAGGCAAGCACCTCAAGCACATGCCTAGCTTGACTAAGGTTTAACACTAGGTTGGTAACCTAACAGGACATAAAAGTGTCCTTTCAGGGTTTTGAAAAAAACCTCGAAAACCATAGTAGATCCACTCATTTTGTAAAATCCTTTCATGAGGTTATAGTTCAAGGCCTATTACACATGGAAAAAATAAGAAACTTGTAAAATTTCTCATCTTTTGGTCACACCAAGCCTCCAAAGTTGATGGACCAGTACATTTTCGTCACAACAATCATTTCTCACGTTTTGTTGCATAAAAATAAGATTAGGGATTTTTGTAGGACTTGAGATAAATTCCCTAGTTAACTTCAATGGGTTGGTGATCAGAACATATGATTGCTTCTCACTCACTATTTTTTGTTTTGCCAAAAGAATTAGGTACAAAAAAGTTGAATTTGTACGATTCTGCAAACCTATCATCCAAGTTTCTATAGCCACACTCAATACAAATAATATATGCATGTTTTCTTAGTTCCCTATTGTCCTTTAGGTTCATAAGGAGCCATGGAGCATGTCAAAAGAATAATACATCTCTTACCAAGGGGAATCTTGGGGACAAAGATGAAGTGCTAAATACAACAAACATGAAAAAACTGGGTTCAACATTATGAGTTGTAGAATCCCATAGAAACTATTCAATATCTAGCGAAATTTGATCCTTATGACTAGATATGGTTACTACCTACAAAATGCATGTGGTTGTCACAAGAAACTAACAATATTGAAAAAGATATACTTGATATAATAGAGTGTTTTGTTTTCTTCTATAATTGAAAAAATCAACCACTGTTGTCTACTATGAAAAATAGGGTATTAGGTGCCCCAAAACTCAAGGAATATTAGCTTTATGTTAGAATAAGCGACATAGAAAATCAAAACTGCATTTGGATATCATGAAAGCCACCAAAAAAATCACAAAAGAGCTAAAATTGGCTAAAAAACAGGATTTGACAATTTTTGTAATTTGGTCATAACTTACAACTTTAACATTTATTTCTCCCTAAAAGCATCAGGACATGTTGAGGACTACTAAACATAGTTCTCTAGCATTATAGACCTCACAAACATGAATTCTAGAGTGGTATACTTGCAAAAAGTTGAAAAAAGCCAAAAACAGGACCCGTTTTTTCACACAGTTTAGGTTGTGAAATGTTGTGCAAGGACAAGGTAAAAGATGGAATTGATATTCTAAAAAAATGTTGAGTTTTTTTCAGCTCACAAGACAACTTTCTAGACAGATAGCACCTCAAAATCCATTTTGAAACTCTTGACATAATTCAAGGAAAATGGTCACTTAACAGGACATAAAAGTGTCCCATTACCAACCTAGTATTAAAGTACCTAAAGGTCATATATCTAAGGACTTTTAACACTAACCTTTGGAGTTCTTTTAATCTCCATTATCTGATCATTTCTCTTTGATAGACCATCTCCCTTTTGGACCCTTAATGAGAGGGAGCCTTCTCTCCCTTTTGGTTTCATGTTGAGATAGATCTAAAACCACATATCTATATTCTAACTCTTGTTCCCTTTCATTTTCCCACATTAAATGCTCAGTTCAATATGAGAAAATCATAAGATACGTAGATATTAGATTTTATGACATTACACTACAAGAGGTCACTTAAATTTCGACGCCAAATTATCGGTGAGCATGGCGGGCGTCGGTATATGTGGTGATAAGTATGAAGGGAGATGAACATTTTAAACATTTTCATCTTCAAATTTTTGACGCTTGTGTTGATGATTTTTTCGACGCTTATATAGATATGTATTCTGATGCCTCTTCCGATGTTTAATCCTACGCCTGTACTGACGGAACCTACAAAAACCGAATACGCGGGTCTTTCCCTTAGCATTTCTATAATTTGTGTGCCTCTTCTCTTCGTCTCGTCCTCCTCACCTACTGCAGATATGGTGCCCAACAACTTGCCGAAGGTGAGAATGTTGCTTGTTGACTACTCCTAAACATCCATTAGGAATAGAATGGGGTCTATGAGGGCCTCTTTATTTGGCAGTTTAAAGTAATCAAAGGACAAGTTTTGAATTCAAACAGGCCAAATGGCTAGTTTATTTGAATTCAAAATTTTCCCCCGAAATGGAATTAAAAATCTAGCAGGTAAAACCATTTCATGTAGCATATCTATGGAAAGAGCTCAATGCGTAGATTGTAGATCTATCATCTCTGCTCAAATCGAAGATCATATGTGGGAGTTATGGAAGGCCAAAAATCATCAAATTGTCCCCCTCCTTTTTGGGGAGAAAAGTGTATCCTTTGACCACTCTTACACATCTCTTACACATCTCTGACACGTATTTGTCAAAATGTTAATCACTTCCATATGCTCATGGCAAATAAAGAGGCCCTCCTATACCCCATTCTCTTCCTATGAAGCTGAGATTATTCTTTTCAAGTTTTCTTGTAGGTTTATGGTTTAGGGTTTAACATAGTGTGTTTGTGTGTGTGTGTGTGTGCGTGTTTTTGCAGCTTTGAAGACGTTTACAAGACCCTTTTTTGCTCAAAAAGGCCGCGTGCGAGTGTTCGAAAGTTTTATGCATATTAAATTACTTTGAAATTATATTGTATATTGACAAAATAAAATTTCATTAATTAGGATTTCTATGCTTAAATTTTCATGCAATTATGCTTTGAAAGAAAATTGTTTTGAAATTATGTTTGGGGTAATTTTGATTTGAAATTATGCCACGAAAAAATTTTGTATGCTTTGAAGAAAATTTGTTTCAAAATTATGCTATGGAAAAATTTTGTTTTGAAGAAATTTTGTTTTGAAATTACGCTACCATCTCATCATCATCATGCGATTGATGAGGTTTAGGTTATAGGTTTCGGTAAGGTGTAGTTTTGGTTATAGGATAGGTTAGGGTATAGGTTATATGTTAAGTTATAGATCATACATTAGGTTAGGTTACGTTAGGTTAGGTTTACGTTATAGGTTAAGTTAATTTAGTTTATGGGTTAGATTATAGACTAGGTTAGGTTAGTTTATAGGTTAATTAGGTTAGGTTAACTTATAGGTTAGATTAGATTAGCTTATAGGTTAGGTTCTAAGTTAGGTTTAGGTTATAGGTTAGGTTATAGGTTATAGACTAGATTAGGTTATAGGTTAGGTTATAACCTATAGACTAGATTAGGTTATAGGTCAGGTTTAGGCCACATGTTAGGTTATAGGTTAGGTTATAAGTTGTACATAAGAGGTTAGGTTAGGTTATAGGTCAGGTTTAGGCAACATGTTAGGTTATAGGTTAGGTTAATTAGGTTAGGTTATAAGTTGTACATAAAAGGCTAGGTTAGCTTATAGTTTAAGTTAACTAATGTTTAGGTTATAGGTTTGGTTTGAAAAAAATCAGATGCTTCCAACTGAAACATTGGTGGCCCATAACCATGATGTTAATAGGTTACAAATTTATTGCCAAGTCAATTTTCCAAAGAATCTATCCCACTATCGATAAGGGTATCACTCCTCCCAACAAGATTTCATCAAAGGACACCATTCACCATGCAAGATTGTATCGGTTATAGGTTAGGTTATAGTTAGCGAAGTGAGCGGGATGGAAACACACACAACGCCTCTATAATCACCTGACACACACACACACACACACACACACACACACACACACTATGGGGCACCACTTGGCTAACAAAATCCACCTGGCTGAGACAGAGACCACACAGATGGAGTGAGAGTAGACAGACTATCCATCTGCCCACTCAACACACACACACACACACACACACACACACACATGTGTATACACAAATCAGCTGGGAAAAGTGCATCCTTTGACCACTCTTACACATCTCTTACACACCCACCATTCTAGCACACATGGCATACACCTATTTGTCAAAATGTTAATCACTTCCATATGCTCATGGCAAATAAAGAGGCCCTCCTATACCCCATCCTCTTCCTAATGAAGCTGAGATTCTTTTGAAGTTTTCTTGTAGGTTTATGGTTTAGGGTTTAACATAGTGGGTGTGTGTGTGTGTGTGTGTGTGTGTGTGCATTTTTACAGGTTTCAAGACGTTTACAGGACCCTTTCTTGCTCAAAAAGGCCACGTGTGTGTGCTCAAAAGTTTTATGCATATTAAATTACTTTAAAATTATATTGTATATTGACAAAATAAAATTTCATTAATTAGGATTTCAATGATTAAATTTTCATGCAAATTTTTTTAGAAATTATGCTTTGAAAAAAAATTGTTTTGAAATTATGGTTTGGGGTAATTTTGATTTGAAATTATTCTACGGAAAAATTTTGTATGCTTTGAAGAAAATTTGTTTCAAAATTATGCTATGGAAAAATTTTGTTTTGAAATTATGTTTTGAAATCACGCTACCATCTTATCATCATCATGCGATTGATGAGGTTTAAGTTATAGGTTTCGGTAAGGTGTAGTTTAGGTTATAGGATAGGTTAGGGTATAGGTTATCTGTTAAGTTATAGGTCATACGTTAAGTTAGGTTAGGTTAGGTTATATTAGATTAGGTTTAGGTTATAGGTTAAGTTAAGTTAGTTTATGGGTTAGATTATAGACTAGGTTAGGTTAGTTTATAGGTTAATTAGGTTAGGTAAACTTATAGGTTAGGTTAGATTAGGTTATAGATTAGGTTCTAGGGTAGGTTTAGGTTATAGGTTATAGACTACGTTAGGTTATAGGTCAGGTTTAGGCAACATGTTAGGTTATAGGGTAGGTTAATTAGGTTAGGTTATAAATTGTACATAAAAGGCTAGGTTGGGTTATAGTTTAAGTTAACTAATGTTGTTCGAAAAAAATATGATGCTTCCAATTGAAACATTGGTGGCCCATAACCATGATGTAAATAGCTTACAAAATTATTGCCACGTCAATTTCCCAAAGACTCTATCCCACTATGGATAAGGGTATCACTCCTCGCCAACAAGATTTCATCAAAGGAAGATCTATTTAAGATAGCACCTTGACAGCAATGGTTGGATTAGAATACACACCATTCACCATGCAAGATTGTGTCGGTTATAGGTTAGGTTATAGTTAGCAATGTGAGCAGGATGGAAACACACACAACGCCTCTATAATCACCTGACACACACTCTTGAGATAATACACTCACACACACTATGGGGCACCACTCGGCTTACAAAATCCACCTAGCTAAGACAGGGAACAGACCGATGGAGTGAGAGGACAGAGACTATCCACCTGGCTGAGACAGGGAACACACCGATGGAGTGAGAGAAGAGAGACTATCCATCCGCCCACTCGACACACACGCATACACATATACACAATTCCGCTCAAAGAAGGAAGATTTTTTATGATTAGATACAATTGAGCTTGGGTCAACACCAATTGGGCAAATAGCTCACACCATATGGATGAAATATGCCAGATACAATTTGAGCAAAGGATTCACTCACAGGAGAAACTAACACAACCAAAACATCAGGAAAAAAATAAAAAATTTGGCAAAATGCACAGCACCATTGCATCCAGAATGGCCAAAAGTCCCAGTCTACAATATCAAAGTGCTCAAATCCGAGTTTGTATAAGTAGTTTATGGCCAAAACTGGCTCCAAAAACAGCAAAAACTGAGTTAGAGTTGTTCCTTCTCTTCTCTCCATGTTTTTTCTAATTTTTTCTCAGGGTTTTCAATGTCCACACTTTACTTTATCCCTTGGGCATCTTTGGCCTTTTGATTGGCCTCAAACGGACCCCGAACAGGCCAAAACCCTTCTACATCCATTCGCACAACTGGCACTAAACTTTTCTCAATCATGCATCCCACAATCACGTAAAGTGGCCTCCAAATATAGTTCTCAAAATGAAATTTTTTCATAATTCATCACAAGAAAACACTCCTGTTGTGTCCTCACTTATCCACGTTGTCGTGCCGCTCCGCTTCCAAGAAAAAAAAAATGAGCAAAGAAATGCCAATCAGGCTTATTTGAATCCTACATGATTATTTAGCAGCTATAAGGGCTAAAAGTGTGCTAGATGCGGCTCTAAGGGCCAAAAGATGTCTTGGTAATGCTAAACAGTGAGTATGCTTGAAGTGATCATAGCTGGGATTTTATTGATCAAAATTGAAGTACTCAAAGTGCTCTACAGGCCTGTCTTTACGGCTCGTCAATCGAAGCTACATATAAGAAGTTATGATAGTTTTATTAGAGTTAGTAGCAGATTCGTACCGGATCGAGCACCTGCTCATAAAAGTTCAAAGATGATAGGAATGCATGGTTCCAAAGTACTCACTTCCAGGAGCATGTCCGTCTTTCCAATTTGTCAATCGAGGTTTTGGTTGGCAAGATATGGCCAGTTTAAGTATCATCGGGGACTGGTTCCGAACCGATCTGGTCGCCTTGATTACTCAAGTTCAAGTTCAAGGTATCACCGGATAGTCTTACCACCTCGTAATACCTTGTCTTTGTGTCAAAGTATGGACTCGGGCTGCAGAACCTCTTCTTGGTCCTGGATCTCTGGTGGGTCTTCAATGATTGCTTCTTGAGGTGGCTCTCCTTTGTAAGGCTTTAGTAGGGTCACGTGGAAATCATGTGTATGAGCCAATGGTTGGGCAACTTGAGTTGATAGGTCATCTCATTGATTGACCTAAGAATCTGAAAGGGGATATAGTACCTTTTTTCTTACTTGCATAGTACTTTTGGTGTCCCATAGGATACTTGCCCGTCGTGTGCCTTAATCGAGCCTTGGAAAACTTAAGCAGGACCCAATCATTTTGTTTAAAGGCTAGGGCTCTTCTATGCTTATTAGCAACATCCTTTGACCTTTGTTGAGAGATGGATGTAGCATCCTTAATCTTTTGGAAAGATTCTTGCAGGTCTCGGCTATATTCATCTGCAGCAAAAATCTTTCCATGTAGCTTGAGTAGCAGGGGACTTTTTTATCTTCCCTCTATCACTTCAAAAGGTGCTTTTCCCGTGGAAGTATGTATAATGTTATTGTAAGCATACTCCACTAGGGTAAGTACTTCTCCCATTGGGACTTTTCATCTACTTCTTTGACATAAGCTTTTAGTAGATCAACAATTGTTAGGTTACCTATTTGACTTTGACCATTCGTTTGAGGATGATAGAACAAAGAGAAGTTTAGCCTTGTAGCTAAATTCTCAAAGAGACCCTTCTTGAAATTATTGGTCATTCTAGGATCTCTATCCAACACTATGGACATTGGCAACCCATGGTACTTGAAGATTTGTGATATAAAGAGAGTTGCCCTTTGATGGGCTTTGATAGTCTTTTTGACAAGTATGAAATGTACTTGTTTGCTAAACCTGTGTACTATCATCCATATCCTGTATTCCCATCGATAGACTTGGGCAATCCAAAGATAAAATCCATGGATATGCTCTCCCATGGGGAATCAGGGATTGGAAAAGGTTCAGGTTGCTTCCCTCTATCAAACTTCATCTTTTGGCATACCACACAACTTGAAACATACTCTTGTATGTTTGCTTTCATGGCAGGCCAATAGAAATATGTTTCTATCTCTTTTGGGGTATACTGAATCCCTCTATGCCCTGCATAAAGAGGAGCATGAGATTCATACATTACTTTCTCGTGTAGTGACTTAGTAACGCATAGTCTATTGCCATAGAGAATATAACCATCTTGTAGGGTAAATGGTTCTTCCTTCTCCCTAGTGCAAGGGCTAAAACCACATCTCTAAAATTGGGATCAATAGCGTATTCATCTATCATGAGACCAAACGTAGTGTGAAATGTGGTCTTTACAATGTCTTGATCAACTATTCTTATTTGATGGTAGCCACTTTTTAGGTCAATCCTATTGAAATAAGTTAAAGCGGAGCATCTCAAATTCTACTTGGAAAGAGTTTGAGAATGTCCAAAATCACTTCTTACAAAATTTCCACAAGCAAGATGACAAAAAGCAAGATCTTGAGCATGAGATGGATGCAAGACATAAGGAAGTGTTTCCAAAGATGGAATTCATTATACTTATTACATGATGCCTTGAGAGATTCCCAAGTTAATGAAGATTTTCTACATGCCAATGTACTCCAGTTTGGGAAGAATTTGGTGGGTCATGCTTCATACACTTTTGCACAGTTATAAGGGCTAAAATCTATTGATTGGTGTGATCAAACTATGGAGTGTCGTATACTAAGACAGAAGTGTTTTTGATTATATGTTTGCGAGCAATTTTCAAGCGCTAAAATTGCCTTGTGTCCCTAAAAACTACACAATGGTGATCCGTTTGGCAATATGGTAAGCCATAAAGCTTGCCCCCAAGGCATATGCATTGTGGGCAAGCTCTATGGCTTTCCATTTTGCCAAAAGGATCTCCATTGTGTTGTCTATATTTCTGCGAGCGGTTTTCAGGTTACAAAATCGCTTTGCAACCCTAAAAACAACACAATGGGTAATCTGTCGCATATGCATTGTGGGCAATCTGTATGGCTTGTCGTTTTTCTAAACACCTCACTATTGTGTTGTTTTGATGTTAGGTTAGGTTAGGTTTAGGTTATAAGTTAGGTGAGATTATAGATTAGGTTAGAGATAGCGAAAAATTAATAGTAGAAAAAACGCAATCGGACTTCAAAAGTGCACACAGACTTCAAGAAACTTAATATATAGTCATTGATCAATAAAGACGAGATTATTACCCTGTTGTCCTAATCTTGGTGCACCTCTAGACCGAGGTGTGTGGGGATGTAAGGTTTCCAGTTTCTGAAACCTTAAAGATTGTATAAAGCTTAATCAAACTGATATGATTATTGAAAAAGCAATGTAGAACTGTCCGACTGTGGCAAATATTGGTATTTTTGGAATCTTAAGCACAGCAAACCCCGGGCTAGAAATTTTCAGAACAAACTTTCGATAAAATCTGGAAATGTTACGGGCTCTGAAAGATTACACTAGGAATTTAATTAGTTAAGTAAAATTGGATGGTTTCAGTAATTATTATCAATAAAGACTTTCTTATCCTAAGGTTCTAGAAATTACTAATATTTCCAATTTCCATAATTAAAAATCAAAGAAATTCGTAAAAATCAATTCTGTGTATCTGGGGGGCTGTGTGGGGTAATGATGAACTCTCCCATACTAGATTTAGCAGCAGGGGGCATTTTTTACCTATAGGGCTGCTTGGGATGCAAGTTATTGCCACTTTCCAGCTTGTGAGTGTCCAGAAACCTATAAATATGACCCTTGCTTCACAAATTGATAGACTCGGAGCCTTGACACACTCTCTCTCATCTAGAGAGACTGCTATGCAGAAATCACTAGAGATTAAGCTCTAGTTGATTAAATTAAACGATAATTAATCTAATCCTTCTTAATTAGCAAGGTTAGATTAATCTACTTTCTTAATAAATTAAAGATTAGGCCTATATATACTCATAAATCCTCTCTTAATTAAATATTCTCTTCTGATTGTTGTAATTAAGCTTAGGAATATTAAGCTAATTAATTATCATATCATATCAAGGCTGAAATTATCCAAATTAATCATAAATTAATGGGAAATATATTAGTTGAGTTTAGATTAAGTTGAGATAATTATTAGAGCTGCATTAGACAGTCATTAAGCTAGGAAAACTATCTTATAATTTTTAAGTAATTTTCATAATTAATTAGACAGAATTGCACTGTTTTTTAAGACAAATTGATTCAAATTTTTTTTGAGTTATTTATCAGAGGTTATTTACATGTTAGGAAGCCCGTGATAACTACGTCAAGCTAAGATAATTAATTTAGCAGAATTACTCTGTTTTTAGGACAAATTAAAAGGGAGAAATTAGCAAATTGATTGAAAATGCTTTGAGTTATTTATCAGAGGTTAATTACATGTTAAGAAAATCGTGATAATTATGTTAAGCTCAGATAATTCATTTATCTCATTACTTTAGCAGAATTACTCTATTTTTAGGACAAACAAAAAAACGAGAAATTAGCAAATTGATTCAAAATTCTTTGAGTTATTTATCAAAGGTTAATTACATGTTAGGAAAGCCATGCTACCAAATTACTTTAGCAAAATTACTCTATTTTTAGGACAAATTAAAAGAGAGAAATTAGCAAATTGATTCAAAATGTTTAGAGTTATTTATTAGAGGTTAATTACATGTTAAGGAACACGTGATAATTATGTTAAGCTGAAATAATTAATTTACCTAAATACTTTAGCATAATTACTCTATTTTTAGGACAAATTAAAAGAAGGAAATTAATAAATTGATTCAAAATGATTTGAGTTATTTATCAGAGGTTAAGTACATGTTCGAAAACCCGTGATAATTATGTTAACTTCAGATAATTAATTAACATAATTATTTTAGTAGAATTACTCTATTTTTAAGACAAATTAAAAAAGGAAAAATTAGCAAATTGATTCAAAATGCTTTGAGTTACTTCCATGTTTGGAAACCCATGATAATTGAGTTAATTTCAGATAATTAATTTACCTAATTATCTAAGCCGAATTACTGTATTTTTAGGAAAATTAGAAAAATGATTCAAAACACTTTGAGTTATTTATCAGAGGTTTATTCCATGTTAGGAAACCCGTAATAATTATGTTAAGCTTAGATAATTAATTTATCTAATTATCTTAGCAGAATTATACCGTTTTCAGAACAAATTAAAAGGGAGAAATTAACAAATTTATTCAAAATGCTTTGAGTTATTTATTAGAGGTTAATCACATGTTAGAGAATCTGTGATAATTATTTTAACTTTAGATAAGTAATTTACCTAATTATCTTAGAGAAATTACACTGTTTTTAGGACAAATAAAAAAGAAACAATTAGTAAATTGATTCAAAATACTTTGAGTTATTTATCAGAGTTTAATCACATGTTAGGAACCCGTGATAATTATGTTAACCTCAAATAATTATTTTACCTAATTATCTCAGTAAAAATACATTGTTTTTAGGACAAATAAAAGAGGGAAAATAGTAAATTGATCCAAAAACCTTTAATATAAATATCAAGGGTAGAGCACACCTTGAGAAATCCGTGATAAATACCCCAACCTCAGATAAATAGTTTAAATACTTATCTTCATTAAAAGTAATTGATTTTGCGTATAAAATAGAGAAAGGAAATTAGTAAATGAATTTATCTAATTACCAAATAAATACCTGCGGTTCAAAATCACTATTGAAGGTTGGGAAAATTACCTCAGCATAAATGGTTAGTATAACAAATTACTATCAGTTAAATTTTACCTAAATTAGACCATAAGTATAAGAGGGAAAGGTTATAAATCAAATTTATAAAAATTCCTAAAGATAGAACATATCAAATTACAATTTAGGTTGAGTAATCCATTAGTCCATCGGAATTATAATTTACTAAGGTTAAATAAAAAGTATTCAGGAATATAGACTAAGGATAAATCTAGTTAAATGGCTTCCCAGATTAAATGGTAATTATGACAAATTACAAATAGTACCAAGAGGTTACAGGAGAAATATCTCATCTGATTAACTATCAAGGATACCTACTTACTCTAAAAATCCTTATATTTGGGTAAAAAGGAAGAAAAGAGATTATTCAATTAAACCTCTAATCGATTAAGTCTTTTTATAAGGATAAGAAGTTATGGCACCTAAAAGGACCCGAGCAAATCCTACATCTGATCGATGATGAGGACGTAGCTCTAAAAAGAACTAGAGCGTCGCACATTGAAGGAAGGAGAGTCTTCAAGCCTAGTAGGCCTAGGAAGGAGAGTCTTCAAGTGCCAGCGCAGCAGCAGATGGTCGATCAATCCCAGGTGGGTTTCGCATTATTCAATTAAGTTTTTAAATAGTTTAAGTTTTTTTATAAGTTAGCATTGCATTCGTAAGGAGTGAGAAAGAATCAGGAAAGGAATAATTGACCAAAAACGGAAGGTAAATTTCAACGTGCATTTGTTTATAATATAGGAAAGAATTGTTTGGGTTAAAACTCGTTGAATTAGGAAAGATATGATTTGATCATCCTTAAGACAGCTTGTCTCAAGACACCTCCGACTCCTTGGTATATTTTGATGATAGTGATTGGCTTTCTAGCCACGGATAAGTCGGTTACCCCCATGAACGATGAGTTTCTACTCCGTGACATGTCTTGATGTTTCTACATATGTTAGGATACCGTTTTTTATCCTAGGGGAGCCGCCCGGTTGTATTGACAACTAGTTTGATGTATGGGCACCCGGAACCTTGGGTGGGGTTTTATCCACTCTCGATTATGAATAAGGAATGGGTGTCATTTTTTCACCCTTAGGTGATCTTGAGACAAGAAGAGTACTGGTCATGGTTATTATGGATAATGTTTTGATTGACAGTACCCTGTCTTAAGTCTAAAGATGTTTGTTTGCTGAAAGAATGTTTTCAAAGGTTGTCTTAATGAAATTCAGTTGTGAAAGTTAAAAGAAACCATTATTTTAAATGTTAAAACAATGTGATATTAATTAAAAAAATAAATGAATCATGTGTGAGTGCAGGGTGTTAAGTGGGGATTGAGTAAGGTTGTCAATCAAGGATGGGTGGACGTGATTAATCAGGTAACTATCCTACCTTGCGCACTAAAATGTTTAGAAAACTTCTTCACTTGGAAGAGGAGTCCACCGGCGGTTGTGCCCTCACATCTGTTAGAGGGAAAAAAAGCATTGGTTGAGGATACCTTAGGCCAATTGTGGCAGTTATAGAGCCGAAATGGTTTTTTTTGGACTTTTAATACGTTGTCCCGTTTTCGCTGTGAGACAGGACTAGGTCTTCTTCTAAGGCTATAGACCCAAGCCATTTTCAATGGTAAAGGTCTATTCCTTGGATTTTTTTTGTTTAGAAACTTTGATTTTTATCAGACCTAGAGACCTATCAAGGATCCCATCCCGATCTTGGTATTGGCTAGTTGGGGATCTCACAAGTGGTATCAGAGCGTGTGTTTGTTAACCCTCACGGCACACGGACACCCATCACCTACGATGGACGCGTATTATGTATTTGGTAGAGTCAGGTACCGGGCTTGTCGGACCAATAGGGAAAGGTAGAGTGATCGCCGATGAGAGGCGCACTTTAACTTGGACATTCAAGGGATTAGTTGGCTAAGCATGGGCACCCAAGTGTGAATGGGGTGAGCTCCTATAAAAGCCAACTAAACCTAATTTTTACTCATTCTCTCATTTGTGCAATTGAAGAGTGCTCTTGCTCCATCTCCATCTTCTTCTTCTTCACCTCCTTGTGTGTGTGTGTGTGAGAGAGAGAGAGAGAGAGGGAGAGTGTGTGTGCGATCGAGCATTACGAAGGCACGATGGCGGCGAAGCGGTTGAGCGCGGCACGACTGCAGCTTCTTCTTCATCGCGGCGAGGAATCCACCACGAAGGCGAGCGTAGAGCGGTGAGTGACACACCCTTTGTTTTCTTGAGCTTGCTAGTTTAGGCTTGTTGTGTGCTTGGAGCCATTTGTGGCTCGCACACGGTGTATTGGCAAGTCCCTTGCTTCGACAGTGTGGCAAGGAGCGCACATTTTTGGCGCCGTTGCCGGGGATATGCCCTACACTAAGCTCGGTTAGCACTTTACGCTTCCTTGTGGTGCAATTTCTATCATAGGAAAGGCAGGGAAGGAGTGTGTGGAGATTTCTGTTTTTTGCGTTTTCTGCATTTGCTGTCAAGTCTCAATTTCTGCTATTGTCTGCGTTTTTTCAATTTCTGCAATTTCTGCATTTTCAAGTTCGGCGTTTTCCGTTTCTGCAATTTCTGCAATTTCTGCGTTTTTTTCTGCAATTTCTGCAATTTTCTGCAATTTCTGCATTTCTGCGTTTTTCAATTTTCTGCATATCTGCGTTTTTTCAATTTCTGCATATCTGCGTTTTCTGTATTTTTTGCATATCTGCGTTTTCAGTTTCTGTATTTTCTGCAAAAAAAAAAAAAAGTTTCAAGCCCAAGCCCAAGCCCAGGCCTCAGTCCTCAGTCTTATGATATATACTAGACTCACTCTTATATATATACCCTACTCCCTCAAGAGAGAATGAGAGCATGTGGGACAAGTCCTCCACTCTCCTCCTTTCTCTTCCCACTTGCACCCTTAGACTTTCTAGTTTGGGCCTAGTTCCCTACTGGAAATTGACAGTTTTAGGGATTCCGAGGGCATAGAGTGACCAAACGGAGGGCTGTAAAGCACGGCACGACCCTCTGACCGATACGCTCGTTTCGAGCTATCACACGGCCCATTCCACGACACGCTCTAAAAAATCTAGCAAAAAAACAAACAAAAAACACGCTAAAAACTAGTCACAAGGCCTCCTAGAGCAGCTTTTTGACACCTTAGGGTATCAAAAGCACATGCACTTACGCTCTGGGCGGGTGCTAGAACACGAGCATATTGAGGGTGCCTCTGTTCATACGGACACCCATTACCCATCCACGATAAGCTCTAGACCCTCAGCGGGGACACAAGGTAGCACCACCCAAGACCCTAAAATAGCCGCTAGTGATTCCTCCTCCGACTCAGAAATCATGGAAGCATACCCTACCCAAAACACTGAGAGAGAAGGCCATGCACCTCCCGAAGCTCCACAGCCTAGTACTAGTATGTTTAGCCGTTTCATGGAAACATTAGGTAGAGCTACTCGCTCGGAACCTGATGCAAATGAAGCACACAAAGGGGGTGGGGAAGTGGAATCTCCTTTCACATCGCACGTGGACCCCACACCCCCAAAGAGTGTCCATGTGGATATCCTACCAACTTCTTACCAAGAAGGCCCTGTTGAGCTGCCTCCTTCAGAAGTTCCCTCTAGAGTACCGTTGGTGGCAAGTAAAACCACGGGGAGCAACATTGCTTCTACCTCACAAGAAACCGTTAACACGTCGACTCTAGAAGGATTGTTCATTAATGATCATTGGACATACGACCTCCACACTGAGGTGTTGACGGATCTACACTCTGGCCACGCCTACCATGTAGGATGGATAGAGATTGTACAATCCACCTCTAGTGCCACGAGCATCGAAGATCAACAGAAAATGATCTGTAATGTTATCCATGGCATTATTCAATCAGAAAGGCAAAACCGAGGGGTAAATATACTCTCAACTGGCCCCATGAGATTTCTGGATACGAGCAAGGCTCAACAGCCTACTCTATCTCAAATGGAGACTCCTCTAATGAGCCCCATGGACCCATCTTACGTCATTTCACCTGGGGTCTCTATGCAATCTGAGCCTCCGAGCGAAAACTTTAGCTTCCCTAACTTGGCTCAACCCTCTATCAAGGAAAACACAGTGCTCACTCCAGGGATAAGCCTGACAGAGAATGTACCGATGACATCTACGGTTAGCGCAGTGCCACTACCTAGTGTCGTAGTACCTAATATGGGGCCTCGACCATATGTGCCTCTAGCCCCTTATGCACACATGGCCCCCACACCTCCAATTGTACCACTTGCTTATGCTCCTCGAGTGCCGCTCCCTAGCTCTTATCCGAGTGGACCTATGCCCGGTTATGTTCCATATCCTGCATCATCTATACATATGCCAAGACCGGTACCCGTTCCTCTCCCACATATGATTCCAAGAGTACCTCCACCGGCCCTACCTCCTCACATAGGTGACTTGGCAGCGTTTGCTCAAACCATAGGTCGATCTATCGCGGAAAATATGCGTCATGCATCTGATAGAGAGCCTAGAAGTAAGGCAGTACAAATTGCCAAACTCACGCAAAAATTCAATGGGGACGAAGATGCTAGAAAACACATTGAAGTGTTTGAACAAGTATGTGATTCCTTAGGGGAACGCAATGAACTACATAAGTGCAATGCCTTAAGCTTGACATTAAGTGGGAAGGCTGGAGATTGGTATAGGACCCTAAGGGTGGACGAGAAAACAATCTACCCTACCCTTCGAAGGTTGTTTCTAAAGGAGTACATACGAGAAGGTGTGCTTTGGGGTGTAGCATCTCAGCTATAGAAGGCCGAACGTAAGGAAGGAGAGTCAGTAAGGGACTTCATTAGTCGTCTAAAGCACTTAAACTCTCGCTGCCCTGTAAATGAGCGCTTCAACAATAACCAACTGCTTGATCGATTCATTCGAGGGTTGAGGAATGAAGGAATCTATAATGGACTAGTGATTAGAGCTATCACAACCTGGGAAGATGTCACTGCCAATGCAATCCAATTAGAGGACAACTTGATGATAGCAGGCATGAGGGTGTCTACTGACATGAGATCCACTAGCTCACAAGCCATTGAGTATGAACCCATGACTGCAAAGCCCATTGCCAATGAGCCAAAGGTATTTGAGACATTCTTGACAGACCTCACCAAGGCAATCCAAGAGTCTCTTAAGGATAATCGACCCCCTCAAAATAGTCACATGTATCCAAGAAGGGAGCAACAATGGTGTTCCATTTGCTTAGGTCCACATAGCACTAGTGAGTGCCCTACGTTTAGAGTAAAATTTAATGGAACTTGCAACGCATGTGGTAGGTATGGTCACCAAGCTAAGGATTGTTTAATGATCAAACGTATGATGGCAAATAGACCACCTGTAGCCTGGACGGATGCGCCTCGAGCTCCTGTATTGATGCCTACTTCACCTGTTGAGCAACTACCGCAACACATGGTCCCTAGATCTCAAAATGTTGTACAAGCTACACCGTTACCACCTCCTGTGCTAGGACCGCAGCCCCCGCATCCAAGAGTCGCCCCTATGAACCAAGTGGGTTGCGAGCCATCTAATGCTTATGCAGATGGTTGTGAGGAGGAAATAGACACTAGTATTGCCTACGGACTTGATACATTGGAAGAATGTCCTATATACTACATGGAAGATTGTTGGGGACAAGTCAAGCCGGTTTATCAAGCTGCTGCTCTCGCATCCAGAGGTCAAAATATCAACACCCAGGCTAGGAGGCCACCTCTTCAATGCTACGAGTGTGGTGGACCACATCGAGTAGCGGAGTGCCCTATTAGGCTGCAAAAGAATGCTGCACAGATGCAAGTGAATCAAGGGAGCACGTCTGCAATGCCAATACTCACATGTAATCGTTGTGGCATAGATCACTTGATTTCCCAATGCCCCTATAACCCAAATGCGCCTAAAATCACACCCCTGAATTTGGTCGAAATTGCTAGTGTGACGTCGCCAATACCACCCGTCGCACCCGCTTATGCGATTACACGGTCCATGCTTCAAGGGCCAGGCCATATCCTCGAAGAGAGAGATACCGCGTCAATTATCCAAGCAAAGAAAAAGAAGACACGAAGGAAGAAGTCGCAGAATACGGAAAATTCAAAGCCAAGTTCCAAAACAAACATAGGAACAGGAGATGACCCCGTGTATATGAATGACCTCGAGGATGATTCAGATTCAGTCGAGACAATGGAGACTAGAACCAATACCACAAAGGGAAAAACCGACAAAGAAAACCGTAACATGGAACCAAATGAAAACCGAATAAGAGAAAACCATAAAGAGCCTCTGAAAACACCACAAGTGTTTCCAAATCCAATCCAAGACCCCCAAGATAAACCGCAGGGGCAAAAAGGGAAGAATCGTAAAAAGAAGATTGGGACGTACCCAAACCCAGTAGACGAGATTGAGCAGGTGAAACATCTAGGAGGTTTAGTGGAGGAGACTCAAAGGAAACTAGAACCAGAACCCATGCATATCAAAATTCATGACACAGTGTTTCCCACGCAAGTTCATCCACCCCACATGAACCATAGACCGTTAGCCATATCTAGTATCATCCAAGAAGGGAGTGAGGACAGGACATCAGAAAGTGAGCATACACCCTTCTTGTTGGAAAGGATGTTTAACGAAGGAATACCTGATCCCATTGAGGAATATGAGATTCCATCCTCACCAGTTCCTAGTCAAGGACCTACACCCTGCAAAACGCCAATGAATGTTGCCAAACTAGTGGACTTCATGTCTTCTGAGGTCCGAACCACGATCATAGCAAAGCTGTATGGAGATCCTGAGTTATTCCTTGCACTTCGAGCATTCCTTAACGGAGAGCTACGAACGGGATTACCGCAGTTTGCGCAACCAAATAGGCCTGACTCGATTATGATTGATGAGGAAAATCATGTGCAATCACTTGACTTAGATGGACACGAGTCTGTGATCGAGGTACCCATTAACGAATTAGGGAAGTATTTTGAAGGCGACGAGTCTAATGCGACCCTACCCACCACTACCAAGGGATTAACTATAAAGGGAATTCTTGATGGTGGTGCGGGAGTTAGCATCGTTACAAAAGATTGTTGGGAATCCATGGGAAAACCCCGCCTCAGTGTTACTAACATTGTGGTAAAGATGGCAAATGGTACCATAGCCAAACCTATGGGGATGCTCAAGGATCTTAAGATCAAAGTTCTAGGACACAAGGTACGACATACGTTCATTGTAATGGATTTCTCTAAACACCTTATGTCATATGAAATGATTTTAGGACGACCATTCATGAGGGAAGCACAAATGGTTCACGATTGGTCTAAAAATCATGTCTATTTGCAATTCCAAGACTCTGTCCTTAGAGTGGATTTGGTGACTGGTAAGGTACACCCCTTAGGGAGTAAAACCATTATTGATCATCGCTCTGACACCACAGTTCACTCGGCCCCACTACAATATTGTTACACTTGTAAGAAGGATACAGACATTGGCCAAGATTCTCCTTACATGGATGTGTTACCGGGTATGACGGAATCAGACAATGTGGATTGGGTCCACCTAGCATCAACCATAGACACTTGGGGAAATAGGGGGACGACCTAGGTAGCACCTGAGGGGGATGAAATGCCTATACCCTTAAATATGCTACAAGCAATGCATATCGCTTTCGACAAGACTCATCCTAATGTAAGGAAGAAAACATACAAGTGGGTTCCTAAAGCTTCTTTAGTGACCATAGCTAGTGCAAAAAAACAGAAGCCTTGTAAGAAACGTACCACTCGCTCCAAGAAAAGTAAGAAAATGTTGCGATGGATCCCTAAACGACTATTGGAAGCCCAAGGATACTATGAAGGAAATGATCAAATCTGGGTGCCCAAACGTAAAGTGTACTCTTACCTGTCACCTGGCCCAAGTGAGCCCAATGCCGTAGCTCCAAAATGAATCAATGATCGTGGAAAGGGAAAGATCACAGAATGCTACACACCTGCTCCCGAGCTAGTTTGGGTACCAAAGAAAGAACGATTTGTTCCACCTAGCTCAGGAAGGGGGGAGTCCCATGAAGATTCTAGCTCCTCATGTAATACATCCATAGAGGTAAAAGCTTCTACACCGCCTCCATCTATAGTAGTGGACCTCAATGAAGCTACAAAAGAATCCACACCTCCCAGTGTTCAAGAATCACCTGATGAACCACTTCAAGTTCGATCCTGGGAGAGTACCTTACCACCCTTGCAGCTTGACGAGGCACCTAGGGTAATAGAAAACTACTGGCAAAAATCCTCACCTATTACCAACTGGAACAATTGGTTTCAAAGGGTGACAAGCTCATTTCAAACGGTATGATCTACCCAAGGAAGGGGGGAGTGTTTGCTGACAGTCCTCATTCACTTGCTTCCCTCTCAACCTTCCTCCCTGACCTCTTAATCTCTGATCTTAGGGAATGTACATATAAAGCTTTATACTCACAAAAAAAAAAAAAAAGAGCAAGAGCAATTAGCAAACGAGTATGCACATTAAAGTCAAAACATTGACTCAGACCTACACATGTCACATCTGGTACAGTGAAACAGAAACCTATGCCATAAAACACCTTTGATCCTCATCACTTGAGTGATGGAGGGTAGGTAAGATTAGTATGATAGGAGTGTTTCTGTTTTAGAGTTGCGTGATTAGCGAAGTTCTCTTTTTCTACTAATGTGCCTCCTGGAGGTATTCCTTTTGTTTCCTAGTGTGTACAGGAGCGTGTTGCTATTGATAGGGTTTGGACCTTCATGGAACCTTTCTCTCGTTCACACTTCAAATCAAGCGCGGCCATCAACACAAACAGGTGTTTCTTGTCCATTAGCATTGCCCTTATCTTTTTTGCATCCATGTTTGTCTGCTTTGATTGTGATTGGTAGCATAATATTCAGCGCATTGGCTTAGTATCAAACATTTAATTCAATGTAATGTTTTGTCATAATCACTTGTCTAGGTTTAAAAATCAAGCAGTCCGACTAAGCTAGTTTGACCAAGCTAGGTATTAGAAATCTTCTCTTAATACCATGGGGAATGCCTTCCTAATAAACAATGGTTACTTAGGTTCTTAATCCGATTTAGGCAGCATTGTATGAAATGTACTAGGGCTTTCTAGTGGGCTTAACACTAGTGACCTTTAGCGTAAGTATTATAAAGGGAGTTTACTAATGTGATGAGCCTGGGGAGGGTAACAGTGTTATATGACCCCCCAAAGTTACAAAATTAAAATGATGAAAATGAACAAACAAAAAATCAAAGTGCCACAATGTAAAATTTTAAGCTGGAAGAGAAATCTCAGCTTGATTTGGTACTTCACTCACATGTATCGCCTATGGTACTAGAGCCCTAGAGGTTCCCAGTGTGGGCGCTTTTCCTTGAAAAGAAAAAAACCCAAGGCATACAAAATAAGCACCCACTTCAAAATTGAATCAGTGTGAAAAGACCTTGGGGGGTCAAAGAAAAAGTAATCAGTCAGGCGATGATTTCATGAGAAATTCCTTTTATGGTAGCTTAACTACAAGGTTTTCTAGATATAGCCTCTAGTCAGCCCTCGAACATGAATACTTGGCTCTCGCGATTAAACAACTTAATTGACCAGAGAAAATTAAGAAGCTTACCCATGGTATTAATATTCGATCTCTAGTGCTTTTTGACCGTCAAATTAGCAACCCCATACTTGTTTAATTTTCTACCTTTACATCTGTTTATGCATTTGATTACATTGCAATTTAATGTTCATTGCTAACAAATTGTTTGAAATTCTTTTACCAATCAATTTTTCTATCTAAAACTGCATATGCTTTTTAAGAGAATGCAATTACTGTGCCAATGTTGTTTGATTTTGCAGTGACTGAAGAAGGCTAAGGACATTCATCTCAAATGCTCTTCCACCTCGACGATCCAGCTTCAACTCAATAGCTTCCGAGGACGGAATCTACATCAGGAAGGGGGGCATGTTAACCCTCACGGCACATGGACACCCATCACCTACGATGGACGCGTATTATGTATTTGGTAGAGTCAGGTACCGGGCTTGTCGGACCAATAGGGAAAGGTAGAGTGATCGCCGATGAGAGGCGCACTTTAACTTGGACATTCAAGGGATTAGTTGGCTAAGCATGGGCGCCCAAGTGTGAATGGGGTGAGCTCCTATAAAAGCCAACTAAACCTATTTTTTACTCATTCTCTCATTTGTGCAATTGAAGAGTGCTCTTGCTCCATCTCCATCTTCTTCTTCTTCACCTCCTTGTGTGTGTGTGTGTGTGTGAGAGAGAGAGAGAGAGAGGGAGAGTGTGTGTGCGATCGAGCATTACGAAGGCACGACGGCGGCGAAGCGGTTGAGCGTGGCACGACTGCAGCTTCTTCTTCATCGCGGCGAGGAATCCACCACGAAGGCGAGCGTAGAGCGGTGAGTGACACACCCTTTGTTTTCTTGAGCTTGCTAGTTTAGGCTTGTTGTGTGCTTGGAGCCGTTTGTGGCTCGCACACGGTGTATTGGCAAGTCCCTTGCTTCGACAGTGCGGCAAGGAGCGCACAGTGTTAATTAAAGTCTTGGACCTAGGGAAAAATTTAAGGCGTTAGGTTGAATACGTGATCTTTGACAAATTCAATTAAAGACGTATTTAATTAAAGTGAGGGAGTGGAAGGAAGAGAGAGAATTATTCCCATCCTTGCAGGAAAATTTCCATCAGACCTACTTCAAATTCATGGATTTCAACATTAGGTTTATAAGGGATTGTCTATCCTGAGACTCTTCAATGTGAAAAAGCATGATGAAATGGCTGGATAATACATTTTCTCCTTCCACTTGAGAATCAAGGGGTTAAGATCTGGTGGAATTTCTTCATTGATGCGGGAGAATTAGAAGGTTTAGAACTAATTATGAAGAAACTCAAATGGGCCGAAGATCTTCAAGTGATTGAAGTTTACTTTTTTGTTGGGATGGAGAATTCAGAAGAAACCCTTGTAATAGATGATGTCCAAGTATCACAAAATCAGTGGGTGTTTGATTAGGTGTCTAAAGTAATCTACCCAGATAGAATTAGGCCCATAGGAGTAGGCCCTAGTTTTAGTGGACCAAAAGATGTTGTATATTTTGATCCTATATCTGATCCACCCAAAGTTCTCAAGATTTTTGTATAGGACTATCGTCATCTTTATACATAGTAGGATCTTCATGAACTGTATTAACTTTTGTACATACTATGGTTCTCATGGGTATGCTATAAGTAGTTTTGTTTATGGTTTGGCAATTGTCTTCATCCTATGTGCAAAAGTCTTGAGTAGGAGATAAGTTAAAAGTATAAGTAAGAAAGATTTCATCTGGTACTAAATTCCACTAATTCAATCTCACGGAAATACTCGCGTAAATAGACTTTACACTGTTAGTCAAGAGAAAAAATTACTACTAAAGCAAGTTCAACTCCCTACTTTCAAAGGAGAGGGACCCAATTTAGAGCGAGATGCCGAAGTGTGGTTATATGCTATGGATGACTATTTCAAGGCTGCAGGAACTACTCTAGAAAACCAAACAATGTTGGGTATGTTCTGTCTCAGTGGAGATGCCAAACTTTGGTGGAAGCAACACTGCAGAGATAATCCCACGAGTAGTCCATCTTGGGAGAAAATGAAGCAGGCAATCAAAGAACGGTATCTCCCTCCTGCA
This sequence comes from Adiantum capillus-veneris, assembly GCF_014529385.1. Taxonomy (NCBI): domain Eukaryota; kingdom Viridiplantae; phylum Streptophyta; class Polypodiopsida; order Polypodiales; family Pteridaceae; genus Adiantum; species Adiantum capillus-veneris. Next base: position 49,696,234 of record NC_140958.1, on the reverse strand, counting down.
CATCAGGATGAACGAGTTCTTTGGTCTACGCCAGCTAGGACTTTCATTAGAGGAGTACTACACCAAGTTTGGGTCTTTACGACTCTAGCTATGCCATTAGGAAAAATATGGACTCTCCTTGGGCCTTTTTGATTAGTGAAGGCTTAAGGGAGAACCAACGAGAAGGCTCTCGGGATATCACCTAGAGGGGGAGGAATGGTAGGGGTGTAGCCTAATTGTCTCCCTCTTCAATGCTTGGTTCTTAGAGAGAGGTGGGAGGTAGGCTCGGGGGGGGTAAATAGGAGGAGAGAGGTGTCATAAAATAGGGAGGGACCCCCCAAAAAAAAACGTGCAAGCTTAAAAACCCTAAAAATTGAAATCTTTTTAAAAGTTCCAAAGTTGACCCATTTGCCTCCAAAACTGCCCCAAAACATAAACGCGCATGCTTAAAAACCCTAAAAATTGAAATTCTTTTAAAAGTTCCAAAGTTGACCCATTTGCCTCCAAAGCTGTCCCATTCTCTCTCTACAGTCAAGGCGGCCATAGCCAAAAGATTTCCACCATTCTCTTCCTCTCTCTCCATAGCTCCCCCTTCTCTCACACCTCCATCAACCCTCTACAGTCCCACACTCCATAGCCCACAGCTCCACTATCCTCTCTACCTCTCACTCCTCCCCTCTTTCTCTATCTCCACTGTCAAAGCCATCATAGCCACCATAGGTAGCTCACCTCACCCTCCCCTCAGCTCCTCATTCTCTCTCCACAGTAGTCAACTCTTTCAAATCCCTTCCTAAGCCCAAATTCCCAAGCATGTCCACGCATAGATGGCCCAAACCAGAGATAGAGGAGATTGTGTTTCACAACACAAAAGACTCAGCGGGGGTATGGATCCCATAAGTATTCAAGAAGGGTGCATGGGTCTACATGCAACCGTCACGTGCTGGACCTCATCGCATATGGTGTCGAGGCGTATTGGAACGTCATTGGAAGGGCCGGCTATTGGCATTCAAAGAAACAAAGTCCGGAATGGTGGCCATCGTGCAACACGTCTATAGTGCAGCTGAGATCCACCTCAAGAGAGCTTCAACTCAATTTTCACCTCATTGTAAGTTTTCATGGTTTAGCTATCCCATGCATATGTCATGTTTACGTTTATGTGATCATTATGTTTAACTAAGGGCATTTGTAAAGATGTTTTTCCATCCAGCTTAGTTGAGGAGCAGCCACTTGAGTGCCTCTCAGGCACGTTCATGGTTTTGCATGCTCACATTGGGGAGCTTATGTTTCCTAATGTTTCATCGAAAAAACTTACCGAGCAACGAATATTCATGTACTCCCATTGGTACGTGGTGCCGAAGTCAAGCCAAAGCTATGGTAGGTTAGAAGCCGTGGAAACACCCTCATTGTAGAGTGCAGAATTGCTAACTCCAGACCATTGGGCTTTGCTTTCTTTCAAGCGCAAGGTGCTGCAAGATTTCCAAGGGTCCCTAAAGTTTGGTAAGGCAACCAGATCGGTGCGTCTGAGTTGGCATTGTCCCATTCATTTGTTTGTGCATACATTCCGCTCTCTGCCGATTGTAGAAACACCAACAGTGTTTGTTTGCAAAGAAGTTGACATAGATGCAATGGACACCATTCTAGGTGTCAATTGGGGCTATGTTGACGGTTTGCATGATGGTGACCGTTATAAGTGCAATGTGTCCCCCACACAGCTTTGCCTTCGGTATTTGAAAGCAAGGTGCACCTTGTATGGACGGTTTAGCTACGAGAGGTGGATGCACAAACGTGGCAAATGGATACCCTTGCAGCTGACAGCCGAAGAGGTTCAATCCTTTGAAATTCGTGTCCCCATGCCCAATAACGAGGTGGAGGTGGTTCGAGTGAATCCACATTGGACTCTTGCCAATCTTCGGGAACACTTTGTCATAATGGGATTCGAGGATGTCGGTAATGCAAGTTTCAAACTGGAACAACGCAAGGTCTGCTTTGTGCTTGCTTAGCTACCTTTTCTTATTTTTTGTGGGTTTTTGTATTTTGATTGCCCATTTTTTGGTTGTATAGATTGGAAGGCGGATGGAGGCCACTATGCTTGTTTACAAAGATTGGGCTACAGACGAAATCATCTTGTCTAAGTGAATTGGCTTGTAACTTTAATCATTTATATATTGGATATTTTACTAAAGATTTTGAAAATTTTTAAGGTGTTGTACTTGAGTTTTAATTTGGTGTAAATTTATTTTTTAAATGCATATTTTTTATTTTTTTTGAGATGGAATATGTCTATATAAGGAGGACCACCTCCTCATTTCACCATTTTCATCCCAGCATTGCAGAGAGACCTAGCATACCCAATCATGCAAAGAGAAGACATGGCTGCTACTAGTGCTTTAGATGCATTCCTTACTGAGGTTGGGCATGCAAATCGCCCTGAGCTTCAAGCATTTTTCACAACCCAACCCGATTTGGAAACCACTTTGACCCTCCACTCTCAATCTCTTGAGCACATTACTTCATACATTTCCACGTGCATGGGGAGATTCATTGTTGAGTTACCAAACCCGGCCAGGGCAATGGGTCCCTGAAGGCCTTCTCCACCACATCTACCAAGGGGACACGCCATTTCATCAGCGGCTTGAAGCTGATGATGTGCGAGCAATGCGTAAGGGAAGGATCGGAAACACTTTTTTCTTTTTTCAGGACATAATGATCTTCCTCCTTCACGAGTGCCCAACAGGCCCTGACGTAGTGCTACCACACTTGCAGATCGGTGGGGTATTGGCTGATGTGAAGGACCCCAAGCCCGCGGCCATTGACTCATCCACAGAGGAGAGGACGCTTGCCTTGACCTACCCTGTAGGGATTCAAGGCCTCTTGGAGGCCTCTCCATCAGTCGATTCATCCTTGGGACCGCCAGAAGGAACCACCACTCGGGATGCCATCCCTGAGGTAGAGATTACCCGCTTCTCCTCCATTGTGGTGGGTGGGGAGGAGTTTGTGTTTATGCACGATCTGGAGAAATCCTTTGAGCTTCGCATGGATGAGTGTTTCGCCATCCTCGATGCCCATGGCAAGTTTGAGGTTGATACCACCACCTCCCATAATGATGATCTCCTACTGCCCATGGGGAATACTTTGGTGGACACAGCTGCAATCGTATCAAGTCCACAAAGATATTGTTGAATTTGGTGTAAAAAAATCCTTCGGTCCGCAACACACTGTTAGAAACAGCACGGCTTCCCTTCCCGCGGCCCTTCCTTCCTTCTGATTTTCTACGGAGCGGCTGAAGAGGCATCGTGTCTTCAATATACAAGTAGTCCGCTAATCGGTGAACAACATCTTCATTTGACACCTTCTTGGCAATCGCCACTCTGTGAGGAAGTGGAAATAAGTTTTCCGTGACTCCTCGACTTCTTAATGCATCTTTTAACACTTGATGTATTGCTTGATAGCCCTTGGTACTAATCCCAACACCATCACAAATATCCGGAACATCTAGATCAGTGACAATATTAGAAAAATCCCTAAGAACTCTCTTAGTGATTGCGTCTTTCAAGTGTTTTGCCTCTGGAGCATCAAGCATCCCAATAAAATCCTCTTTGTTGAAACAAGAACGAAGTAAAGTAGCCCTAGCTGACGCATTCTCGTCGCCACACGTTTCTTGAACGAAGTTCCTATTGCCCAAAACAACAATGATGAGCGGTATTAGACTTAAACAACATGAGGGACAGAACATGTTACCTCATAGCTGTCACCTTTCGTTTTCTTGCACCTTCACGTGGTGCAAGAGTCTGAATTTCAACTCTCGTTTCCTCACCCTACCTCCCATGGCAGTACTCTCCATGTGTGAAAGAGTATCCTCAAGCTTTTTAATTACATTTTCCTTGGTTGTGATGGTGCTCTTTGCCTCCTCAAGCGCACTAGTAGCTGTTTTCATCTGATCTTGAAGATTGTGGGAACTCCCATTGAGCAACTGCCAATGACACAAGTAGATCTCGGACCGCGCAATCTCATGTTTGTTGAGTCTCTTGTAGTAGCCCAACAAACCTTGCTCTCCATTTCCAACGTATTGCAATAGTGATGGAATGTTTGTAAAAGACGGATGAACATTGAGAGAAGGATCCTTTGGATACAAGCATCCGTCTGTCCAGAGATCCACATTCTTCTCCCTTTGAGCGCGGCGTTCATTGGCTGAAGGTAATGTACCCAAGCATGTTTTCTTTGTCGGAACATACTCTTGAGGTAGGTGTAGGAAAAGCCCTGGAGACCTACCGCGTGAAGAGCTTGCTGGGACATTGGTCATGTCATCAAGAGGCATTGTAGGATGGAGAGATGGAGCTTGAAGGATGGAGAGATAGAGCTTGTAGGATGGAGAGATGGAACTTGAAGGATGGAGAGATGGGTGTGTAGGTGCAACAGCAGGTGCAGGTGCAGGTGCAAGGGGGATGGGTGTAGGAGAGGAGCTTAGATTAGGAGGGAAAGTTTTCAATTTTGGGGGGAATTTCCTAAAAGTTTTGGAGGGAGTCAAAAAATGTTGAATAATGAGTAATTTAACTTAATTTTTATTTATTTATTATGTGTATATGTTGGGGGTACTTTTTAGGGGGGAATAGAGTTTTTTTGAAAGTTTTTGAGAAAAGTCATTTTTTTGACCTCTTTGACCCATGGATTTGCTTAGGTGGCATGGGAGAGTTAAGAGGGCACTTACAAGTTGGCCAAAAAGCTAGAGAGAGAAGACCCCCTACCCCCGTACTTTTGAAATGGCTTACCCCCCCCCTTCCCTACTTTTTAAATGGTTACCCCCTTCCCCCTACCTTTTTAGGGGTCAAAGGTGGAGGAGACCCTACCAAAATCCCCCTTAATCTTGCAGGCTTCCTTTTAATTAGGGATTCTTACAAGGCCCATGGAGAGTCCATTTTTTTCCTAATGCTCCTCAGATGACCATGGAGCAACAAATTGCCCGTTTTTTTCAAGGCCTCGATAAACCCTTGAGTACACGTCTCGAAGACATGAGGCCTACATCAATACAGGATTCCCTTCTCAGGGCTAAGCCTCTTGCAGCCAAAGGAACCAACTCCATAAGGAACTATAATGGATTTAATAACTTTAGGGGAAGAGCCAAGGGAACTTTCAACCAAGGATACCAACAACGTGGACTAGCTGCAGTAGTAAACCTGAAGCAAACCTTCCCAAACGTTAGGTGCTATGGATGCAATCAAATGGGGCACTATATAAATAACTGTCCTGAAGAGAAAAACCCTCGAACTACTGCTAGAGCCACTCCTCAAAATCAAGGAGATAATGTAAGAGAAGGTAGAAATGGAGGACGAGGTAGAGCAAGAGCAAGAGGAGCCAAATCTTATGCAATCATAGGAGAACCAACCTTATGAATAAGAAAGATAAAAGAGCCACTCACTTGGCCATAGTTAGCAGTCCTAGAGCTTTGTAAACCACTATAAATCAATAATGTAAAAAAACTTGAGTTACTTATATATTATAATGGTATACATGATTTTCTTCTCCAAAATTACTTAATGAATCTAAAGTCAAGTTAGTATTCGATCAAGAAATTAAGGGTGGATCTAGCAAAGAGATTCTCGTTAGGAAGGAAAAAAATTCGAATCTTAGAAATGAGGTAGTTATCAAGAAACCAACTCACATTCTTGTGCATACGATAACCTTCCTTGGAAAATGACCTAGATATGAAAGTATTAAGGTACGAGACTAATATGGAAGCCGAAAAGAACTCTTGGTAGGATACTTCTTAAAACCCTTTACATATTGTTGGTCAACCAGGTTAGAGCACAGAGGGGGTACCTCTGGTGCAATGGCGGGAGCTTGTGCCAAACGCAGATTGCTCAGAATGGCAAGAAAACACCAAGCGCGTTCAGATTGGCAAAGCTGAAATACATGATACTTGTCGAACACTGATTGCTATGAATGGTCAGTTAGACCAAGCACGTTCATGTTGACAAGATGGATATATGGATCTTTATGGAATTGATTTAACCTAATTTTTGAGATGATACAAATGGTTTGTAAAGGTTTTTAAGATGGCTCAACACTAAGAGTTTCTTGAGAAAAAATTGGCTAGCAAGTAACTCCAACCAGAAACTAGAAAGAACTCTTAAGGTAATAAGTAACATTTAGTAAAGTGAAAAGGTTATCCCTTCGAAGATTCCACTTGGGAGCATGAATTTCTCTTCTCAAAGATTTTTCCAATTTCGGTTGAGATGAGGGCATCTCAAATTCTTAAGTTGGGGTGATTGTAAGGTTTTCAGTTTCTGAAACCTTAACGATTGTATAAAGCTTAACCAAATTGATATGATTATTGAAAAAGCAATGTAGAACTGTCCGACCGTGGCAAATATTGGTATTTTTAGAATCTTAACACTAGGTTGGTAACCTAACAAGACATAAAAGTGTCCTTCCAAAACCATAGTAGATCCACTCATTTTGTAAAATCCTTTCATGAGGTTATAGTTCAAGGCCTACTAAACTTGTAAAATTTCTCATCTTTTGGTCACACCAAGCCTCCAAAGTTAATGGACCAGTACATTTTCATCAAAACAATCATTTCTTACGTTTTGTTGCATAAAAATAAGATTAGGGATTTTTGTAGGACTTGAGATAAATTCCCTAGTTAACTTCAATGGGTTGGTGATCAGAACATATGATTGCTTCTCACTCACTATTTTTTGTTTTCCAAAAAAATAGGTACAAAAAAGTTGAATTTCTACCATTCTGCAAACCTTTCATCAAAGTTTCTATAGCCACGCTCGATAAAAATAATATATGCATGTTTTCTTAGTTCCCTATTTTCCTTTAGGTTCATAAGGAGCCATGGAGCATGTCAAAAGAATAATACATCTCTTACCAAGGGGAATCTTGGGGACAAAGATGAAGTACTAAATACAGCAAACATGAAAAAATTGGGTTCAACATTATGAGTTGTAGAATCCCATAGAAACTATTCAATATCTAGCCAAATTGGATCCTGATGACTATATATGGTTACTACCTACAAAATGCATGTAGTTGTCACAAGAAACTAACAATATTGAAAAAGCTATACTTGATATACTAGAATGTTTTGTTTTCTTCTATAATTGAAAAAATCAACCATCGTTGTCTACTATGAAAAATAGGGTATTAGGTGCCCCAAAAGTCAAGGAGTATTAGCTTTATGTCACAATATGCGACATAGAAAATCAAAACTGCATTTGGATATCATGAAAGCCACCAAAAAAATCATAGAAGAGCTAAAATTGGCTAAAAAACAGGATTTGATAATTTTTGTAATCTGGTCATAACTTACAACTTTAACATTTATTTCTCCCTAGAAGCATCAGGACATGTTGAGGACTACTAAAGATAGTTCTCTAGCATTATAAACCTCACAAACATGAATTCTAGAGTGGTATAGTTGCAAAAAGTTGAAAAAAGAAAAAACAAGACGCGTTTTTCACACAGTTTAGGTTGTGAAATGTTGTGCAAGGACAAGGTTAAAGATGGAATTGATATTCCAAAAAAATTTCAAGTTTTTTTTAGCTCATGAGACAAATTTCTAGACAGATAGCACCTCAAAATCCATTTTGAAACTCTTGACATAATTCAAGGAAAATGGTCACTTAACAGGACATAAAAGTGTCCCATTACCAACCTAGTGTTAATTAAGCATAGCAAACACCGGGCTAGAAACTTTTAGAACAAAATTTTGATAAGATTTGAAAAAGTTACAGGCTCTGAAAGATTACATGAGGAATTTAATTAGTTAACACTAGAATGGTAACCTAACAAGACATAAAAGTTTCCTTTCATGGGTTTTGGAAAAAATTTCCAAAACCATAGTAGATCCACTCATTTTGAAACATCCTTTCATGAGCTTATAGTGCAATAACTACTACATCTGGAAAAAATGAGAAACTTGTAATTTTTCTCATCCCTTGGTCACTACAAGCCTCCAAAGTTGATGAACCAGTGCATTTTGCCCAAAACAGCAATTTCTTATGATTGATTGCATATAAATAAGAGTGGAGATTTTTCTAGGACATGAGATAAAATGACCCGTTAAATTCAATGGGTTGGTGACCAAAACATATGGTTGCTTTTACCTCACTAATTTTTTTTTGGCAAAAAACATAGGTACAAAAAAGTTGCATTTTGTCATTCTACGGGCCTATCATCAAAGTTTCTATAGTCACGCTCAATACATATACTATATACATGTTTTCTTAGTTCCCTTTGGTCCTTTGGATTTGATAGGATCCATGGAGCATGTCAAAAGGATAATGGATCTCTTACAATTGGAACCTTGGGGGCAATGATAAAGTGCTAAATACAGCAAACATGAAAAAATTGGGTTTAGCATTATGACCTCTAGAAACCCAAAGAAACTACTCAATATCTAGCCAAGTTTGTAGTCTATGATTAGATATGGTCACTACCTACAAAATACACACAATTGGCCTAAGAAACTAGCAATATTGAGAAAGTTATACTTGCTACTCTAAAATGTATTGTTTTCTTCAACAATCAAAAAACTCAACCATCATCATATACTATGCTATATAGCATATTAAGTCCCCCAAAACTCAAGGAAGATTAGCTTTATGCTATACATTACATTTACACAATCAAAATTGAATTTGGATATCAATAAAGCCACCAAAAAAATCATAAAAGTGCTAATTTTGGCCAAAAAACAGGATTATGCAATTCTTGTAAATTGGTCATAACTTTCAATTTTAACACTTACCTCTCCCTACAAGCATCAAAACATGTTGAGAACTATGAAGGCCTAACCTCTAGCCATCTAAACCTCATAAACATGAAGTTTAGAGTGGTATAGTTGCCAAAATTTGAAAAAAAGCCAAAAACAGGACCCGTTTTTTCACACAGTTTAGGTTCAAAAATGTTGTGCAAGAGTAAGGTTAATGGTGGGATCGATACTCAAAAAAAAATGCTAAGTTTTTTTCAGCTCATAAGCCACCTTTGTGGATATATAGCACCTAGAAATTCATTTTCATACTCTTCAAATAATTCAAGCAATATGGTCAGCTAACAGGACACAAAAGTGTCCAAGGACATAAAAGTGTCCTGTTACCATTCTAGTGTTAAGTAAAATTGGATGGTTTCAGTAATTATTATCAATAAAGACTTTCTTATCCTAAGGTTCTAAAAATTACTGATATTACCAATTTTCATCATTAAAAATCAGAGAAATTAGTAAAAATCGATTCTGTGTATCTAGGGGACTTTGTGGGGTAATGATGAACTGTCCCAAACTAGATTTAGTAGCAGGGGGCATTTTTTGACCTGTAGGGCTGCTTGGGATGCAAGTTATTGCCATTTTTCAGCATGTGAGTGTCTAGAAACCTATAAATATGACCCTTGCTTCACAAATTGACAGACTCAGAGCGTTGACACACTCTCTCTCATGTAGAGAGACTGCTATGCAGAAATCACTAGAGTTAAGCTCTACTTGATTAAATTAAACGGTAATTAGCATAATCCTTCTTACTTAGCAAGACTAGATTAATCTACTTTCTTAATAAATTAAAGATTAAGCCTATGTATACTCATAAATCCTCTCTTAATTAAATATTCTTTGTTGATTGTTGTAATTAAGCTTGGGAATATTAAGCTAATTAATTATTATATCATATTAGGGCTGAAATTAACCATAAATTAATGGAAAATATGTTAATTAAGTTTAGATTAAGTTGAGATAATTATTAGAGCTGCATTAAACAGTCATTAAGCTAGAAAAATTATCTTATAATTTTCTGAGTGATTTTCATAATTAATTAGGCAAAATTACACTATTTTTTTTAGAAAATTAAGAGAGAAAATAATCAAATAAATTCAAAATATTTTGAGTTATTTATCAGAGGTTATCTACATGTTAGGGAACCCGTGACAATTCTGTGAAGCTCAGATAATTAATTTACCTAGTTAATTTACCAGAATTACTCTATTTTTAAGACAAATTAAAAGAAAGAAATTAGAAAATTTCTTAAAAATGCTTTGAGTTATTTAGGAGAGGTTAATTACATGTTAAAAAAACTGTGATAATTATGTTGAGCTTAGATAATTAATTTACCTAATTACTTTAGTAGAATTACTTTGTTTTTAGGACAAATTAAAAGGGAAAAATTAGCAATTGATTCAACATGCTTTGAGCTATTTACCAGAGGTTAATTACATGTTAAGAAACCCGTGACAATTATGTTAGGCTCAGATAATTAATTTACCTACTTACTTTAGAAGAATTACTCTATTTTTAGGACAAATTAAAAGGGAGAAATTAGCAAATTGATTCAAAATGCTTTCAGTTATTTAGCACAGGTTAATTATATGCTAGAAAAATTGTGATAATTATGTTAAGCTTAGAAAATTAATTTACCTAATTACTTAGCAAAATTACTATGTTTTTAGGACAAATTAAAAGGGAAAAATTAGCAAATCGATTCAAAATGCTTTGAGTTATTTATCAGAGGTTAATTACATGTTAATAACCCCATGATAATTATTTTAAGCTCAGATAATTAATTTATCTAAATATTCTAACACAATTACTCTATTTTTAGAAAAAAGTAAAACGGGAAAATTAACAAATTGATTCAAAATGCTTAGAGTTATCTATCAGAGGTTAATTACATGTTAGAAAACCCATGATAATTATGTTAATTTCAAATAATTAATTTAATTAATTATTCTAGCCAAATTACTCTGTTTTTAGGACAAATTAAAAGGGGAAAATTAGAAAAATGATTCATAATGCTTTGAGTTATTTATCAGAGATTTATTCTATGTTAGGAAACGCATAGTAATTATGTTAAGCTCAGATAATTAATTTAACTAATTATCTTAGCAGAATTACATTATTTCTAGGATAAATTAAAAGGGAGAAATTAACAAATAAATTCAAAATGCTTTGAGTTATTTATCAATGCTTAATCACATGTTAGAGAATCTGTGATAAATATTTTAACTTCAGATAATTAATTTACCTAATTATCTTAGAAGAATTACATTGTTTTTAGGACAAATAAAAAAGGAAAATTTGTAAATTGATTCAAAATACTTTGAGTTATTTATCAGAGATTAATTATATGTTAGGAACCCGTGATAATTATGTTAACTTTAGATAATTAGTTTACCTAATTATCTCATTAAAATTACATCGTTTTTAGGACAAATAAAAGGGCAGGACATAGTAAATTGATCCAAAAACCTTTAATATAAATATCAAAGGTAGAATACACCATGAGGAATCTGTGATAAATACCCCAACCTCAGATAAATAGTTTAAATAATTATCTTCATTAAAAGTAATTGATTTTGTGTATAAAATAGAGAAAGGAAATTAGTAAATGAATTCATCTAATTACCAAATAAATACCTAAGGTTCAAAATCACTATTGGAGGTTGGGAAAATTACCTCAGCATAAATGGTTAGTATGACAAATTACTATCAATAAAATTAGAGGGAAAGGTTATAAATAAAATTTATGAAAATTCCTAAAGATAGAACATATCAAATTACAATTTAGGTTGAGTAATCCATTAGCCAATCGTAATTATAATTTACTAAGGTTTAATAAAAAGTATTTATGGAATATAGACTAAGGATAAACCTAGTTAAATGGCTCCCCAAATTAAATGGTAATTATGAGAAATTACTAATAGTACCAGGAGGTTACAGGAGAAATATCTCATCCAATTAACTATCAAGGATACCTACTTACTCCAAAAATCCTTATATCTAGGTAAAAAGAAAGAAAAGAGATTATTCAATTAAACCTCTAATCGATTAAATCTTTTCATAAGGATAAGAAGTTATGGCACCTAAAAGGACCCGAGCAAATCCTACATCTGATGATGAGGACGTAGCTCTAAAAAGAACTAGAGCATCGCACGACGACAAAGCCGGGCTTAGTAGTAGGCCTACGAAGGAGTGTCTTCAAGCGCCAGCGTAGCAACAGATGGACAATCAATCCCAGGTGGGTTTTGCATTATTCAATTAAGTTTTAAATAGTTTAAGTTCTTTTATAAGTTAGCATTGCATTCGTAAGGAGTGAGAAAGAATCAAGAAAGAAATAATTGACCAAAAACGGAAGGTAAATTCCAACGTGAATTTGTTTAAAATATAGGAAAGAATTGTTTGGGTTAAAACTAGTTGAATTAGGAAAGATACGATTGATCATCCTTAAGACATCTTGTCTCAAGACACCTCCGACTCCTTGGTATATTTTGATGATAATGATTGGCTTTCTAGCCACGGATAAGTCGGTTACCCCCATGAACGATGAGTTTCTACTCCGTGACGTGTTTTGATGTTTCTACATAAGTTACGATACCGTTTTTTATCCTAGGGGAGCCGCCCAATTGTATGGGCAACTGGTTTGGTGTATGGGCACCCGGAACCTTGGGTGGGGTTTTATCCACTCGGGATTATGAATAAGGAATGGGTGCCATTTTTTCACCCTTAGGTGATCTTGAGACAAGAAGAGTATTGGTCATGGTTATTATGGACAATGTTTTGAATGACATTACCCTATCTTAAGTCTAAAGATGTTTGTTTGTTGAAAGAATGTTTTCAATTCTATTTTCAAAGGTTGTCTTAATGAAATTCAGTTGTGAAAGTTAAAAGAAACCATTATTTTAAATGTTAAAACATTGTGATAGTAATTAAAAAATAAGTGAATCATGTGTGAGTGCGGGGTGGTAAGTGGGGATTGACTAAGGTTGTCAATCAAGGACGGGGGGACCTCATTAGTCAGGTAACTATCCATCCCTGCGCACTAAAACGTTTAGAAACTTCTTCACTTGGAAGAGGAGTTCACCAGCGGCTCTGCCCTCACATCTGTTAGGGGGAAAAAAGCGTTGGTTGAGGTTAGCTTAGCCCAATTGTGACAGTTATAGGGCCAAAATGGTTTTTTTTGGACTTTTAATACGTTGTCCCGTTTTTGCTGCGAGACAGGACTAGGTCTTCTTCTAAGGCTATAGACCCAAGCCATTGTCAATGGTAAAAGTCTATTCCTTGTATTTTTCTTGTTTAGAGACTTTGATTTTTACCAGACCTAGAGACCTGTCAAGGATCCCATCCCGATCTTTGTATTTGCTGGTTGGGGATCTCAAAGGGGATTGGGCTTGGCTAGAGAATGTGAGGTTGCTAGAGCTAGCAAGAAATAGTTTTAAAAAAAACGTAATCGGACTTCAAAAGTGCACACAGAATTCAAGAACTTTAATATATAGTCATTGATAAATAAAGAAGAGATTATCACCCTATGGTCCTAATCTCCGTGCACCTCTAGACCGAGGTGTGCGGGGATCAGGCCTAGCTAGAGAATGTGAGGTTCTCATGTATTGTCATGTACTTAGTAGTGTGTAGTTATAGCAACTAGAGTGTTTTAATTATTGTTGCATCATTGGTAGATAAAGTATGGACAATCACGGACTCTTTCCGATAGAGCAACTACAAAACCTGCGTTATCGATCTCATGGTCTAGAGATTGAAGGTCAAATTTTGCAAGTAGATATTGCTCCAACTTCATCCCAGAGAAGACGAGTTTCAGACGAGCAACCATCGACTGATTTCTCCCAACTAATACCTGATGCGGCATTTCAAGAAGTAGAGATGGATTCCAACATAGAAGGCGACAACATTGAACGCAGTACTATGGACCAAACTCAGCCATCCCGTTCATATCGATGACATGATAGCAACAATGAAGAGGGCAAGATGATGCAATGTCTTGCACGCATGCCGCTCTACACTGGTGCAAAAATCTCAGTTCTGCGTACCGCATTGGTAATGCTTAATTTGCAGTCTCTGTCTACGGTTGGTCTGACGCCTTAGTCACAGAGATTTTCAGGTAAACACATTTTATCCTAAGCCTGGTAAAGTGCAGTTTACACTTCATATAAACTGATCAAAGGGCTGACTTGTTCATGTAACAATAGGAATCTTGCCAGAAGGGAATCACATGTCCCCTACCCATCCAGCTGCTAAAAATCTGCTTACTAATTTGGGATTGGATTATCAGAAAATAAATGCATGTCCTAATGATTGTATCTTTTTCGCAATGAGTATGAAGACTTGAAAAAGTATCCCAATTGTGGATCAAATAGGTACAGGGAGGAGACACAAGGAAAATTTATCCCTGCAAAGGTCCTTCGACACTTTCCTATCATTCCAAGAATAAAGAGCATGTTCATGTGCGAGTCCATAGCCGCTTGATGACATGGCACTCAAATACTAGATTGACAAAAGATGTGACGCGGGTACCTGCTGACTCTCGTGCATGGAACCACATAGAGGAAAGTTGGCCTACATTCAAGAAATGAGCCTCGATGTATCTACTTTGGTCTAGAAATGAATGGAGTAAACCCACGGCGGAGAGAATACAGAGACTAGCACGCTTAGTACATTGGCTATATCCAAGAAATCTTGAAGATTAGCTTTAGAATGTTTGAAATGTTTATCTTTGTTGTCAAGTGGTTCAAAGTTAATAACAGCAGCCCTAATGAAACTATGCGTAAAGACAAGAGTGGATTGATTCAAGTCAACTCTAGACGGGTGTTGATAGATGCGCGGTATATATTCGTACTTCCGTAGCATTGTGAAAAAGTTGTGTTCATACACGATCCACTATGGACAGAAAATGATGAGAATGATTTGTCTAAACCCTACTGGCTCTATGTCGTTCAAGTTGCTCCATGTAGCAAGCAAGTGTGTGAAGGATTGGACGTTGAGGTCAAAGAGGTGATTCATGAACAAAGCGCAGGACCGACTCCAACTTTAAGTTTAGATTTGAGTTGGATGTCAGCACTGAGCAATTGTCTAAACCTAGAGATGAGGTGTCAAACATTGAAGCTAATGTGGAGAGCAACAAAGAAGTAGAGTCCGATGACAAAGATGCAAAAGTATAGATTGAGATAGACATCTTTGGTGCATCAGATCTCATAGAGGATCACACGAGCATGATCCTAGCAAGGTGTACAAGAGCAGGGATGGGACTGTTGTGGAAGATAGGGTGGGAAAGGCCATACGATAGAGGATTCGATAGCTCTGCATGATTCAATTTGGTCACTCTATGATGGAGGTTTGGGATAACCTCGATATTGAAAGAAAGAATTACATCATCGAGGCCATTCAAAGAGAGTACAGGCCGGTAGAGGGGTACGATCCAGTCTCGAACTCATGGATTTTGAGCATGGTGAAGTCCACAATTTCACACTGTCGGTCAGAGGCAGAGACAGGTACAATGACGGCAGTCCCAAGCCGGCATGGTTGGAAGCAAAGGTGCGGGCGGCGATTGTACGAGAGACACAAGACAATCCTAAGAGATTTCAACAGCAGAGAGATGTAGCCAAAGCACGTTTGGAGTCTGATGGAGTGTCACATCTTGGGAGTGGAGGCTACGATACACTTCAACATGAGTTTGTAATTATTATGCATATGATTTATATTATTGATAATATATATGTTATTTGAAGATTTATCTAATGATTAAATCATAATTAAGTTGTCGTGAAGCTCCTTCCAACACGCTGGAGGAGAAGTATGGGTACAATCATGGACTTGTGGCCCTTTTGACCCAGCTGCAGGAGGAGGGAGAGGACATCAATTGGGAGGCATTACCATGAGGGTCCTCTCAATTAGTGATTGTTTGCATATGTACAGTTTTGTAGTGCTTATGTTTATGGTATGGCATAGATGTTATCGTTAAGGTTTGACAGTCAACTTAAGGTTATGGTTTTGCTACAATAGTATGGCAATCATGTGATGGTCATGGTTATGGTTATGGTTATACAATAATGGTATGGCAATCATGTGATGTTATGGTTTTTCTATGATGGTATAGAAATCATGTGATGGTTATGGTTATGGTTATGGTTATCGTTACGGTTATGGTTACGGTTACGGTTACGGTTACTGTTACGATTACGGTTACGATTACGGTTATGGTTATCGTTATGGTTGTGCAATGATGGTATGGCTGTTATGGTTATGGTATGACAAACAAGTTATGGTAATGGCTATGGAATGGCAAACAGGTTATATTTGTGCAATGATGGTATGGTTGTTATGGTTATGGTTGTGCAATGATGGCCAAGAGGTGTTGGTGTAGGCTCTCTACTTTTCAAACTTGGAGAAGGAGATGGAGTAATTCTTGCTCAACACAATGAGAGAGTGTGTGAGTGTCATGTGAGAATAACCCAAAATGAGTCCCCTCCTTGCCTAGGTAGACCCCTCTGTCTCTTTACTCATGATTGATCACTATTGGCCCTTTCCAATCCTGGCCAATCACAGGCTGTGATCATTTCAAGCAATAGAGATAGCATTTGGACACATTTCCTTCTTTTCCCTTTTGAGAGAGAGAGCTTAGTAATTAATAAAATGCATCTAAATTCTCATTGGACCTCCCTAAACACCATCCAATAGGATTCATGCACACCATGAGTACAACATGGGTAGATGCTTGACATGTGTCCTTATTGCCTTTTAAGTCTTGGGCTTGCCTTGATTGTGTGAGTGAGTGTGTGTGTGTGTGTGTGTGTTCTCTCTCATGTCCCTACCTTTAGAGATCGCCCCCTTCTTTGTAGGAGTCATGATTGACTTTGAACACCTCAAGCACCTTAGTCATCAAGCACAAGAAGCACCTCAAGCACCTTAGTCATCAAGCACGAGAAGCACCTCAAGCACCTTAGTCAACTCAAGTAAGGCAAGCACCTCAAGCACATACCTAGCTTGCGTAAGGTTTAAAGTACCTAAAGTTCATAGGTCTAAGGACTTTTAACACTAACCTTTGGAGGTATTTTAATCTCCATTATCTGCTCATTTCTCTTTGGTAGACCATCTCTCTTTTGGACCCTTAATGAGAGGTAGCCTTCTCTCCCTTTTGGTTTCGTGTTGAGATAGATCTAAAACCATATATCTATATTCTAACTCTTGTTCCCTTTCATTTTCCCACATTAAATTCTCAGTTCAATATGAGAAAATCATAAGATACGTAGATATTAGTTTTTATGACATTACACTACAAGAGGTCACTTAAATTTCGACGCCAAATTATGGGTGACAATGGCGGGCGTCGGTATATGTGTAGATAAATATGGAGGGAGATGAACATTTTAAACATTTTCATCTTCAAATTTTTGACGCTTGTATCAATGATTTTTTGGACGCTTATATAGATATGTATTCCGATGTTTAATGCCTGCAAGAGCGCCTGTACTGACAGAACCTGCAAAAACCGAAACGCGGGTCTTTCCCTGAGCATTTATCTAATTTGTGTGCCTCTTCTCTTGCTCTCGTCCTCCTCACCTATTGCAGATCTGGTGCCCAATAACTTGCCGGAGGCGAGAATGTTGCTTGTTGACTACTTCTTCGCATCCATTAGGAATAGAATGGGGTCTATGAGGGCCTCTTTATTTGGCAGTTTAAAGAAGTCAAACCTTTAGTATTAAGAAAGTAATCAAAGGACAACTTTTGAATTCAAACAGGCCAAACGGCTAGTTTATTTGAATTCAAATTTCACCCCCAAAATGGAATTAAAAATCTACCAGGTAAAACCATATCATGTAGCATATCTATGGAAAGAGCTCAATGCATAGATTGTAGATCTATCATCTTTGCTCAAATCGAAGATCATATGTGGGAGTTATGGAAGGCCAAAAATTATAAAATTGTCCACCTTCTTTTTGGGGAGAAAACTGCATGCTTTGACCACTCTTACACATCTCTTACACACCCACCATTCTAGCACACATGGCATACACCTATTTGTCAAAATGTTAATCACTTCCATATGCTCATGGCAAATAAAGAGGCCCTCTTATACCCCATCCTCTTCCTAATGAAGCTGAGATTCTTTTCAAGTTTTCTTGTAGGTTTATGGTTTAGTGTTGAACATAGTGTGTGTGTGTGTGTGTGTGTGTGTGTGTGTGTGCGCGTTTTTGCAGGTTTGAAGACGTTTACAAGACCCCTTTTTGCTCAAAAAGGCCGCTGTGAGTGCATATTAAATTACTTTAATATTATATTGTATATTGACAAAATAAAATTTCTTTAATTAGGATTTCTATGCTTAAATTTTCATGCAATTTTGTTTAGAAATTATGCTTTGAAAAAATTGTTTTGAAATTATGGTTTGGCGTAATTTTAATTTGAAATTATGCTACGGAAAAATTTTGTATGCTTTGAAGAAAATTTCTTTCAAAATTATGCTATGGAAAATTTTTGTTTTGAAATTATGTTTTGAAATTACGCTACCATCTCATCATCATCATGCGATTGATGAGGTTTAGGTTATAGGTTTCAGTAAGGTGTAGTTTTGGTTATAGGATAGGTTACGGTCTAGGTTATATGTTCAGTTATAGGTCATACGTTAGGTTAGGTTAGGTTAGGTTAGATTAGGTTTAGGTTATAGGTTAAGTTAAGTTAGTTTATGGGTTAGCTTATAAACTAGGTTAGTTTAGTTTATAGGTTAATTAGGTTAGGTAAACTTATAGGCTAGGTTAGATTAGCTTATAGGTTAGGTTTAGGTTATAGGTTGGGTTATAAGTTATATACTAGGTTAGGTTATCGGTCAGGTTTAGGCAACATGTTAGGTTATAGGTTAGGTTATCAGTTGTACATAAAATACTAGGTTAGGTTATAGTTTAAGTTAACTAATGATTAGGTTATAGGTTTGGTTGGAAAAAAATATGATGCTTCCAACTGAAACATTGGCGGCCCATAACCATGATGTAAATAGCTTACAAAATTATTGCCAAGTCAATTTTCCAAAGAATCTATCCCACTATGGGTAAGGGTATCACTCCTCCCCAACAAGATTTTATGAAAGGAAGATGTATTTAAGATAACACCTTGACTGCAATGGTTGGATTAGAATACACACCATTCACCATGCAAGATTGTATCGGTTATAGGCTAGGTTATAGTTAGCTATGTGCGTGGGATTGAAACACATACAACGCCTCTATAATCACCTGACACACACTCTTGGGATAATACACACACACACACTATGGGGCACCACTCGGCTTACAAAATCCATCTAGCTGAGACAGGGACCACACCGATGGAGTGAGAGGAGAGAGACTATCTATCTTCCCACTCAACACACAGACACACACACACGTTTATACACAAATCAGCTGGTAAAAGTGAATCCTTTTACCACTCTTACACACCCACCATTCTAGCACACATGGCATACACCTATTTGTCAAAATGTTAATCACTTCCATATGCTCATGGCAAATAAAGAGGCCCTCCTATACCCCATCCTCTTCCTAATGAAGCTGAGATTCTTTTGAAGTTTTCTGGTAGGTTTATGGTTTAGAGTTTAACATAGTGTGTGTGTGTGTGTGTGTGTGTGTGTGTGTGCGTGTTTTTGCAGGTTTGAAGACGTTTACAAGACCCTTTCTTGCTCAAAAAGGCCACGTGCGAGTGCTCAGAAGTTTTATGCATATTCAATTACTTTAAAATTATATTGTATAATGACATAATAAAATTTCATTAATTAGGATTTCAATGCTTAAATTTTCATGCAATTTTGTTTATTAATTATGCTTTGAAAAAAGTGTTTTGAAATTATGGTTTGGGGTAATTTTGATTTGAAATTATGCTACGGAAATATTTTGTATGCTTTGAAGAAAATTTATTTCAAAATTATGCTATGGAAAAATTTTGTTTTGAAATTACGTTACCATCCTCATCATCGTCATGCGATTGATGAGGTTTAGGTTATGGGTAGATTTCATCAAAGGAAGATCTATTTAAGATAACACCTTGACAGCAATGGTTGGATTAGAATACACACCATTCACCATGCAAGATTGTATCGGTTATAGGTTAGGTTATAGCTAGCGATGTGAGCAGGATGGAAACATACACAGCGCCTCTATAATCACCTGACACACACTCTTGGGATAATACACACACACACACACACTATGGGATACCACTCGGCTTATGAAATCCACCTGATTGAGACAGGGAACACACCATTGGAGTGAGAGGAGAGAGACTATCTATCTACCCACTCAACACACACAGACACACGTATACACAAATCAGCTTAAAGGATTTCAATGCTTAAAATTTTATGAAATTTTGTTTAAAAAATTATGCTTTGAAAAAAAATTGTTCTGAAATTATGGTTTGGGATAATTTTGATTTGAAATTACGCTACGGAAAAATTTTGTATGCTTTGAAGAAAATTTGTTTCAAAATTATGCTATGGAAACATTATGTTTTGAAGAAATTTTGTTTTGAAATTACGTTACCATCTCATCATCATCATGCGATTGATGAGGTTTAGGTTATTGGTTTCGGTAAGGTGTAGTTTAGGTTATAAATTAAGTTAGAGTATAGGTTATATGTTAAGTTATAGGTCATACGTTAGGTTAGGTTAGATTAGGTTTAGGTTATAGGTTAAGTTAAGTTAGTTTATGGGTTAGATTATAGACTAGGTAGGTAAGGTTATAGGTTAATTAGGTTAGGGTAACTTATAGGTTAGTTTAGATTAGCTTACTACAAGAGGCTATTCATATTAGCGACGCTCACACAACGACGCTCAAAAAAAAAAATCTCGGCGTCGCTATGAGCGTCACAAATTTACAAGTAAATTTGCGACACTCATAGCGACACCGGCTGGGCTAAGAAAAATAATAGAGAGCGCCCAAAAACTCAGATCTCAGATCTGAGTTTTTCGGCGCCCTCAAGCAAGGAGCAAGTAACGCTCTCCCTCTCTCTCTCTCTCTCTCTCTCTCTCTCTTTCTTCTCCACACACACACACACGAGGAGAGGAAGGAGAGCCAGGTATGCTCCTTCCCTCTCCTCACTCTCATGTTCCCTTCCCCTCTTTCTCTCTCCCTCTCTCTCTCTCTCTCACACACACACACACACACACATAGTGTTTTTGAGAGAGAGAGAGAGAGAGAGAGAGAGAGAGGGAGAAAGAGTACAAACATAAACAAAAACGCACACACACATACATAAACAAAGAATGCACACACACATTGAGAGAGGAAAAGAGAGAGAGAGAGCATGCATAAACAAAAAACGCACACATTGAGAGAGGAAAAGAGAGAGAGAACATGCATAAAAAAAAACGCACACATTGAGAGAGGAAAAGAGAGAGAAAACATGCATAAACAAAAAATCGCACACACATTGAGAGAGAAAGAGAGAGAAACTAATTTAACGTCGTAGGAAACTAATTAAAATTAAAAGACCTAAAGATCTAGCCGATGAGGAGTTGAACGCAAGACCTATTATTCAAGAGGGAAATGGCATAACCAATCTATCATACTTGGCATGGGTGATAGAAAGGTTATACCATTTATCTCTTTTTATTGGCACACACATCCACACACGCGCACACACACAAGAAGAAGAGAGTTATAACGTCGTAGGAAACTATCCTAAAAGACGTTAAAGATTAGGTTAGATGTAGACTTACATTAAATTAGATTTAGTTATATTTAAGTTAAATTAGATTAGATTTAGGTTTATTTTTAGCTAGATTTACGTTTATTTACGCTAGATTTAGATTTATGTTATATTAGATAAGATTTAGGTCTCCATAGACTGCGATGCCTGCATGAAGCGGGTGAAGAAAGCCCTCAATGGAATATAGGGTATTGCTGCCTTCACTCATGGTGGGCTCCGTCGATCCAAAAGTACTGGTGAAATGTCTTCAGAAGATAGGGAAGAAGCTGGATCTTCTGGGCGGCAAGAGTCACTACATCCCCGACAATGACCATCTAGACAACCTCTAGTCATTCAACAGCAACTTCAAAGTTAGTAACAAGAGCAAGAACGGTCCAAAGGGCCAATTGCTGTCGTCAGATGTGGATGGAGATGAGGCAGTGTCACCGCCGGAAGTTAACTCTCACATCTTTAGTGATGAGAATGCCAACTCTTGCCGAGTTATGTGAAAAATTATGTGTTAAATCAGTTTTAAGGTTTTTATAATCCCTGTTAGTTTAGTTCTTTGTTTTTAATATAACATAATTTACGTTAGATTTAGATTTATGTTATATTAGATTAGACTTAGGTTTATTTAGGTTTACCCACACACACACACACACACACACACACACACACACACACACACACACACACACACACACACACACACACACACACACACACACACACACAAGAAGAACAGAGTTTTAACGTCGTAGGAAACTATCCCAAAAGACGTTAAAGATTAGGTTAGATGTAGACTTACGTTAAATTAGATTTAGGTTTATTTTTAGTTGAATTTACGTTTATTTAGATTTACGCTTATTTACGTTAGATCGAGTCCACGCAAGAATTACTTACGGTTTAGGGTTTAGAGTTAGACGAACAGTGAAAAGATCTACTGTGAAAAGATGTTAAGATGCTGTGAAGTGCTACAGCTAGAGAAGAGGCAAAGGGGTTTTGTCCACTACATGCAGTTTCATGTAGACGTGGGTCTGTAGATTTCTTGTACCCACAAATATAGGTATTGACCAATAAAGACGAGATTATAACCCGGTGGTTCTGATCTCCGTGCACCTCTAGACCAAGGTGTGTGGGGATTGGACATGACTAGAGAATGTGAGGTAGAGAGAGAGAGAGAGAGAGAGAGAGAGAGAGAGAGAGAGAGAGAGAGATAAGACGAAGAATGCCAATAGAATATTAAATTTGTTGTCTTGGTTATAAGATTTTTATCCTCATTATGAGTAGTGACAAGGATGTGGGACCGTCCAACCGAAACACCTATCTCTCAACGAGGGTCTTATGTCCTTGTAATCAATGCAAGCATGCTGTGCGACGGACAAGACGTGTTTCTTTGCAGCACGTTCGCGAATTTGGCGAGTTCGATCCATCTATTATAGATCGAGTTGTTGCCAATTATAACTCGTCGGACTCTGACGCTGGCCAACAAGCAGCAATCTTGCAACCCAATAGACGTGTTCGTAGGCGCTTTGGTCAAGCAGCATATGTGAGGCCACAAGATGTAGCCTCTGACAGCTCGGGGGATGATCATGCAGATCACATTCCCAACGAGGCAATGTTTGAGCCTGAGATTGATGAAATGATCGAGACGATCATGGATTCAGAAACGCTTATCTATGATGATATGAAAAGTGAAGCCGATACGCCATTGTATAATGGAGCACATATGTCTAGATTGAAAGCACTCCTGGTTCTTCTCAACATGCAGGCAAAGTTTGGATGGAGTGACACTAGCGTCACAGCGCTTTTCAGGTGATCTATTATAATTAGTTTACTTTAATAAAACTCTAAATGTATAATGATCTGATAGATTTTTACACGACTGTATCGTATTTTTGTGTTGTGTAGATTGCTTAAAGAGCACATACTACCAGCTGACAATGTGATGCCAGATTCTCGAGATGAAGCAAAAGAGATTTTGAGAAACTTGGGGATGGATTACAATTCTATCCACGCTTGTCCTAATGACTACATTCTTTTCAGAGGGGAATACATAGACATGGAGAAGTGTCCGAAATGTGATTCCGAAAGATATCGAGTAGATCTCCACGGGACAAAAATTCCACAAAAGGTTTTGCGACATTTTCCTCTGCTTCCTCGCATCAAGCATTTCTTCGAATGTAAGTCCATGGCCGCCCTAGTATCATGGCATGAGGAGAATAAATCTTCGGATGGTGTGCTACGAATTCCTGCAGATTGCGCAGCCTGGAAACATATAGATGGAACATGGTCGGATTTTGCCAGGGAAGCTCGAAATTTGTGCTTAGGCCTGGCTATGGATGGCGTAAATCCATTTGGTCAAAGATCAACATCTTACAGTGTATGGCCCGTTGTCATCGTCAACTACAACATTCCCCCGTGGTTGACTACGAAGAAGGGGCACCTATGGCTAAGCTTGATTGTGCCAGGGCGATATAAAGTGGAGAATATGTATGTGTATCTTCGTCCACTATTGGAAGAGCTACAACAATTGTGGATTGGCATAGAGGTAGTGGATATGAGCCGACACACAGGACGACGGAAAGCTTTGATCAGAGGCATTCTAATGTGGACCATGCATGACTATCCCGGGCTAACACAAAGCTCAGGTGATCTATTGACACTCCTCACTCAGACACTGTAAATCTTGTTTTTTCCCATAGTTGATCTATTATCATGTGTATACATGCAGAGCTTCAAACAAGCGGATACAGAGCATGTGTCACATGTGGACCTAGACTGAATGCACGTAGGGCTTCCTCACTGAAGAAGCAAATCTACGAAGGTCATCAAGCGTATCTTCCAGAGAATCATGTGTTACGCGACGGCTTTTTGGGAAAAGAGCCACCAAGGATGTCTGCACAAGCATGGTTAGAGCAGAAGTAGATGTGCGATGACGGATTGCCTCCAGGGATGAAGAGACTATCTCTATGGTACAAGTTACCATATTGGCCCCGACTCATGATCAATCACTTGCTCGATCCCACTCGACACTCCTCTCTTCGGGGCCCAGACGCCGGTGGAGACACCAAACGTCCGTACCCCAATCGACACGCCGCTAGAGACCCCTGCCGGGACACCCAGGTTCTAATGTGGACCATGCATGACTATCCCGGGCTAGCAGAATGCTCAGGTGATCTATTGACACTCCTCACTCAGACACTGTAAATCTTGTTTTTTCCCATAGTTGATCTATTATCATGTGTATACATGCAGAGCTTCAAACAAGCGGATACAGAGCATGTGTCACATGTGGACCTAGACTGAATGCACGTAGGGAGCCCTCACTGAAGAAGCAAATCTACGAAGGTCATCAAGCGTATCTTCCAGAGAATCATGTGTTACGCGACGGCTTTTTGGGAAGAGAGCCACCAAGGATGTCTGCACAAGCATGGTTAGAGCAGAAGGAGATGTGCGATGACGGATTGCCTCCAGGGATGAAGAGACTATCTCTATGGTACGAGTTACCATACTGGCCCCGACTCATGATCAATCACTTGCTCGATCCAATGCACATATTCAAGAATGTGGGTAATCTACTATGGGACCATCTGACCGGCAAGAAAGATACTTTGGGAGCCAGAGTTGACCTTAGAAATGTGGATCGTATGGAGCAATATTGGCCACAAACAGCTTCTGATGGATCGATAAAACTCCCTAAAGCACCATGGATTTTCACAGGAGCCCAAGAACGCAAAGTAAAAGAGGCCATTCGATCTTTGCGGACCCCCACTGGTGTAATGCACTCGCTCCGAACGTGTTTTACTAAAGAAGGAAAGCTTACCGGTTTGAAGTCACACGATTGGCATAAAATGTGTCAGGTACGTTCATAGTGGACTTTAATATCATTGCATAAAATGTGGACTTTAATATCATTGCTGCACATACTTTACAATTTATTTTACCGGTTTCCATTGAGGGATGTTTGTCTCTCGACATCCGTAACACAATCTACAAACTTGCAAAGCTGGTGCAATGGATCTCACAAAAGGAGATCAATGTAGTCTCCATACCATTCGCCAAACTAAATGCTGCGGAGCTTGTGTGCATGTTTGAGAAACATTTTCCTACTACCATGCTAACCATTCAAGTGCATCTTCTTGTTCACATAGTTGATGAGGTGGAAATAGCTGGCACAGTTCATTCCAGATGGATGTTCTTCTTTGAACGTTTCACGAAAACTCTTAAGGGATATGTGCGTCAAAAGGCACGTCCGGAGGGTAGCATGGCAGAAGGTTGGTTGGTATCAGAGTCCCTAGTGTACATTGGAGAGTGGCTAGACGGATTTGATAAAGCCCGGGACACGCTATGGCGAACCATAGATGATGAGCGCATATCTGGGATTTTCATGTGCAATCTCGGTGTTGAGAAGAAGATGACGGAAGATCTAGAGGCTAAAATCAACCGATTTAGCATGCTTCACAATCCAGTGATGCAAAAGTGGATTTCACAATATGAGGATGCAAAGCAAGAGCGACAAAGGGCACGAATCGAGTGGAGACGGGGAAGACGACCACCGATGCACTATCCGACGGGTCTGGAGAGCCTACCAACATTCATGAGCTTAAGATGGTTGCACAACCAATTGAAAAGCGCACAACAATGTGGTGACGAAGTGACTGAGGAAGAGTGGGAGTACTCTCGGGGTTGCGCGACCAAGGTAAGTTTGCAATGTACGACTAGCTAGTGACTTTATTTCTAAACGTTTGAACGGCCACTCATAATCTTTGTTCATTGTAGTATAATTCATACACAGCAGCATGGTGTAAAGGTCGACATTTTAGGGTGGAACGGATCGACAAAAAGCGTTTTACTCAAGATTGTGGAATCATGGCAAAATTTGAACAGTCTAGTCAACGACGTTCCTCTGATGTAGATCCTGTGGTGGCGGAACGCACTTACTTTGGCACGCTACAAGAGATTTTGAGGATCGATTACAGAGGATTTTTTGTCGACTTGTTCGACGTGCAATGGTTCAAGATAATCATGGAGGGTTGCAACGCTACTGTGCGTAGAGGAGAGTCTGGTTTTCTTGAGGTGGATTCTACTAAGAAATGGACTGACCTAAGAGACACTTTCGTACTACCCGAGCATTGTGAACAAGTAAGTATGTAAATAGTTAACATCCCCCTTTTACAAGTTATGTTCTTGAAAGCTCTCATGTAAGTTATGTGGCTCTAGCAGGTAATATTTCATCCTACAAAGTCTACATCAAACTGGTGGTACGTCATAGAGGTAGCCCCTCGTAGTGCAAGGACGTATGAAGGCTACCATGTGCCAATCACAATGGCATCAATGGAGGAGATCAGAGAAGATGCTCAATTAGAAGCCGCTGCGGTGGTGCCAGTCGAGCATCAAGATGCTACTACTCTATATGGGGTGCATGCAGAGGAGCTACAAAATGAAACAGAGGATATGTGTTTAAACGGAGAGCTCTATATAGATATAGGAAGTTATGCTGAGTTATGCGAGGATGAGAGAGAGATCTCTTAAAGCCACAAATATTGTATTTGAACAATTTTGCTCCGTGTTGTAAAAGCTCTGGCTCTCTAAGTACCTTCCATGGTATATAACGCTCTTTTCTACTCGCGCTCACATCTTTTGATTGAAAATTCTGAGTTTTCGACTTGCCTCTTCTATCACTCAATTCATTGTGTCATTGTATTTATATGCGTCATTACGTCATTGTATTTAATGGTCTTTGCGTCATTGTCTACTCTATTCATTCAATATTAAGTTTAAATATTCGTGTGTTTAATGCAGGTATGGATGATAAAGAGTTTCTTTCTTCTTTGTCACCGCATCAGAGACAGTGGTACGTGGAGCGTCATCGCTCTGGCGCATCATCGCGCGTTCCTACTCCATCCGCATCTCCCTCTCTTTCGGAGCATTCGGCGCGCTCCGAAGCTTCGGTGTCGACGAGACGATCTTCACACTCGTCTAGACACCGGCGCTCTAGTGGTGGCTGACGCGGTTGTTGTGGGGATTCCGTCGCCGATGCCTCCACACCGCCTCGTGTTCGATGAGGCTCTTTACCCTCCCCTTCTTTGCCCGCCCCCACACCAGCCACGGCATCGCCATCTACGCCAGGTTTTGCGCGGCTGACTGTTCCTAGCAGCTACACACCTCTACCTACTCCGCCAGGAGCCACCCCACTCGACACTACTCGCTTCGGGGCCCAGAAGCCGGTGGAGACACCTGACGTCCGTACCCCCATTGACACGCCGCTAGAGACCCCTGCCAGGACACCCAGGTTCACGCGTCACCAGCTAGAGGGCTTGCCTTACTCCGTCGACTTCAGCGGCGGCATCATCATGGATGATGACGGCAAGAAGGTGATCTCGCGCATGCGTGGTCTTTGCTCTCAGCTGTTTAGACACTACATACTAAACAAATGGAGTGAAGTACCAAGTGATTTAAAAGACAGAGTCATCAGCATACTTCATGATGAGTTTCCCATTCCAACACGGGATCAGCGCTTCAATGAAGACCTGATGAAGATTCGAATGCGCAAATACTACAAACACAAGCGTTCCGAAGTGCAAAAAGCAATCAAGCATGGGTGGAACAGGCCAGATTGGCTGGCCAAAGAAGATTGGAAGAATGCAAAGAAAGCAGCGCACGAGAATCCCGACAAGTGGAAGCAACAAAAGGATGCAGCCAGAGCGCGAGTAGAGGCAGGGAGCTCGCACCACCTGGGGAGCGGTGGATGGGCATCATTTGAGGCCGATTTTGTAAGTGTTTTCGCATTGCTCTTTATGTTCGATAGTTTAGGGTTTATGAGTTTTTTAATTCTAACATAATGAGATCTTTGTATGTTTTGACATTGGTCGATGACAGAACGTGATCCCACACCGTACGAGCGCGAGTACGCAGGGTGGAAGGGCTTAAATGCCCTGATGGACATTCTCAGTTCTCGCGGCAGCATGGTTAGTATTAGGGTTTACTCTTTTCTATTTTTTGTATTGTTTTATAAATGTTGTTATATGTTTATACTTACTGAAAGTTGTCTTATTGTCTGACTAGACGATGTCAGTTTAGCCGTAGCTAGATAGAATTAGTTTAGGGTTTCTCATAGCTTATGTATCATGAGACGGATTTTATACGTCTTTTTGAACCATGTATATTATTACATTTGTCACCGCAGTTCATTTTTCCAATCAATTCTTTATGCCTATGATGTTGTACAATTGTCATTATTACATTTGCCAATCAATTCATTTTGCCTATGATGTGTACAATTGTCAATTTTGCAAACAATGCGTCTTGTGGGTGACTATTTTGGGTCTATTATCTACCCTTGCACTTTTTTTGAAAAGTCAATCAAGTACAATATGGTTGATGGGTGGCAGGGCATTCAATGCCCTGTCACCAAAAAAAAATTCTCTCGGGCGTCGCTATAACCGTCGCTATTTATGGCTCTGGAGCGTCGCTATAGACTTCTGTGTAAACGTCGCTATAACCGTCGCTATGAGCATCGCTATATAGCGACGCTTATAGCGACGCTCTCGTAGCGACGCTATTAGCGACGGTTTTAGCAACGCCGGGGGTTATAAAAACCAAGTGTATTTCCGTCGCTAACCACGTCACAAGAGCACACAACCTCTTGTAGTGAATTATAGGTTAGGTTTAGCTTATAGGTTATAAACTAGGTTTAGGTTATAGGTTATAAACTAGTTTAGGCTATAGGTCAGGTTTAGGCAACATGTTAGGTTATAGGTTAGGTTATAGGTTGTACATAGAAGGCTAGGTTAGGCTATAGTTTAAGTTAACTAATGTTTAGGTTATAGGTTTGGTTCGAAAACAATCAGATGCTTCCAACTGAAAGATTGGCGGTCCATAACCATGATGTAAATAGCTTACAAAGTTATTGCTAAGTCAATTTTCCAAAGTCTCTATGCCACTATGGATAAGGGTATCACTTCTCGCCAACAAGGTTTCATCAAAAGAAGATCTATTTAAGATAGCACCTTGATAGCAATGGTTGGATTAGAATACACACCATTCACCATGCAAGATCGTGTCAGTTATAGGTTAGGTTATAGTTAGCAATGTGAGCGGGATGGAAACACACACAACGTCTCTATAATCACCTGACACACACTCTTGGGATAATACACACACACACACACACTATGGGGCACCACTCGGCTTACAAAATCCACGTGGCTGAGATAGGGAACACACGGATGGAGTGAGAGGAGAGAATACAATTCCCAGTCTACAATATCAAAGTGTTCAAATCCAAGCTCGGATAAGTAGTTTATGGCCATTATGGACGCAATGGTGTTTATCCCTTGGGTATCTTTGGCCTTTTGATTGTCCTCAAATAGACCCCGAACAGGCCAACACCCTTCTACATCCATTCGGACAACTGGCACTAAACTTTTCTCAATCATGTATCCCACAATCACGTAAAGTGGCCCCCAAATATAGTTCTCAAAATGACCTTTTTGCATAATTCATCACAAGAAAACGCTCCTGTTGCGTCCTCGCTTATCCACGTTGTCGTGCTGCTCCACTTCCAAGAGAAAAAAAATAAGCAAAGGAATGCCAATCAGGCTTATTTGAATCCTACATGATTATTCACCAGTTATAAGGGCTTGGTAACAAGCCAATTTTTAGCTAAAAGTGTGCTAGATGCGGCTCTATGGGCCAAAAGATTTCTTGGTAATGCTAAACAGTGAGTATGCTTGAAGTGCTCATAGCTGGGATTTTATTGATCAAAATTGAAGTACTCAAAGTTCTCTACAGGCCTGTCTTTATGGCTCGTGAATCGGAGCTACAGATAAGAAGTTATGATAGTTTTATTTGAGTTAGTAGCAGATCCGAACTGGATTGAGCACCTACTGATAAACGGTCAAAGATGATAGGAATGCATGGGTCCAAAGTACTCACTGCAACGAGCATGTCAGTCTTTCCAGTTTGTCAATCGGGGTTTCAGTTGGCAAGATATGGCCAGCAGCAAAGATCTTCCCATGTACCTTGAGTAGCAGGGGACATTTTTATCTTACCTCTATCACCTCAAAAGGTGCTTTTCCCGTGGAAGTATGTACAGTGTTATTGTAAGCATACTCCACTAAGGGTAAGTACTTCTCTCATTGGGACTTTTGATCTACTTCTTTGACATAAGCTTTTAGTAGATCAAGAATTGTTAGGTTACCTATTTCACTTTGACCATTTGTTTGAGGATGATAGACCAAAGAGAAGTTTAGCCTTGTAGCTAAATTCTCAAAGAGACCCTTCCTGAAATTATTGGTCATGCTAGGATCTCTATCCAACACTATGGACATTGGCAAGCCATGGTACTTGAAGATTTGTGATATAAAGAGAGTTGCCCTTTGACTCGGGGGATTCACTCTATATACAAAACGAGACACCACCTGCAAGTGGAAAAATTTGATAAAACCCCTATATACGACTCATATAAGGGAATATGAGCCCCCTTTCTACGCTTATACGAAAGTCAATGTAGAAAACTATCATATCCCTATCTTACATATACAATTTAAGTCTCACATGATCCAACTGAGTAAAACTAGTCAAAGAGCATGTAGCATAGTGACTAACAATGTACTAAGGAACCACTTTTGTTCATAACTAGATGTACCCTCAATGTGTCTTAGTTTTACTTTCAAACTATGTGCCTGTTTAGCCTGCACTCTAGCTACTTGTCCATTTTGACCCATCTAAAATACTCAGAAAACATGGTTATAAAGTTGTGTTAGGTTCTCCATGTAAATTTTTATCTATACAAACTCTTACTCTAGCTACGTGTCCATTTTGACCCATCTAAAATACTCAAAAAAACATGGTTATAAAGTTGTGTTAGGTTCTCCATGTAAATTTTCATCTATACAAACTCTTACTCTAGCTACTTGTCCATTTTGAGCCATCTAAATAACTCAAAAAATGTGGTTATAAAGTTGTGTTAGGTTCTCCATGTAAATTTTCATCTATACAAACTCTTTATAGCTTTCATCCCTCAACAAATGAACTATAATAACAAAACAAGCAATTGATACAAAGCAGTGTTGGTTCTTGCATGTATCTTGGTAGCTATTGACTCACAAGTTTGAGGGAAGACTCTTTTGGGAAGCCATGATTTTCAAACACAAAAAATTCCTTTCGTTTTTCTCTTTTCTCACTTACCCCCTGCCCCCCTAAATATGATACCCCCTCCCTTATTTTAAAGCTTAGGAGATAAATTATTGGGGGCCTGCCCCTAACTTATACGCTTATGTAACTTGTAAAAAAAACCCCCTCCCTTGCACTTACGCGGTGCGGTATGTTTTTCATGGTGAATCCCCCGGGCCCTTTGATGGGCTTTGATAGTCTTTTTGAC
The DNA here is from genome assembly GCF_014529385.1 of Adiantum capillus-veneris. Lineage (NCBI taxonomy): Eukaryota > Viridiplantae > Streptophyta > Polypodiopsida > Polypodiales > Pteridaceae > Adiantum > Adiantum capillus-veneris. The sequence continues at coordinate 49,664,420 of NC_140958.1, read as the reverse complement.
AGGTATGAAATGTACTTGTTTGGTAAACCTGTCTACTATCATCCATATCCTGTATTCCCATCGATAGACTTGGACAATCCAAAGATAAAATCCATGGATATCCTCTCCCATGGGGAATTAGGGATTGGAAAAGGTTGAGGTTGCTTCCCTTTATCAAACTTCATCTGTTGGCATACCACACATCTTGAAACGTACATACTCTTGTATGTTTTCTTTCATGGTAGGCCAATAGAAATATGTTTCTATCCCTTTTAGGGTATACTAAATCCCTCTATGAGAAAATAACCATCTTGTAGGGTAAATGGTTCTTCCTTCTCCCTAGTGCAAGGGGTAAAACCACATCTCTAAAATTGGGATCAATAGCCTATTCATCTATCATAAGACCAAACGTAGTGCGAAATGTGGTCTTTACAATGTCTAGATCCACTATCCTTATTTGATGGTAGCCACTTTTTAGGTCAATCCTATTGAAATAGGTTAAAGTGGAGCATCTCAAACTCTACTTGGAAAGAGTTTGAGAATGTCCAAAATCACTGTCATACAAAATTTCCACAAGCTAAGACACAAAGACTATAAATTATCCTACCTCTCAACTTTTTACAAGTGCATGGGAAGCAAGAAAAAGAAGGTAAAAGATGACAAAAAGCAATATCTTGAGCATGGGATGGATGCAAAAGATAAAGAAGTGTTTCCAAAGATGGAATGCATTATACTTATTACATGATGCCTTGAGTGATTCCCAAGTGAATGAAGATTTTCTACACGCCAATGTACTCCAGTTTGGGAGGAATTTGGTGGGTCATGCTTCATACACTTTTGCACAGTTATAAGGGATAAAATGTATTGATTGGTGTGATCAAACTATGGAGTGTCGTATGCTAAGATAGAAGTGTTTTTGATTATATGTTTGCGAGCGAATTTCAAGCGCTAAAATTGCCTCGTGTCCCTAAAAACTACACAATGGTGATCCGTTTGGCAATATGGTAAGCCATAAAGCTTGCCCACAAGGCATAGCATTGTGGGCAAGCTCTATGGCTTTCCGTTTTGCCAAAAGGATCTCCATTGTGTTGTCTATATTTCTGCGAGCGGTTTTCAAGCCATAAAATCGCTTTGCAACCCTAAAAACAACACAATGGTGAGTCGTTTGCCAAATTGGCAAGCCATAGACCTTGCTAACATTGCATATGCATTGTGGGAAATCTCTATGGATTGCCGTTTTGCCAAACACCTCACCATTGTGTTGTTTTTATGTTAGGTTAGGTTAGGAAGTGGCAACTCCCATCTTATATGGTGTTGGAAGTGGCAACACTCAGCTAGCTGTGCTGGCACCTTATACATGTTCACATGAAAACAAAGACGCATGATGAAAAGCCTACCTCATCGACATGACAAGAGAACTTTGTAGGCCAAGCTCCTCCCTATTCATTCCCATGGTACAACGTTGACAATATCACTATTTGCCCCATCTGCATATAAGAATCGGCCTTCTTTTGTAGTGAAGCCTCAATATCTAATTATAATCCTACCTGCAGCATCTTTGTCTACAACAAGACCTAGTTCCCAGCTGAACAGTATATCTACCTTCAACTACGACCTTACTTAGCTAGTTTTTGCATGTGCAACTAGTTATGGCCGCCATTATGCCGCTCCAAGTATAGCTCATGCAAATTCAACAGCCATATTGTGCCCTCGGACATCCTTCAATGTTCATGGAAACCATGATATGCAGCAGGTCCCCATGCATAATTCTCAAGATTCACACCAATTCTTTTCCTCGTAGTAATTTTCTCGTGCAGTAGCAAGCCGGGCAGAACAAAAAAGGATCAATACTGGAGACCTTTCAAACCCTGGTTATATTTTGCAAATCATCAACCTGGAGGGTACTTTGGATGCTTTCCAACGTGATGAGCACTCTCAAAGATCATATATTTTATGAGATCAACCCATGGCAGAGGTCTGTTCTAGTGGTTCTGAAATAGAAGATAGCAGATTTTACTCAATGATCAATTGGACTATTTTAATTAATATGAAGTCGAATCACCAAAACTCATTGCCTTTGCAGGCCCATCCCAACACTTTTTTTGCTGATGCTATCAAGTGGTTGGCGTTGCAGACAGCGGTCGAAGAGTAAACGTCAAAGTTGACAAGACTAGGACAGAAAAGCTTAGTAGCATCGATCAGAGCAAAACTTATGATGGATCCTCAAGTAATTAATCTAGTTGCTTCAATGCTTGTACTTTTAGCACAGAGTGTGAGGGGATTAGTGGTAGACAACTCAATGTCAAGGGAAACGCATTGGGGAATATTGCCACTAGTGCAAGTCACTGGTCTAATGAGCCATTGGCTTCAGTCGCCCTCCTCGTCTAGATTTTTTGATAGCCTATCTAAAAATTTTATGAAAGAAACATCTCTCATGACCAATTCAATGCAAAATATGGTGTCTGTGGGAGGAAGTTGGTCAACGTCTAGCTCCAAGGATGGATCACTAACAATGCGACGGAAGTCAATCATGCAGGTGCCTATGTAGCTATTGACCAAGAACAAAAGAATATTCAAAGATCAAAAGCGTAAGGTAATTCTTTTTTCCACACAAAGAAGTTTGATGCTGGAGAAGCCAAAGAACACCGACTATGGAGTAATGGCTATGGAGATAAGTATACCAATATGTCAACACCTATTAGCCTCTAGTGCCGCTGGCCATTCAACAACTGGGTGGGATAGAAAAAACTTTACACATAATATGGCCAATATTGCAGCTTGTAAAGAGATTCTCTTGCTAACCCGCGTTGCTCTTCAGTAGCTGCTACATATGAAGTAGGTAATGCTGATGGTGTGGATTTGAACGCACAACAATTATTTCTTCGGAGCTCCCTTCTTGCCAATAACCACGATTGGTGATGGATCCTATGAGCAAAGGTCCATGTACGCAGCAGTTATTGGATCAAGTTCAGATGGCTGCAGATGGCAGACATTAGTTTGGTATTGTATCCAACACAAACCCTCATTTTCCCTTGGAGGAAATCTACTCCAAGGCACGCACTCAAAATCTATTCACGTCTTCTCAAAGTTCTTTTGTGCAGCAGGCGGTCGAGGTAGAAACTCCATATATTAACTATAGTATGTTGAACAAGCCGAGTGCAATTATCGTCAACAACGACTTAACATTCCATAGCTCAAGGCATGTTGCTATTAATATATTGTCCAAATGCAGAACCAACTTCAGCGTCAAGAGGACAGAGTTTGTCTACTGTTGAATGCATTTTCCAACCTCAAGACACAAAAGATATTTTATTTAGTTATACACTCAATATATCATATATGTTAGGTTCAAAGCGCCCTCTTGTGCAAATACATTCCTCATGATGTTGCATATTATCTTGGTTTTCTTGTAGAGACGAGTTAGCTTTCTTTGCATCTCTTACTGGCTTACCATATAAGATCCATTACATCGGCAAAAATTCGAGGAGGATTGTCTTGACAGAGGGGCTGGCTAGGGTGCGGGTGCGGTACTGCGGATTGGAAGGCTGCCAAAGCTTGAGAACGAGAGTTGGTTGAATGGGGTGGTGGCGGCCCCATCAATTGGACCAAACATGTGGAATATGACTGTATGCAAAAAAGGGCTAGATTTCTCGCAGTCTTTATGCCGCTACCTCAATTCCATCATTAACAAAACTACTAGTACCTCTGTTGTGAGCACTCACTTCTGCATCTTTTGGAGGGATCGCACCTTGATAGCCTTCAAGTTGCATCTTTTGACTAGAGATATCACTTTCTAATGGATGGTTGTTGCACCCCTTGCATGTAGAAAGTGGTTATTGGAGGCCCAAAATCGATGGATCTTTAGAGTTGTTTTTCCTCATTGTACTCCTCAAAGCACGGGACTCACAGACGCTCAATGCAGAAAACAAATCTATTTCTCTTGAAAGTGAGATCATTGTCAAAGGCATCAATAGATCTTTTACAATTTTTCGTGACGAGCTTGATAATGCAGTCTCTTGGCCACAAAAACACACCCATTATACCCTCACCTTCGAGCGTTGTTGAATAGAATTGCCACTTGATTAAGATCCTGATTAAAACCCCTTGGAAATAACATACGACAAACGGATTGAAAAATTTGATGTTGTGTTTCCTTGAACTACAGTAGGATGATGTGTTGAAAAGTATAACATGGGGCATTTACAAGTTCTAGTTGGTCATAGCTTGTCACAATGCCTAGTAGACAGCTGAATGCAAGGTAGTATGGGCTTCATAACTACTAAATATGACAAGATCTCCACCATTTTCTAGCTCACTTTTGAAGGTGAATGATGTCGAGCGGAACGCCACCCGTACTAATGCCTATGAGCATCACGTAGTAGTAGTTCGCCAAATGCACATTTAGATTATTGATGAGCGGACTGAATATAGTGCCTTTCGCTATGGGGATGCGGACCTCAAGATGCCCATATCATGTGCAGTTAGGAAGCACGATACGTAACGTGTGGTAGTCAACAAGGAGGCAAGAAGACATAATTGTTGATCAAAGCAACTTACAACACACACACGTGCACGTGCGCACGAGGCGTGCAAGCGCGCGCACACACACACACACACACAGACAAGGTAATACTGATTAGAGGACATGGAACATAGAGTTACATCTTTATGTTTTGTGTATGGCAGGGAGGACAGACATTCACAACACTGCACGTTCTAATTGCACGAGCGCGATTCCATCTCAGCAACACTACAAGGTCTGTTATCTGTATCCAATTTCCCATGCGCATGTGTTTACTTGGCGCAACACATTAACACTACGGGACAGGGCACGGCTTCTGTTTCTTATAATTTTTTGGAGAGACCACAGTGCGAGCTCTCCACCATACTTGTGTATGGTACCTCTATATGATGTGCATTGTATACTTTGCACTTCCAATCTTTGACATTTCATTGCAACACGATTTGTTTAACTATTCACATTGCATGTAGATCGGCATGTAGATCGGACAATCAAAAAGCAGGAGTACAACATCGCACCTCATTTATTGTTGCAGCTCGTTCATACTTTTATATGTTTGCCTGTTTTATAATTATCCGCATTACTTCCTTTACTTCGGTTTATTTGGATCTCGTTTTCATAGCTATACACTCGATCGATGTTGATCAACATTTGCACATGTTAGTTATACACACAACTCTTTGCATACGGTTGCTAGCCAATGCATGTGAAGTATTACAATAGTGAATACACAAGTAGTGAATGCATGTGGTGTATCAAAGTAGTGAATTGACCTTGTGCATCCTTACTTTAGCTCTAAATAGTTGATATTATACTAGATGTCTAAATTATTGATTCCATACTATATATGTCCTCGTTTCCCAGTACTAGGTGTCAGTATGAAGTTGTCAAGACCTACAAGATTACAGTCCAAGCGTAAATAAGCTAGGGAGCAAACTGCAGACAACTTGAACTAACTTATCGTCCATATGCTAGGCCATGGTCTGAAACTACTGCATTGTATAAAGGTTGGAGCATGCAATGTGACATCTTTGCTCACAATCTAAAATATGTCCCTCCTGCACGACGGCATACCTCACATATATAGGGATTAACGAGGTCGACAAAAAAATGAAATAGACACTACTGCTGCTCTCACTTGTGTATTATCGTTGGGTGCTTTTCCATCGGAGCGGCAACAACAAGACTTAGCAGCATTGCGTCTACAATCCATTACTAGTTCAAGATACCAGTCTTGAATCGATAGTATCCCCTCTCTATTCATGAGACCGATGAGTGATATTTGGACATAAAAGAGGCAGATATTATAATTATAGACGAGCTATCCGTGTTAATCCAAACGAATTTTTACCTATCGTAAGACAAAATGTCAACATAGAAAGTAGGACATTGGCAGATCCCTTCAACAACAAATGTGTTCTCTTGCACAATGACCTTGCCCAACTATTCCCATTTTGTAGTCACAAATGGGAAGCTGAAGAAGAAGAAGAAGAAGAAGGTGCAATGCAGGCGATGATTTGAGTAGAATCTGATCATAAGAAGTGCGCCTTATCCCCAGTCTAAAGAAATCGAGGGCTGGCTGTTAGGGACCTTTAGGCATTCGGACAGGATAACGCTGTTAACCATAGGTCCTCGTGTGAAAGACAACCATTATCACTGGTTTTATCTAAACTTTAATTGGAAAATTATGTGGGCATACATTTTCCACAAGATAATCTATCTACTTTCCATTTCCTCTAATAAGGGCGCGTCCGGTTTAACTAAATGTGAAGTTGGTGTAAACCCCCAAAGTGAACTTGGTGTAAACTACGATTGCGGGCATACTGAAACTACTTAATATAATGCTACTTTTACTCTTGCATAACAAAACGTGTACCTTAGCATAGTGGTAAGACATTCGCTTCGTGACTGGAAGATTATGAGGTCAAACCCGCCCAATCCATACTTTTCTTCCAGATGAATCGGACGGTCCATGATCAACAATGATCAAGGACGATAGATCCCCTCCAAAACAGAGGTGTCAATAACTGTCGTGCGGAGTCCAGAGAGAAGCCACGAGCTGTAGCGATGCTAGTAACTGAGCAAGTGTGACGAGGCAAAGATAACAAGGGCACCAGTGAGAGAACTAAAGAGGTAGCCTGGGCAGCTGAATAGCTAGCGAGCTAAAAAACCCTAGTCTCCACGGCCCTCGTATGGCCCCTATGGAGGGCCCTTATGATGCGCTTTCGAGCCCTGTAAGAAAACATGTAGCAGATGATGATCAACAAGTTGTGTGATTGTTAGCTAGGGGTGCTTCAACCACTCCCTACAATGAAGAAACCTGGCAAGGGTACGGACTTCTTTTCACAAAAGAGGTAGACAAGGAAAGAGAGAGAGAGAGAGAGAGAGACCAAGCTCCAAGTATTACTTTTTCAGTATTTTCTTATTTCACCCTGTAATTTGCTACTGGTCTCTTGAAGTTGAGTTTTAGTGAGAGAGAGAGAGAGAGAGAGAGAGAGAGAGCATCAATGGGAATAGGTAGCTATCAATGGAGGCAAGAGAGCATCGCAGCCTGCAGGAAACCCGCTGCATGCATGCTCATCTACGACCTCGTGCCACGTCAAGTTCATTGCGCACGTGTCTACTGTTTCAATTGCGCACGTGTGGTGCCGGGTCATCGCTCATCAGATGATGGATGATGGCTGCTGATATACAAAGTCAACATCCGGCAGGCCAGGTCAAAGTCAACATCCGCCAGCCTCATATACAAAGTCAACATCCGGCAGGCCAGGCGCTATTATATACATAGCTCCACCAGCACCAATACTCTTATCAAGCAGCAAGTGTACAGATCTCTCCCCCCCCTCCCCCCCACTATCGAACTCTCTCATAAGACTCTCTCTCTCTCAACTGATCATCGCTCCCTTTCTCTGTGGCTCGCACACGCACCTGCCACGCCCACGTCAGCCCCCCCCCCCCCCCCCCCCCCCACACACACACACAAATCGACGCCATCATGCATAATCACTCTTAATGGTCAGCTCATGCGTTGTTGTTGAAGAGGCAGCCGTCGATCCAGGTCGCCCTAAACGTTGCCCTCATGTTGTTAATACTCGTGATGCCAGCAGCCCACGCAGGACGGGCGGCATCCTGGAGCATCGTGCAGTCCAGGCCCCTGGAGTACTATGTCCAAGTGGGGCTGGCCCCCCCTGACATGGACACCCTCATCGCTCCCATTGACCCCACCGGCTCCACGGGCACCTTCGGCCAGACACAGCTCTTCGCCTTCAATGTCACGAACGGCGCTGACCCAGCCTCCACGCTCCTCGGCTCCATGCGTGGTTACACCGTCCAAGCCAGCTCCACCGCCGACTTCCACGGCGTCGAAGTGGAGGTCCTCGCCTTCGACGATGGCTCGCTCAATGGCACCATCAGCCTGCAAGGCCTCATCAACTCTGGCACTAACGAGATCGCCATTGTTGGCGGCACCGGAAACTTTCGAGGCGCTCGCGGGTACGGCATCGTCACCTTCCTCAACTCCACTGCCACCCTTGCACTTTACCACCACCAGCTCTTCTTCCTCTAGATGACAGATGACAGCTTCCTAATATCACCCTTTGCGCCGGCCGTAGAAGCTTAACTCACCCAACCTTTAATATGCACTGCCATATAACACTTGACAGCAGCTCACCCATCAACTGTACCATTTTGTGTTCATATAATATACAAAGAGCTAACGGTTGAACATATTAAAATAGTCCATTGGATATGTAGAATGCAGCAGATAGGTTTAGGTCAAATACTCTTATTTTACCTCATGATTGATGTATGCTTGGATAAATGACATTCTGCAACCTCATATACTAAGAAATTTCGACTTTGCGTACATTTGAATATAGAAAGATGGTGTATTAGATCACCTACACACCTTGGGAGTATTTGACTCTCAAAACAATTTTCTAGTACATGAAATTTGTGCAATTAATGGGTGGTACGACTATTAAAATTCAACGTATAGCTTCTATCATGCACTAATTTTTTGAGAGGTTGTGCCACCAATTTCTTTGAACCATCCAATAATCTTCTTCACCTCATGATCCAATGTGATATTGATGTGATGCATGTCCAATTGATCTGATGAGTGGACTTTATCTCCACTTAATCAGCTAGTAGACATACCTACGGCCCCCAATTATGGATACTCCCTTTGTGATAGCTTTCGAGTGTGATTAAGAGATTCTTTAAAACAAAATTTGATAGAGTTTCTTTTGTAGCCACGCTCTCATGCTAGTTTTATCATTATTATTTTAAACTACATAGGGTTTCTTTTGTAGCCATGCTCTTATACTAGTTTTATCATTAATCTTTTTAAATTTCTTAGGCTTTCCTTTGTCCACACTTTCTCAAGCTAGTTTTCATCTGAAAAGCAAGTACCATCTATTCAGTGTAGTGTTCCCACACAATTTGAGGCTTTGAAATCTAAACTTGTCTTCATTGTATCTCAATTATAGACTCGCACAAACCCAAAGCTTTGAATATCCATAAGGTGCACAAAACTCGCACATCCACATTAGAATTGGAAAAAATTCAAAAACGAGGATAAATGCCACCACTTGTCCAATTGATCATATTTAATACACTAAAATATGATAATAGCCCCACTCTGTAACAGAATATGGCTATAACATTGATTGTATCGGAATTAAATTAACAATAGTGAGCATTTCCTTAAGAGAATTCTTAAAGAGCATAAGGACAGCAGTGGATTAAAGGTAGAAAAATGAACATTACACCTAGTTAGCTTGGCATGAACAATACTTGTAAAAGAGAGAGAGAGAGAGAGAGAGAGAGAGAGAGAGAGTTAGAGAAATTGACAATAGTTGAAGACGAGATTTACTTGAAGCCGATTCCCCCCTCCAAAAGGCTTTTGTATTATAGATTCTCCCTTAAAGAGAGACTTGATACAATACATCGTTGTGCTCCTTGAGAGCTTGTTGATGCATGAAGATGGTAAAATTCATGCACAAAATTTATGCCAGTACTACCTTGCAAAAACATTAACTTGTCCTCATCCTCAATCACAAGACCTCAAACAACTTCAAAGGTGGAGAGAGCTAGCAGGGAGTGAGGGATGGGAAGAGGAAAAAGAAGTACCATACGAGAAAGAAGTAGTTTCCTCACGATAGATTACTCTTGGATCTTAGCTTAGAATAGTAATATAGATGGTAGAGAAGATGAGCATGCCATTGAATCTTGACTCTTGGTTAGATTTGCATCCCATAGCCAAGAGGTGTTGGTGTAGGCTCTCTACTTTTCAAACTTGGAGAAGGAGATGGAGTAATTCTTGCTCAACACAATGAGAGAGAGTGTGAGTGTCATGTGAGAATAACCCAAAATGAGTCCCCTCCTTGCGTAGATAGACCCCTCTGTCTCTTTACTCATGCTTGATCACTATTGGCCCTTGCCAATCCTGGCCAATCACAGGCTGTGATCATTTCAACTAATAGAGATAGCATTTGCACACGTTTCCTTCTTTTCCCTTTTGAGAGAGAGAGCTTAGTAATTAATAAAATGCATCTAAATTCTCATTGGACCTCCCTAAAGACCATCCAATAGGATTCATGCACACCATGAGTACAACATGGGTAGCTGCTTGATATGTGTCCTTATTGCCTCTGAAGTCTTAAGCTTGCCTTGATTGTGTGAGTGTGTGTGTGTGTGTGTGTGTGTGTGTGTTCTCTCTCATGTCCCTACCTTTAGGGATCGCCCCCTCCTTTGTAGGAGTCATGCTTGACTTTGAACACCTCAAGAACCTTAGTCATCAAGCACGAGAAGCACCTCAAGCACCTTAGTCAACCCAAGCAAGGCAAGCACCTCAAGCACATACCTAGCTTGCCTAAGGTTTAAAGTACCTAAAGGTCATAGGTCTAAGGACTTTTAATTACACTTCCCTTTGAAGGTCTTTTAATCTCCATTATCTGCTCATTTCTCTTTGATAGACCATCTCTCTTTTGGACCCTTAATGAGAGGTAGCCTTCTCTCCCTTTTGGTTTCGTGTTGAGATAGATCTAAAACCACATATCTATATTCTAACTCTTCTTCCCTTTCATTTTCCCACATTAAATGCTCAGTTCAATATGAGAAAATCATAGGATACGTAGATATTAGATTTTATGACATTACACTACAAGAGGTCACTTAAATTTCGACGCCAAATTATGGGTGACAATGGCGGGCGTCGGTATATGTGCACATAAGTATGGAGGGAGATGAACATTTTAAACATTTTCATCTTCAAATTTTTGACGCTTGTATCAATGATTTTTTTGATGCTTATATAGATATGTATTCCGATGTATAATCTTGCACTCGCAAGAGCGCCTGTACTGACAGAACCTGCAAAAAATGAAACGCAGGTCTTTCCCTGAGCATTTCTCTAATTTGTGTGCCTCTTCTCTTGGTCTCGTCCTCCTCACCTACTGTAGATATGGTGCCCAACAAGTTGCTGGAGGTGAGAATGTTGCTTGTTGACTACTCCTTCGTACGTATTTATTAGGAATAGAATGGGGTCTATGAGGGTCTCTTTATTTGGCAGTTTAAAGAAGTCAAACCTTTAGTATTAAGAAAGTAATCAAAGGACAACTTTTGAATTCAAACACACCAAACGGCTAGTTTATTTGAATTCAAATTTCCCCCCCAAAATGGAATTAAAAATCTAGCAGGTAAAACCATATCATCTAGCATATCTATGGAAAGAGCTCAATGCGTAGATTGTAGATCTATCATCTTTGCTCAAATCGAAGATCATATGTGGGAGTTATGGAAGGCCAAAAATCATAAAATTTTCCACCTCCTTTTTGGGGGGAAAAGTGCATCCTTTGACCACTCTTACACATCTCTTACACGCCCACCATTCTAGCACACATGGTATACACCTATTTGTCAAAATGTTAATCACTTCCATATGCTCATGGCAAATAAAGAGGCCCTCCTATACCCTATCCTCTTCCTAATGAAGCTGAGATTCTTTTCAAGTTTGCTTGTAGGTTTATGGTTTAGTGGTTAACATTGTGTGTGTGTGTGTGTGTGTGTGTGTGTGTGGGCGCATTTTTGTAGGTTTGAAGACGTTTACAAGACCCTTTTTTGCTCAAAAAGTCCGCCTGCGAGTGCTCAAAAGTTTTATGCATATTAAATTACTTTAAAATTATATTGTATATTGACAAAAAAAAATCTTTAATTAGGATTTCTATGCTTAAATTTTCATTCACTTTTTTATAGAAATTATGCTTTGAAAAAATTGTTTTGAAATTATGGTTTGGGGTAATTTTGATTTGAAATTATGCTACGGTAAAATTTTGTATGCTTTGAAGAAAATTTCTTTCAAAATTATGTTATGGAAAAAATTTGTTTTGGAATTATGTTTTGAAGAAATTTTGTTTTCAAATTACGCTACCATCTCATCATCATCATGCGATTGATGAGGTTTAGGTTATAGGTTTCGGTAAGCTGTAGTTTTGGTTATAGGATAGGTGAGGGTATAGGTTATATGTTTAGTTATAGGTTATACGTTAGGTTAGGTTAGGTTAGGTTAGGTTAGATTAGGTTTAGGTTATAGGTTAAATTAAGTTAGTTTATGGGTTAGATTATAAATTAGGTTCGGTTAGTTTATAGGTTAATTAGGTTAGGTAAACTTATAGGCTAGGTTAGATTAGCTTATAGGTTACGTTCTAGGTTAGGTTTAGGTTATAGGTTGGGTTATAAGTTATATACTAGGTTAGGTTATAGGTCAGGTTTAGGCAACATGTTAGGTTAATTAGGTTAGGTTATCAGTTGTGCATAAAATACTAGGTTAGGTTATAGTTTATGTTAACTAATGATTAGGTTATAGGTTTGGTTGGAAAAAAATATGATGCCTCCAACTGAAACATTGGCGGCCCATAACCATGATGTAAATTGCTTACAAATTTATTGCCATGTCAATTTTCCAAAGAATCTATCCCACTATGGATAAGGGTATCACTCCTCCCCAACAAGATTTTATCAAAGGAAGATCTATTTAAGATAACGCCTTGACAACAATGGTTGGATTAGAATATACACCATTCACCATGCAATATTGTATCGGTTATAGGTTACGTTATAGTTAGCGATGTGGGTGGGATGGAAACACACACAACGCCTCTATAATCACCTGACACACACTCTTGGGATAATACACACACACACACACTATGGGGCACCACTCGGCTTACAAAATCCATCTCGCTGAGACAGGGACCACACCGATAGAGTGAGAGGAGAGAGACTATCCATCTGCCCACTCAACACACATACACACACGTGTATACACAAATCAGGTGGGAAAAGTGAATCCTTTGACCACTCTTACACACCCACCATTATAGCACACATGGCATACAACTATTTGTCAAAATGTTAATCACTTCCATATGCTCATGGAAAATAAAGAGGCCCTCCTATACCCAATCCTCTTCCTAATGAAGCTGAGATTCTTTTGAAATTTTCTTGTAGGTTTATGTTGTAGAGTTTAACATAGTGTGTGTGTGTGTGTGTGTGTGTGTGTGCGTTTTTGTAGGTTTGAAGACGTTTACAATACCTTTTCTTGCTCAAAAAGGCCACGTGCGAGTGCTCAAAATTTTTATGCATATTCAATTACTTTAAAATTATGTTGTATAATGACAGAATAAAATTTCATTAATTAGGATTTCAATGCTTAAATTTTCATGCAATTTTGTTTAGAAATTATGCTTTGAAAAAAATTTGTTTTGAAATTATGGTTTGGGGTAATTTTGATTTGAAATTATGCTACAGAAAAAAAAAATTGTTTTTGTATGCTTTGAAGAAACTTTGTTTCAAAATTATGCTTTGAAGAAAATTTCTTTCAAAATTATGTTATGGAAAAATTTTGTTTTGGAATTATGTTTTGAAGAAATTTTGTTTTGAAATTACGCTACCATCTCATCATCATCATGCGATTGACGAGGTTTAGGTTATAGGTTTCGGTAAGCTGTAGTTTTGGTTATAGGATAGGTTAGGGTATAGGTTATATGTTAAGTTATAGGTCATACGTTAGGTTAGGTTAGGTTAGGTTAGATTAGGTTTAGGTTATAGGTTAAGTTAAGTTAGTTTATGGGTTAGATTATAGACTAGGTTAGGTTAGTTTATAGGTTAATTAGGTTATGTAAACTTATAGGTTAGGTTAGATTAGCTTATAGGTTAGGTTCTAGGTTATAGGTTAGGTTCTAAGTTATAGACTAGGTTAGGTTATAGGTAAGGTTTAGGCAACATGTTAGGTTATAGGTTAGGTTAATTAGGCTAGGTTATAATTTGTACATAAAAATCTAGGTTAGGTTATAGTTTAAGTTAACTAATGTTTAGGTTATACGTTTGGTTCGAAAAAAATCTGATGCTTCCAACTGAAACATTAGTGGCCCATAACCATGATGTAAATAGCTTACAAAATTATTGCCAAGTCAATATCCCAAAGACTCTATCCCACTATGGAGAAGGGTATCACTCCTCGCCAACAAGATTTCATCAAAAGAAGATCTATTTAAGATAACACCTTGACCGCATTGGTTGGATTAGAAAACACACCATTCACCATGCAAGATTGTACCAGTTATAGGTTAGGTTATAGCTAGCGATGTGAGTAGGATGGAAACACACACAGTGCCTCTATAATCACCTGACACACACTTTTGGGATGATACACACACACACACACACACACTATGGGATACCACTCGGCTTATGAAATCCACCTGATTGAGACAGGGAACACACCATTGGAGTGAGAGGAGAGAGACTATCTATCTGCCCACACAACACACACACACACACACGCACACGTATACACAAATCAGCTCAAAGGATTTCAATGCTTAAATTTCTATGCAATTTTGTTTTAAAAATTATGCTTTGAAAAAAAATTGTTCTGAAATTTTGGTTTGGGGTAATTTTGATTTGAAATTATGCTATGGAAAAATTTTGTATGCTTTGAAGAAAATTTGTTTCAAAATTATGCTATGGAAACATTATGTTTTGAAGAAATTTTGTTTTGAAATTACGTTACCATCTCATCATCATCATGCGATTGATGAGGTTTAGGTTATTGGTTTCGGTAAGGTGTAGTTTAGGTTATAAATTAGGTTAGGGTATAGGTTATATGTTAAGTTATAGGTCATACGTTAGGTTAGGTTTAGGTTATAGGTTAAGTTAAGTTAGTTTATGGGTTAGATTATAGACTAGGTTAGGTTAGGTTATAGGTTAATTAGGTTAGGTTAACTTATAGGTTAGGTTCTAGGTTAGGTTTAGGTTATAGGTTATAAACTAGGTTAGGTTATAGCTCAGGTTTAGGCAACATGTTAGGTTATAGGTTGTACATAAAAGGCTAGGTTAGGTTATAGTTTAAGTTAACTAATGTTTAGGTTATAGGTTTGGTTCGAAAACAATCAGACGCTTCCAACTAAATCATTGGCGGCCCATAACCATGATGTAAATAGATTACAAAATTATTGCTAAGTCAATTTCCCAAAGTCTCTATGCCACTATGGATAAGGGTATCACTTCTCGCCAACAAGGTTTCATCAAAAGAAGATCTATTTAAGATAGCACCTTGACACCAATGGTTGCATTAGAATACACACCATTCATCATGCAAGATTGTGTCGGTTATAGGTTAGGTTATAGTTAGCGATGTGAGCGGGATGGAAACACACACAACGCCTCTATAATCACCTGACACACACTCTTGGGATAATACACACACACACACACTATGGGGCACCACTCGGCTTAAAAAATCCACCATGTTGAGACAGGGAACACATTGATGGAGTGAGAGGAGAGAGACTATCCATCTGCCCACTCAACACATACACACACACATATACACAATTCAACTCAAAGAAGGAATATTTTTTATGCTTAGATACAATTGACCTTAGGTCAACACCAATGGGGCAAATAGCTCACACCATATGGATGAAATATGCCAGATACAATTTGAGCAAAGGCTTCAATCACAGGAGAAACTGGACAGCACTGTTGCGTCCCGAATGGCCAAAAGTCCCAGTCTACAATATCAAAGTGCTCAAATCCAAGCTCGGATAAGTAGTTTATGGCCAAAACAGGCTTCAAAAACAACAAAAACTGAGTTACAGTTGTTCCTCCTCTTCTCTCCATGTTTTTTCTTATTTTTTCTTAGGGTTTTTTTTAATTTCCACACTTCACTTTGTCCCTTGGGCATCTTTGGCCTTTTGATTGGCCTCAAACAAACCCCGAACAAGCCAAAACCCTTCTACATCCATTCGCACAACTGGCACTAAACTTTTCTCTATCATGCATCCCACAATCACGTAAAGTGGCCCCCAAATATAGTTTTCAAAATGACCTTTTTGCATAATTCATCACAAGAAAACATTCCTGTTGCGTCCTCGCTTATCCACGTTGTCGTGCCGCTCCGCTTCCAAGACAAAAACATGAGCAAAGGAATGCCAATCAAGATTATTTGAATCCTACATGATTATTCACCAGTTATAAGGGCTTGGTAACAAGCCAATTTTAAGCTAAAAGTGTGCTAGATGCCGCTCTAAGGGCCAAAATATGTCTTGGTAATGCTAAACACTGAGTATGCTTGAAGTGCTCATAGCTGGGATTTTATTGATCAAAATTGAAGTACTCAAAGTTCTCTACAGGCCTGTCTTTATGGATCGTCAATCGGAGCTACAGATAAGAAGTTATGATAGTTTTATTTGAGTTAGTAGCAGATCCGAACCGGATTGAGCACCTACTGATAAAAGGTCAAAGATGATAGGAATGCATGGGTCCAAAGTACTCACTTCAATGAGCATGTCGGTCTTTCCAGTTTGTCAATTGGGGTTTCGGTTGGCAAGATATGGCCAGCAGCAAAGATCTTCCCCTGTACCTTGAGTAGCAGGGGACTTTTTTATCTTACCTCTATCACCTCAAAAGGTGCTTTTCCCGTGGAAGTATGTACAGTGTTATTGTAAGCATACTCCACTAAGGGTAAGTACTTCTCCCATTGGGACTTTTGATCTACTTCTTTGACATAAGCTTTTAGTAGATCAAGAATTGTTAGGTTACCTATTTCACTTTGACCATTTGTTTGAGGATGTTAGACCAAAGAGAAGTTTAGCCTTGTAGCTAAATTCTCAAAGAGACCCTTCTTGAAATTATTGGTCATTCTAGGATCTCTATCCAACACTATGGACATTGGCAAGCCATGGTACTTGAAGATTTGTGATATAAAGAGAGTTGCCCTTTGATGGGCTTTGATAGTCTTTTTGACAGGTATGAAATGTACTTTTTTGCTAAACCTGTCTACTATCATCCATATCCTATATTCCCATCGATAGACTTGGGCAATCCAAAGATAAAATCCATGGATATACTCTCCCATGGGGAATTAGGGATTGGAAAAGGTTGAGGTTGTTTCCCTCTATCAAACTTCATCTTTTGGCATACCACACATCTTGAAACGTACATACTCTTGTATGTTTGCTTTCATGGTAGGCCAATAGAAATATGTTTCTATCCCTTTTAGGGTATACTACATCCGTCTATGCCCTGCATAAGGAGGAGCATGAGATTCATACATTACTTTCTTGCGTAGTGACTTAGTAATGCATAGTCTATTGCCATAGAGAAGATAACATCTTGTAGGGTAAATGGTTCTTCCTTCTCCCTAGTACAAGGGCTAAAACCACATCTCTAAAATTGGGATCAATACCCTATTCATCTATCATAAGACCAAACGTAGTGCGAAATGTGGTCTTTACAATGTCTTGATCAACTATCCTTATTTGATGGTAGCCACGTTTTAGGTAAATCCTATTGAAATAGGTTAAATTGGAGCATCTCAAACTCTACTTCGAAAGAGTTTGAGAATGTCCAAAATCACTTTCTTACAAAATTTCCACAAGCTAAGACACAAAGACTATAAATTATCCTACCTCTCAACTTTTTACAAGTGCATGGGAAGCAAGAAAAAGAAGTCAAAAGATGACAAAAAGCAAGATCTTGAGCACGAGATGGATGCAAGAGATAAAGAAGTGTTTCCATAGATGGAATGCATTTTACTTATTACATGATGCCTTGAGAGATTCCCAAGTGAATGAAGATTTTCTACATGCCAATGTACTCCAGTTTGGGAGGAATTTGGTGGGTCATGCTTCATACACTTTTGCACAGTTATAAGGGCTAAAATGTATTGATTGGTGTGATCAAACTATGGAGTGTCGTATGCTAAGATAGAAGTGTTTTTGATTATACGTTTGCGAGCGAATTTCAAGCGCTAAAATTGCCTTGTGTCCCTAAAAACTACACAATGGTGATCCGTTTGGCAATACGGTAAGCCATAAAGCTTGCCCACAAGGCATAACATTGTGGGCAAGATCTATGGCTTTCCGTTTTACCAAAAGGATCTCCATTGTGTTGTCTATATTTATGCCAGCGGTTTTCAGGCCATAAAATCGCTTTGCAACCCTAAAAACAACACAATGGTGGGTCGTTTGCAAAATTGGCAAGCCATAGACCTTGCTGACATTGCATATGCATTGTGGGCAATCTCTATGGATTGCCTTTTTGCTAAACACCTCACCATTGTGTTGTTTTTATGTTAGGTTAGGTTAGGAAGTGGCAACTCCCATCATATATGGTGCTGGAAGTGGCAACACTCAGCTAGTTGTACTGGCACCTTATACATGTTCACATGAAAACAAAGAGCCATGATGAAAATCCTACCTCATCGACATGACAAGAGAACTTTGTAGGCCAAGCTCCTCCCTATTCATTCCGGTGGTACAACGTTGACAATATCACTATTTGCCCCATATGCATATAGAAATCGGCCTTCTTTTGCAGTGAATCCTCAATATCTAATTATAATCCTACCTGCACCTTCCCCGCATAGCGATCATAGCAGCTTTGTGTGCAACAAGACCTAGTTCCCAGCTGAACACTATATCTACCTTCAACTACGGCCTTACTCAGCTAGTTTCTGCATGTGCAACTAGTTATGGCCAGCATTATGCTGCTCCAAGTATAGCTCATGCAAATTCAACAACCATTTTGTGCCCTCGGCCATCCTTCAATGTTTATGGAAACCATGATATGCAGCAGTTCCCCATGCCTAATTCTCAAGATTCACACCAATTCTTTTCCTCGTAGTAATTTTCTCATGTAGTAGCAAGCCGGGCAGAACCAAAAAGGATCAATATTGGAGACCTTTCAAACCTTGGTTATATTTTGCAAATCATCAACCTGGAGGGTGCTTTGGATGCTTTCCAACGTGATGAGCACTCTCAAAGATCATATATTTTGTGAGATCAACCCATGGCAGAGGTCTGTTCTAGTGCTTCTGAAATAGAAGATATCATATTTCAATCAATGATCAATTGGACTATTTTAATTAATATGAAGTCGAATCACAAAAACCCATTGCCTTTGCAGGCCCATCCCAACACTTTTTTTGCTGATGCTATCAGGTTGTTGGCGTTGCAGACAGCGGTCAAAGAGTAAACATCAAAGTTGACAAGACTAGGACAGAAAAGCTTAGCAACATCGATCATACCAAAGCTTATGATGGATCCTCAAGTAATTAATCTAGTTGCTTCAATGCTTGCACTTTTAGCACAGAGTGTGAGGGGACTAGTGGTAGAAAACTCAATGTCAAGGGAAACACATTGGGGAATATTGCCACTAGTGCAAGTCACTGGTCTGATGAGCCATTGGTTTCAGTCGCACTCCTCGTCTAGATTTTTTGATAGCCTATCTAAAAATTTTATGACAGAAACATCTCTCATGACCAATTCAATGCAGAATATGGTGTCTGTGGAAAGAAGTTGGTCAACGTCTAGCTCCAAGCAGATGCATCACTAGCATTGCAACGGAAGTCAATCATGCAGGTGCCTATGTGGCTGTTGACCAAGATCAAAAGAATAGTCAAAGAGCAAAAGCGTAAGGTAATTCTTTTTTCCACACAAAGAATTTTGATGCTGGAGAAGCCAAAGAACACCGACTGTGGAGTAATGGCTCTGAAGATAAGTATACCAATATGTCAACACCTATTAGCCTCTAGTGCTGCTGGCCATTCAACAACTGGGTGTGATAGAAAAAGCTTTCCACACAATATGGCCAAGATTGCAACATGTAAAGAGATTCTCTTGCTAACCCGTGTGCATGCGGAAGCCAATGCAGGTGCAATTCAGATTAGCAACAACAGTATACTGCAGCATTGCTCTTCAGTAGCTTCATATGAAGTAGGTAATGCTGATGGTGTGGATTTGAACGCACAACAATTATTTCTTTGGAGCTCCCTTCTTGCCAATAACCACGATTTGGTGATGGATCTTATGAGCAAAGGTCCATGTACGCAGCAGTTATTGGATCAAGTTCAGATGGCTGCAGATGGCAGACATTAGTTTGATATGGTATCCAACACAAACCCTCATTTTCCCTTGGAGGAAAGCTACTCCAAGGCAGGCAATCAAAATCTATTCACGTTTTCTCAAAGGTCTTTTGTGCAGCAGGCGGTCGAGGTAGAAACTCCATATAGTAGCTATAGTATGTTGAACAAGCCGAGTGAAATTATCGTCAACAACGACTTAACATTCCATAGCACAAGGCATGCTGCTATTAATATATTGTCCAAATGCAGAACCAACTTCAGCGTCAAGAGGACAGAGTTTGTCTACTTTTGAATGCATTTTCCAACCTCAAGACACAAAAGATATTTTATTTAGTTATACACTCAATATATCATATATGTTAGGTTCAAAGCGCCCTCTTGTGCAAATACATTCCTCATGATGTTGCATCTTATCTTGGTTTTCTTGTAGAGACGAGTTAACTTTATTTGCATCTCTTACTGGCTTACCATATAAGATCCATTACATAGGCAAAAATTTGAGAAGGGTTGTGTTGACAGAGGGGTTGGCTAGGGTGCAGTGCTGCGGATTGGAAGGCCGCCAAAGCTTGAGAAGGAGAGCTGGTTGAATGGGGTGGTGGCGGCCCCATCAATTGGATCAAATATGTGCAATATGACTGTATACAAAAAAGGGCTAGATTTCTCACAATCTTTATGCCGCCACCTCAATTCCATCATTAACAAAACTACTAGTACCTCTGTCGTGAGCACTCACTTCTGCATCTTTTGGAGGGATCGCACCTTGATAGCCTTGAAGTTGCATCTTTTGACTAGAGATATCACTTTCTAATGTAGAAAGTGGTTATTGGAGGCCCAAAATCGATAGATCTTTAGAGTTTTTTTTTCCTCATTGTACTGCTCAAAGCACGGGACTCACGGACGCTCTATGCAAAAACAAATCTATTTCTCTTGAAAGTGAGATCATTGTCAAAGGCATCAATAGATCTTTTACAATTTTTCGTGACGAGCTTGAGTATGCAATCTCTTGGCCACAAAAACACACCCATTATACCCTCACCTTTGGGCGGTGTTGAATAGAATTGCCACTTGATTGAGATCCTGATTAAAACCCCTTGGAAATAACATACGACAAACGGATTGAAAAATTTGACGTTGTGTTTCCTTGAAGTACGGTAGTATGATGTGTTGAAAAGTATAACATGGGCCGGGGCATTTACAAGTTCTAGTTGGTCATAGCTTGTCACAATGCCTAGTAGAGAGCTGAATGCAAGGTAGTATGGGCTTCATAACTACTAAATATGACAACGTCTCCACCATTTTCTGGCTCTCTTTTGAAGGCGATTGATTTCGAGCGGAACGCCACCCGTACTAATGCCTATGAGCATCACGTAATAGTAGTTCGCCAAATGCACATTTAGATTATTGATGAGCGGACTGAATATAGTGCCTTTTGCTATGGGGATGCGGACCTCAAGATGCCCATATCATGTGCAGTTAGGAAGCACGATACGTAACGTGTGCTAGTCAACAAGGAGGCAAGAAGACATAATTGTTGATCAAAGCAACTTACAACACACACATGTGCACGTGCGCACGAGGCACGCACGTGCGCGCACACACAAAGACACAGAGACAAGGTAATACTGATCAGAGGACATGGAACATAGAGTTACATCTTCATGTTGTGTGTATGGTAGGGAGGACAGATATTCACAACACTGCAGGTTCTAATTGCACGAGCGCAATTCCATCTCAGCAACACTACAAGGTTTGTTATCTGTATCCAATTTCCCATGCCCATGCGTTTACTTGGCGCAACACATTAACGCTGCGTGCAGGGCACGGCTTCTGTCAGGCCAAGGGCCAAACCAAGGGGTCAAGGACTCGGCCAAGGGCCGGCTGCCAGTGGGAAGGGGTCCGAAAGGGACTAGGAGCCTATTAAAGGGAGGTTGGGTGGATGGACTAGGGATGGCAGTCCCTTGGTGTTTACACTGGTATCAGAGCTAAACATAGAACTTGGGCACGTTTTTTGCTTGGCTGCATGTTGCATGCAACCTCAAAGTGGAGGAGGAAGAGGGCCGAGGCCGCAGCGTGTGTAGAAGCTCTAAGCCGGGGAGGAAGTTGTGGGTCGACGGGCTCCAAAACGCTCAAGCTTGGTCTCATTGGGAGCGCCTTGGCGAGGAGGTCCACTCACGACCCTGCAGCAGGCCCCAACTCGGCCCACATCCCGAGCTAGGGCGACCTTTTCCCTCACGCAGGCGGCCAAACTGCGCTGTAGAACAGAGGTCGACATATTTTAAAAAAATCCCCTAAGGGTTGTCCATTCCCACTCGGACAACCCTATTGGACCTTAAGGGAGCTGAGGCCCGTGCAGCTTCTTTGTTTTTTCTCTCCGGTGTCTCTCTCCGATACGATGGGCATCATCACCTCTGAAGTCTGTAAATTGTAGAAAATTCTGAAGTTCGAACTTGCTCCAAACAGTTTTTTGAAGCTTCGACAAACTGCAAATTGCTCACCAAGCTTCAACCGATTTGGTGGTTGTATACGATGCAAGCCACCTCGGCAGTGACTATACATTGATTTGTGTTTTCAACTTCCTCATCGGCTGCCCAAATTGTTGGCAACTTTCAAGTTTATTTGGTGTATTGCATATGCCGCAAACCAGACTATTGGCAACTCGAATTTTCTTCGTGCTTTCGAGTGAATCATCCACTACAGTTTTGCTCGTTGTTGTCAAGCTGGTAGTGGTCTTGGTTTGAACTTCGCTTTCGAACTCGGCGTTCTTTCTTCTCAAAGGCGTAATTATACAATTCCTTATCGCATACGGCTACGAGCTCGTTGGAATTCAGGTATTCTTCTTTCTTTTCTCGCACAGTACGTCCACAGCATGGATTCGGACATAGATATGCATCATGCATTTGATTTCGAGCAGTCCGCACCCATTTCGTCTGTCGATGCCACGCAGATGGTTCCTCTCACGGAGAGTAATCGTGTCCCAATGGCAACAGACGATGTGTATGAGTTGCTGGACATGCAAGATTTCTGTGCATTGCAAACACGCATGACTGTTCTTGAAACGAATTTTGCACAATTAAATCAGAATGTCACAGAATTATCCGATTTGATTAAGTTGCATATGCGGTAGCAGGCCACGGGTCCTGCTAGTCAGCCAATTAGGGAGCACGGCTCCACACCAGGCCAAGGGACCGCTGCACTCTCTGACCGAAAAAGAGGTGGACAATTTGTTGAAAAATACAAAGCCACCAATTTTTCGGGGAGAAGAGCGTGAGCAAAACAAGGACACCGTGAATATTTTTCTCTGTAAGTGGGATGGTATTCATGCCCTTAGACGTACCCCGGATGCAGCCAAGGCGTTGCAGACAAGTCTGACTTTGGACGGCAAGGCCTACAAATGGTGGATGTCTCTCAAGGAGAAGGGCATGCTACCACAGACTTGGGAATCTTTTGAGACTGTCTTCAGGAAGGAATTTCTACCTACCAATGAGAAGGATAGAAATTGGACCACCTGGGACGAATGTTCTATGCACCAGCATAAAACATTATTGGAATATATTTCCCATTATCGGGATGTGATCCTCAAACTGGAAGGGATGGATACCTTTCAGCAGGTGCGTGGGTTCATCCGTGGGTTAACTCCCGAGCTTAAGAAGCACGTTAAAACCTAGGATCCACAAACACTTGAGGACGCAATAGTGCAAGCTCACATCCATGATGATCCCGATGATCGGGCATTGCATAGTTCGCATGTGCATGGCACTACACCTGTTTCCACACGTCCACAGCATGTGCATCATAAAAGAAAAAATGTCTCTACTGCATCAGAGACCTCCAAAAAGCCCAAGGGGTCTAGGGGTCCTCTCTCAACGGAAGAGTTTGAGAAAGCCAAAAAAGAAAAGTTGTGCTTTAAATGTTTGGGAACTCGACATAGCAAAAAGGATTGTCCCAAGGGAAAATCTGCTGCTCAAGACAAGGGGAAGGAAAAAGCCTTACACATGGTGCAGCTTTTACCTCTTGAATCCTCTTCCCAGTTTGCTAATGTGGAAGTAACACACACCGAGGCGGTGCTTGAGTGCTGTATCACGGCCTCCATGTGGCAACAAACTTTCGGACCATATGAGTTGGTGCGTATGCATGGCTCTATCCAAGGGCACAGGGTGCGGATCTTGGTAGACGATGGTGCGTCGCACAATTTCATCAATTATAAATTGGTGAAACGACTCAAATTGCCCCAAACCCTGAGTTCCCATCGCTACAAGGTAGCAATGATTAATGGCCATGATGCTGAGATATGGGAAACTCAGGTTAAAGATGTACCTCTGGAAATTCAAGGATACCGTACCTCTTTGGATTTCCAAGTCATGAATATGGAGAGGGCGAATGTGGTTCTTAGTTGTGAATGGTTGCATAGTTTAGGATCATCCCTTAGACGTAGCTATGTGCATAATAGTCTAATGTTCGAATCCAATGGTGTGCACGTGCTGTTGTTGGGGGAGAAGGATGTACCTTCCTCACCACTTATTTGTACAGTTGAGCTTATGAAGCTCGCTTGTGATGATGCAATAGAAGAACTCTTTTTGTGTTACTCACTGTGCCATTTTATTTCCAATGTGGATGATGGTTAAAATGATGCTAAAGTTTTGAATAAAACTTCCTCAACGCCGCATTCTTCTCTCTCTTCTCTTCCAACCATGTGTACTAATTCAAAACAAGCAAATGTTGCTAATGAATTGAAGGAACTTTTAAGGGAATTCAAGGATGTGTTCCTAGATGATTTGCCACCAGGGCTACCGCAGACACGTTCTGTGCAACATGGCATAGACGTGGTTGCAGGCAGTAAGCCAGTGAGTAAACCGCCTTACCGAATGAGTCATTCGGAGGCTGCTGAGGTGGAACAACAGCTTGCTGACTATCTCAGTAGAGGGTTTATTCAACCAAGTTCTTCACCTTGGGCCTCTCCCATTCTCTTAGTGAAGACAAAGGACGGTAGTATGCGCATGTGCGTAGATTACCGTGGATTAAATGCGGTTATTGTTAAGAACAAGTACCCATTGCCACGAGTAGATGAGTTGTTTGATAAGCTCACCCACGCTTGTATATTTTCAAAGATTGATTTAAGATCTGGGTATCATCAAGTACGCATCAGGCTTGCGTATATACCCAAAACAGCGTTCCGAACAAGGTTTGGACATTATGAGTTGAAGAGGCAGCAGTCGATCCAGGTCGCCCGAAACGTTGCCCTCATGTTGTTAATACTCGTGATGCCAGCAGCCCACGCAGGACGGGCGGCATCCTGGAGCATCGTGCAGTCCAGGCCCCTGGAGTACTATGTCCAAGTGGGAATGGGCCCCTCTGACATGGACACCCTCATCGCTCCCATTGACCCCACCGGCTCCACGGGCACCTTCGGCCAGACACAGCTCTTCGCCTTCAATGTCACGCACGGCGCTGACCAAGCCTCCACGCTCCGCCTGACAGACGGAACCTGCAAAAACCGAAACGCGGGTCTTTCCCTGAGCATTTATCTAGTTTGTGTGCCTCTTCTCTTGGTCTCGTCCTCCTCACCTATTGCAGATCTGGTTCCCAACAACTTACCGGAGGTGAGAATGTTGCTTGTTGACTACTCCTTAGCATCCATTAGGAATATAATGTGGGTCTATGAGGGCCTCTTTATTTGGCAATTTAAAGAAGTCAAACCTTTAGTATTAAGAAAGTAATCAAAGGACAAATTTTGAACTCAAACATGCAAACGGCTAGTTTATTTGAATTCAAATTTCTCGCCCAAAATGGAATTAAAAATCTAGCAGATAAAACCATATCATGCAGCATATCTATGGAAAGAATTCAATGCGTAGATTGTAGATCTATCATCTCTACTCAAATCAAAGATCATATGTGGAAGTTATGGAAGGCCAAAAATCATAAAATTCTCCACCTCCTTTTTGGGGGAAAAAGTGCATCCTTTGACCACTCTTACACATCCCTTACACACCCACCATTCTAGTACACATGGCATACACCTATTTGTCAAAATTTTAATCACTTCCATATGCTCATGGCAAATAAAGAGGCCCTCCTATACCCCATCCTCTTCCTAATGAAGTTGAGATTCTTTTCAAGTTTGCTTGTAGGTTTATGGTTTAGGGTTTAACATAGTGTGTGTGTGTGTGTGTGTGCGTTTTTGCGTGTTTGAACAAGACTCTTTTTTGCTCAAAAAGGCCGCGTGCGAGTGCTCGAAAGTTTTATGCATATTAAATTACTTTAAAATTATATTGTATATTGACAAAATAAAATTTCATTAATTAGGAGAGTAATCCCAAAGCTTTGCGGAAAGCTTCAAGCTTCTCATGAGACAATGTCTTTGTGAAAAGATCTGCAAGGTGGTCCTGTGTTGGCACATAAGCCAAGCTAATATCTCCTGTTGAGAGCCTCTCCCTGACATAGTGGTAATGCACCTCAATGTGCTTTGTGCGAGCATGAAAAACTGGGTTCCTCGCAACTGCCAACGCGCTCTAACTGTCAGTGTAGATAGCGTTGGCAGTGTCCTGTCCAACACCCAAATCAGCCATAAGGTGTCTGAGCCATACACACTCAACCGTAGATGTGAAGACTGCCTGGTACTCAGCCTCACAACTCGAAGTGGCCACAATAGGTTGCTTCTTTCTCAACCATGATATACATGAACTGCCAACCATGAAAAAAAAAACCACTTGTGGACACTCGCGTGTCAAAACAACCAGTCCAATCTGAGTCCGAAAAAGCATGTAAGTCTGGCGGAAATGATCCCCCCTTGGGATAAAACAAGCCAAGATATAAAGTGCCACTAAGGTAGCAGAAAATCCTCTTGACAGCCTGCCAATGCTTAGACCCTAGGCTATGCATAAATCTGCTGACCTGTGAGACTGCAAACTGAATATCCAGCCTCGTGTTGCATACATAAATGAGGCAGCCAACAGCAGTTTGGTAAAGAGTGGCATCAGCAGGATCGCCAGCATCATGTAGACTCAACTTCAAACCTGTTTCCATGGGAGTGGCGATAGGTTTGCAATCCTCAAGTCCAAACTTACATAGCAATGTCTCTATGTAACTTTTCTGACACAAAGCAATACCACCATCACACTGCTTAAACTGTATACCCAAGTAATGATGCAACAGCCCCAAATATTTCATCTTGAAAGTAGCATTCAAATGAACCTTAAATTCAGCAATATGTCTCTCATTTGGTCTAGTGATCAGCAAATCATCAACATACCACAATGAGAAGTACATCACCCTCACGCTTTACATACAATGTGCTTTCTTTTGGACTCTTACGAAAGCCTCGTTTAACCAAATGAGTGTCAGCTTTCTCATACCAAGCACGAGGAGATTGCTTCAACCCGTACAAAGCCTTCTTACATCTGCACACTTTGTCCTCTTTTCCTTTTATGAAAAAACCGCGAGGCTGCGTTACATTAAAACTTCCTCAAATATGTCACCATTCAAGAAAGCAGTAACAATGTTTGATTGATGTACATCCCAACCAAAATGATCTTCCAATGCACATAGAAAACGTACAGTAGTCACACGACAAGTGGGAGCAAAAGTCTCTTCATAATCTATGCCTTTTTGCTATGCAGGGGGAAGGGGGGGTAACCATTCAAAAAGTAGGTAAGGGGAGGGGGGGGGGGGGGTAAACCATTTGAAAAGTAGGGGGTAGGGGGTCTTCTCTCTCTAGCTTTTTGGCCAACTTGTAAGTGGCCTCTTAACTCTCCCATGCCACCTAAGCAAATCCGTGGGTCAAAGAGGTTAAAAAAATGACTTTTTTCAAAAACTTTCAAAAAAACTCTATTCCCCCCTAAAAAGTACCCCCAACATATACACATAATTTTTTTAAAAAATTAAGTTAAATTACTCATAATTCAACATTTTTTGACTCCCTTCAAAACTTTTAGGAAATTCCTCCCAAAATTGAAAACTTTCCCTCCTAATTTAAGCTCCTCTCCTACACCCATCCTCCTTGCACCTGCACTTACTGCACCTACACACCCATCTCTCCATCCTTCAAGCTCCATCTCTCCATCCTACAAGCTCTATCTCTCCATCCTTCAAGCTCCATCTCTCCATCCTACAATGCCTCTTGACGACGTGACCAATGTCCCAGCAAGCTCTTCATGTGGTAGGTCTCCAGGGCTTTTCCTACGCCTACCTGAAGAGTATGTTCCGACAAAGAAAACATGCTTGGGTACATTACCTTCAGCCAACGAACGCCGCGCTCAAGGGGAGAAGAATGTGGATCTCTGGACAGACGGATGCTTGTCTCCAAAGGATCCTTCTCTCAATGTTCATCCGTCTTTTACAAACATTCCATCACTGTTGCAATACGTTGGAAATGGAGAGCAAGGTTTGTTGGCTACTACAAGAGACTCAACAAACACGAGATTGCGCGGTCCGAGATCTACTTGCGTCATTGGTAGTTGATCAATGGGAGTTTCCACAATCTTCAAGATCATATGCAAACAGCTACTAGTGTGCTTGAGGAGGCAAAGAGCACCATCACAACCAAGGAAAATGTTATTAAAAATCTTGAGGATACTCTTTCACACATGAAGAGTACTGCCATGGGAGGTAGGGTGAGGAAACGAGAGTTGTCCGAAATTCATACTCTTGCACCACGTGGAGGTGCAAGAAAACGAAAGGTGACAGCTATGAGGTAACATGTTCTGTCCCTCATGTTGTTTAAGTCTAATACCACTCATCATTGTTGTTTTTGGCAATAGGAACTTCGTCCAAGAAACGTGCGGCGGTAAGAATGCGTCAGCTAGGGCTACTTTACTTCGTTCTTGTTTCAACAAAGAGGATTTTATTGGGATGCTTGATGCTCTAGAGGCAAAACACTTGAAAGACACAATCACTAAGAGATTTCTTAGTGATTTTTCTAATATTGTCACTGATCTAGATGTTCAGGATATTTGTGATGCTGTTGGGATTAGTACCAAGGGCTATCAAGCAATACATCAAGTGTTAAAAGATGCATTAAGAAGTCGAGGAGTCACGAAAAACCTATTTCCACTTCCTGACAGAGTGGCGATTTCCAAGAAGGTGTCAAATGAAGATGTTGTTCACCGATTAGGGGACTACTCGTATATTGAAGACACGATGCCTCTTCAGCCGCTCCGTAGCAAATCAGAAGGAAGGAAGCGCCGCGGGAAGGGAAGCGGTGCTCTTTCTAACAGTGTGTTGTGGACCGAAGGATTTGTTTACACCAAATTCAACAATATCTTTGTGGACTTGATACGATTGCATTTTTCTACAATTTGAGTGATCCAGGTTAGTTTAGAGTTGCCTACATGCTCTATGATGTGTCATAACATGCATTCTGAGGCTTTATATTGTTGGCAGTTCTTAAAGGCAAGCTTGTGTTCGTGCTGAAGTTGGATGAGTGTGTAATTGTTAAAGGGAGAAAGTTGGAGAGAATGAGCATCACGCTTATGAATGAAGCCCTAGCTTATGCCAAGAAATCTTGCAGTTCCAGTGCAGGGACAAAGCCCTCTTTTAGTGTACAATCAGAGAATGATATATGGTGGCTTGGTGCAATTGAAGTTCCGAAAGAGACACATAAAGTCCTTGCATGGATTTTTAGTAGAATCCCATGGGTCACAGAGGTCATTAAAGCTCAAATAAACGGTGAGAAACTCATGGTTCCAGGACGTGGGGAGTTTGATGTTGAATGGCATTTAGGTGGTGATCTAAAGACCATAAAGTGCATGCTTGGATGCAAACAAGGTGCAAATTCTTTACTTCCCTGTCCATTCTGTACGAAATTGCACAAGACAAGTCGAGCAACTCAAGTGGAAGGTCAGGATGAAGATAATGATGACCATATAAATAGGGAGTGGCAAACTTTGGTTCTTTCGTGTGATATGCTGCAGGCGCCCAATAGGGATAGCAAAGATCCTGGGTGGAACCCCATAATTCCCTTCTCCCTCAACAATGTTCACTTTTGTACATTGCATGCGTTTATGCGAATATTTGATAGGATCCTAAAGCATCACATTGATTATGCTTTCACAATGAAGCCCCTTCAACGGTCAAAAGACTCCTTGCAGGGGGTGGAGACGCTCCTTAATGAGATTGGATGTCACCGATCAAGGGTGAACATTGTAGCAGAGACTTGTAGGGAGAAGACATATGAGGTGGCACAGAAGGTTTCCATGAATGGAGCCAAGGCACGTCGATTTTTCAAGAAGATGTCAAAGTCTCCAATGCAGGTATCCAAGGCAAGTGTCGATCTAGCAAGTGAGAATCGGTGGGAGTTGTGGAAAGATTTGTGTTTATGCACGACGGACAAGGATCCCAATGTGGAGGTTGCTAACCAATGCAAGCTAGTATGGTCATCCTTTCAAAAGGTTGTGCAATTGATGAATCTTTCAAGCACCACCGTTGAGCAGCGAGAGGAATTCAAGAAGGTGCTTTATGAATTCACAACGGCCGCTAACGACGGATGGTCTGAAAGCAAGATTACACACTACATGGTTTGTTTTAACGGACTTAATACATATGCAATGTTTAAAAATGCAACTTTTCTATTAGCTTATCTCCTTTTTGGTTGTTTTAGCACATTCTCTATGCGCATGGTGCATACTTCATGGACCGCTATGGTTCGCTTGATATATGGAGTTCACAAGGCATGGAGAAGTCCCACTATCGAGCAAAAAGAGTCTACTTCAAGAATACTCGGCATGGTGGTGGTAGTTCACACTCCAACTACCTCCAACATATGTTTAACTGGTTTTTTAGGCACACCTTTTGGAGAACTCGTACTATTGATAAAGCAAGAGAGTCAATGTTGGCAAAGCAGTTACGTAACGCGTCCTGTACTGCAGCATCCGAGAAGTGGAAACGCTCACGAGCGTCCCTGGGCCATGAAGCTTGGTGTGCAACTAAGTATCGAAAAGGCAGCGTTTGGGCGTCGCGTCCGCCGTCCGCATGATCCAGGTTTAGTTGAGTTTCACTCAATTGGCCGCATAGTGTGAAAGGGCCCAAATCTCAAAAAAACCTATTTAAAGGTTGAAGGCGCTCATTTTGTCATTTTCCCTACTAAGTGCTACCATGGCAAGAACAAAGCAAATGGCTAGGATTGCATATCCAGAGGGGCCGGATGGCCAACGACTCAAAGGTACAGCAACAGAAGCTGGAACTTCACAAGCTCAAGGTGAAGTCCACAGAGAAGAAGCTGGAGCTTCAAATCGGCATGGCCAGTCCTCTACAGCAGCAAAAGAGAGACGGAAGCATCGCCTTGTTATCTATTCATCGGACTCCAACGATTCTGATGGCAACAGGGAGGATGAGAGCGACTAAGGCAAAGAAACAAACAACCAAAAGCAACCGTTAGAAGGCTCCGAAGAGACGCAAACGGATGAAGATGCCCCATGGGTTGGCGTCCAAATACAAACTTATCAGGCTCACATGTCTATTGGGGGTAAGACACTTCGTAAAGAAAGTGGACCTACACCATCACACCCGGTCAATAGTGAAGAGCACGAATCAGATGGAGAGTGGGTGGAATCAGATTATGAGGTGTTGGAAGTGCTTGTGAAGAAAAAAAAGAGAAAGAGAATTGTCTACAAGAAGAGGAAGCAAGCTGCCCCAACTCGTGCCAAAAATGCACCTCCACGTCGACCTCAGAAGGTACGAAAGCGCAGCCGTGCTTTTGCGGAGATTCGACACTATCAAAAGAGCACCGAGTTCTTGATTCGGAAGGCCCCTTTTGCAAGGCTATGCAGGTAGGTTTTGCAATTGTACAACACTCAGTTTCGGATGGGCGTCGTGGACATGGAGGCAATCCAAGAGGCAGCAGAGCAATATTTAACTAGCATATCTGAGGATTCTAACCTCTGTGCCATCCATGCAAAGCGTGTAACCATTATGCCCAAGGATATACAGCTTGCTCGCCGTTTGCGGCATGAGGAGTAGCTTGTAATTAGGCATCAAACCTTTTTGTATTTACGGAACTCCAAGATTGGGAAGAATTTGAATACAAGCATCTTTTGATTGTATACCCCACTCTGTGCATTGTATTGGGAAGAATTTGAATATAAGCGCCTTTTATTATATACCCCACTACGCATTGTATTGTTTTAATTCTGTACCATGCAATGTAGCACTGGTCCAAGTTTTGTCTACCTTCTATTGTATGTATGTAGCCATTAGCTTGTTATTGTGAAAAATTGCCTACGTTTAGCACCTTGGCTAAGTGGGGCATGCACTTCCTGATATATCCATGCTATGTGACTCACTATTGCATGGCAAAAGCATCTACAAAGTGTTGAAAATGGCTTGGAATGCCCCAAAACTGGCTTCCACAAGGGCGCACATTTGGGGCTTCCAGACGCCTATGGATGGACACAATGCGCGCCCTTGTGACAACCTTTCCTAGTGCTTTCCAGACACTTTCCAGTGGTTTCCAGACAATTTTGACAAGCAATAAGTATGTTTTGTTTGCTTCAATGCTTCAATTAGCATAGATACTTCTGGCAATCATCCCCCTTAGTCCATGTCAGTCATATACTCCAAAAGGGCTAGATATTGCCACATAGTTTACTCTTGTGGTTTGTTAATACAACTTTAGGTATCTGGGGCAAGATGGGCTTAAGGTTACCTGGGTATCTATGTATTTCTGTTTTGCAACTGTGTATTAATGTCTTCTCACTCTGTTTTGTACCTAGGTATGCTCCTAGATGTGTCCAAATTCATCTGCCACAAGGGCGCGCATTTGCACACTTCATCTGCTGATGGAAGGCCCCAATGCATGCCCTTGTGGAAGCATATTTTAGGGACTTCCAAGCCCTTTACTAGGCACATCCATAACTTTGGAAGCCTAGATATAACAAAGTATGCATTTTATAAATTTTAATGCCTGCCAAACCCTTTAGTAGTCATAGCAGAAATTATGGTGCTTCTCATACACAATGGAAGCCCAACGTATAAGAAATTCAAAACCTTGTAAGAAAGAGAGTCATAGACAGCAAAAAGTAGTTTCATTAAAGAAATCAATGCTTTACATGATATCCGGCTTTTGCTTTAGGATCTTTCTAATTACAATTTTCTGGCGCTTGGCCTTTTGGGGTGGCTCCCTGTTTGGTAAAGTGGTTGTGATTTCTTGGGTGTCATTAACCCCTACAGCTTGGTTCATGCCAACATGGGCAATAAGGCACCGGCAAAAGTTTACACCGAAAGTGGATATTGAAAAATCTTTCTTTACAAGCACTACAAGGTTGGTTGTTTGGCCAAGTGTTGTTAAACACAACGCCTTGGAGAGTGAACGGAGAGCAAAAATGTTGTAGCGACTATTGGGAGAGTAGTCGGCATGGACAAACACCACGACACCAGTGGGAAGTGTGTTGAGGTAGTGAGCAAGTGCCGCTTGAGGTCCGAACGGCGTCCTCCTCCCCCCTGACCGTTGCACCCAGGCGTCAACCTCCAGAACATCCTGCAAAACATAGGTTTTCTGAGATAGGGCACTGAATTATGATATAACATTAACAAAATCATTTGTAACAATCAAATGTAAGTGAGCATCTATACCTCTTGTCTATGATCCTCCTCATCGGCATCCGGGCGCAAGTAAAGATCCACGCTTGACTTCCCCTTTGCATCAAGCAAAACAGGTGTTGCAGCAGGTGGTGGTGAATCCACTCTTGTGCGTTTAGCCAAACACATGGCTTGCACGACCACAAACTCCACCTCAAAGACCTTGGCTTTCTCGGCCTCTGCCACCTCGGCTTGTGCGATCGCCACTATGTCCGCCAAAGTATTCCCCATGGGCAGTAGGAGATCATCATCATGGGAGGTGGTGGTATCAAACTCAAACTTGCCATGGGCATCGAGGATGGCGAAACACTCATCCATGAGAAGCTCAAAGGATTTCTCCAGATCGTGCATAAACACAAACTCCTCCCCACCCACCACAATGGAGGAGAAGCGGGTAATCTCTACCTCAGGAATGGCATCCCGAGTGGTGGTTCCTTCTGGCGGTCTCGAGGATGAACCGAATAATGGAGAGGCCTCCAAGAGGCCTTGAATCCCTACAGGGTAGGTCAAGGCAAGCGTCCTTTCCTCTGTGGATGAGTCAATGGCCGCGGGCTTGGGGTCCTTCACATCAGCCAATACCCCGGCGATCTGCAAGTGTGGTAGCACTACGTCAGGGCCTGCTCGGCACTCGTGAAGGAGGAAGATCATTAGGGCCTGAATAGAGAATTTTTTTTTCTGATCCTTCCCTTACGCATTGCTCGCACATCATCAGCTTCAAGCTGCACATATTGTCCGGCGGGTTGTGCTATGGTGGCAAAGCGTGCAAGCCGCTAATGAAATGGCCCGTCCCCTTGGTAGATGTGGTGGAGAAGGCCTTCAGGGACCCATTGCCCTGGCCGGTTTGGTAACTCAACAATGAATCTCCCCATGCACGTGGAAATGTATGAAGTAATGTGCTCAAGAGATTGAGAGTGGAGGGTCAAAGTGGTTTCCAAATCGGGTTGGGTTGTGAAAAATGCTTGAAGCTTAGGGCGATTTGTATGCCCAACCTCAGTAAGGATGCATCTAAAGCACTAGTAGCATCCATGTCTTCTCTTTGCGTGATTGGGTATGCTAGGTCTCTCTGCAATGCTGGGATGAAAATGGTGAAATGAGGAGGTGGTCCTCCTTATATAGACATATTCCATCTCGAAAAAAATAAAAAATATGTATTTAAAAAATAAATTTAAGCCACCTTAAAACTCAAGTACAACACCTTAAAAATTTTCAAAATCTTTAATAAAATATCCAATATATAAATGATTAAAGTTACCAGCCAATTCACTTAGACAAGATGATTTCGTCTGTAGCCCAATCTTTGTAAACAAGCATAGTGGCCTCCATCCGCCTTCCAATCTATATAACCAAAAAATGGGCAATCAAAATACAAAAACCCACAAAAAATAGGAAAAGGTAGCTAAGCAAGCACAAAGCAGACCTTGCGTTGTTCTAGTTTGAAACTTGCATTACCGACATCCTCGAATCCCATTATGACAAAGTGTTCCCGAAGATTGGCAAGAGTCCAATGCGGATTCACTGTAACCACCTCCATGTCGTTATTGGGCATGCGGACACGAGTTTCAAAGGATTGAACCTCTTTGGTTGTCAGCTGCAAGGGTATCCATTTGCCACATTTGTGCATCCACCTCTCGTAGCTAAACCGTGCATACAAGGTGCACCTTGCTTTCAAATACCAAAGGCAAAGCTGTGTGGGGGACACATTGCACTTATAACGGTCACCATCATGCAAACCGTCAACATAGCCCCAATTGACACCTAGAATGGTGTCCATTGCATCTATGTCAACTTCTTTGCAAACAAACATTGTTGGTGTTTCTACAATCGGCAGAGAGCGGAATGCATGCACAAACAAATGAATGGGACAATGCCAACTAAGACCCACCGATCTGGTTGCCTTACCAAACTTTAGGGACCCTTGGAAATCTTGCAACACCTTGCGCTTGAAAGAAAGCAAAGCCCAATGGTCTGGAGTTGGCCATTCTACACTCTGCAATGAGGGTGTTTCCACGGCTTCTAACCTACCATAGCTTTTGCTTGACTTCGACACCACGTACTTGTGGGAGTACATGAGTATTCGCTGCTCGGTAAGTTTTTTCGATGAAACATTAGGAAACATAAGCTCCCCAATGTGAGCATGAACGTACCTGAGAGGCACTCAAGCGGCTGCTCCTCAACTAAGCTGGATGGATCGAAAAACATCTTTACAAATGTCCTTAGTTAAACATAATGATCACATAAACGTAAACATGACATATGCATGGGATAGCTAAACCATGAAAACTTACAATGAGGTGCAAATTGAGTTGAAGCTCTCTTGAGGTGGATCTCAGATGCACTGTAGACGTGTTGCACGATGGCCACCATTCCGGACTTTGTTTCTTTGAATGGCAATAGCCGGCCCTTCCAATGACGTTCCAATACGCCTCGACACAGTACGCGATGAGGTCCAGCACGTGACGGTTGCATGTAGACCCATGCACCCTTCTTGAATACTTGTGGGATCCATACCCCCTCTGAGTCTTTTGTGTTGTGCAACAGAATCTCCTCTATCTCTGGTTTGGGCCGTCTATGCGTAGACATGCTTGGAAAGTTGGGCTTAGGAAGGGATTTAAAAGAGTTGAGTACTCTGGAGAGAGAATGAGGAGCTGAGGGGAGGGTGAGGTGAGCTGCCTATGGTGGCTATGGTGGCTTTGACAGTGGAGATAGAGAAAGAGGGGAGGAGTGAGAGGTAGAGAGGTAGAGAGGATAATGGAGTTGTGGGCTATGGAGTGTGGGACTGTAGAGGGTTGATGGAGGTGTGAGAGAAGGGGGAGCTATGGAGAGAGAGGAAGAGAGTGGTGGAAAGCTTTTGGCTATGGCTGCCTTGACTGTAGAGAGAGAATGGTAGGAGGGAGAAGAGGGAGAGTGTGGGAGAGAAAAGAAATGAGGGAGAGAGAGAAAAATGGATTTTGGGGGGAAAATTTGACTTTTTTAAGTTAGTTTATGTTTTGGGGCAGTTTTGGAGGCAAATGGGTCAACTTTGGAACT
Organism: Adiantum capillus-veneris; assembly: GCF_014529385.1. Lineage (NCBI taxonomy): Eukaryota > Viridiplantae > Streptophyta > Polypodiopsida > Polypodiales > Pteridaceae > Adiantum > Adiantum capillus-veneris. The sequence goes on along the minus strand of NC_140958.1, from coordinate 49,627,890 downwards.
TTTAAAAAAAATTCAATTTTTAGGGTCCCTCCCTCTTTTATGACACCTCTCTCCTCCTATTTACCCCCTCCTAGCCTACCTCCCACCTCTCTCTAAGAACCAAGCATTGAAAAGGGAGACAATTAGGCTGTACCCCTACCATTCCTCCCCCTCTAGGTGATATCCCAAGAGCCTTCTCATTGGTTCTCCCTTAAGCCTTCACTAATCAAAAAGGCCCAAGGAGAGTCCATATTTTTTCTAATGAGTGTGCACTAGCCATTTTGGCATACCTCTAGCCTGCTCATTTTCAGCCCTTTCCTCATCAAGTACATCATGTACATCTTCATCAGTAATAGGCTGATCTAAAACATTTTCAGAAACCCCCATAGGCTGTACATTTGCCTCATTGGAACTTACATTCGTATTACCACCACTGAAAAGAGGCAACAAAGTGTCATAAATGTCCTGTGAGATTACATTACTGTCTCTAGTACATGAAAGCAAGGGCTGAAAAAAATCTTCCACAAACACTACATCCCGAGAAACCAAAATACGTTTTGTTTGCGGATGATACAACCTGTAACCTTTACTTTCAGCACTATAACCAACAAAAATACATTTGACAGCCTTATCATCCAATTTTCTACGATGCACTTGTGGCACCAAAGCATATGCCAAACAACCAAAAACACGCATGTGCTCAATAGAAGGCTTTCTATCATGCCATGCTTCATATGGAGTAATAGACTGCAAAGCTTTCGTAGGACACATGTTAAGTACATAAGTGGCACACATGATGGCCTCAAGCCAAAAAGAATGCGGCAAAGCTTGACTTTTGACCATATATCGTGCCATTTCCGTCAGTGACTTGTTTTTCCTCTCACCAACACCATTTTGCTGAGGTGTATAAGGCACTGTACATTGGTGTTTTATCCCACGACTAGCCAGAAATGCATTAAATTCATGAGACATATACTCCCCCCCTCGATCGGAATGGAGGGTGCCCATAGTACATTTCGAGAAATTTTCAGCCATAGCCAGAAATTGTTTGAAGCACATAAAAACTTCGAACTTCGCTTTAAGCGGAAATACCCATGCATGCCTGGAGTAATTATCAATGAAAGAAACGAAGTATAGGTAATTGCCCAAGGACGGAGTTTGCATGGGCCCACAAACATCACTATGCACAAGCTGCAGCCTGCATGTGGCCTGAACTGAACCATCCTTTGGAAATTTAGAACGCTGCATCTTACCCAATATACACCTTCACAAACATGTTTGATAGGTGCTTCAAGAGGCGGCAAAGAAGCAACCATATCAGATTTCTGCAAACGCAGCAAACTGGCAAAATTCAGATGACCAAAACGTGCATGCCAAAGTTTTGCATCTGAAATAGCCCTTGAATCTGCAACAGCATTTGCAAAATTTTGTCCACACTTGTCATACAAAGTGAGCTTATACAGCCCACGGTACAAAAGCCCAGATGCAACAATTTCATCACCAAAACTGAGATCATGAACTGTACATCTGTCATCCACAAATTTGACTACAAGTCCAAGTCTAGGAAGTGCGGATACAGACAAGAGATTCTTCTTGATCCCAGGTACATAAAGTGCATCAAAAAGTGTGAAGGAACTTCCATTAGCAGTAGTGAGCACAATCTTTCCAACTCCCTGAACTGGATAAGAGGCGTTGTTGGCACAAGTGACTGAATTCCCATGAGGGACAGACTCGAGAGAGGTAAACAATTCACGATGTGAGGTAATGTTCTTTGTAGCACCACTGTCGAAATACCACACATGTGAATCTACAGCAACTGAGAAGCATGCATCATGGACAGTAGGATTGTAAGTGCACTCTGCGCTAAAAGCCCATTTTGCATCAACATCAGCAACACAATATCCTTTCACAGAAGACTCAACAATGGCTGCATTTGTAGTGGAACCAGCATTTGCATTGTAACCACCCTCTTTATTCTTAGCCTCTTTGGCCTTCAACTTAGGACACGACTTGATCAAGTGATCATTGGCTTTACAATAATGGCAATGCATCTTCTTTTTGCCCTTATCACCAGAATTTACAAATGAATTGCTGCCAGTAGAAGCATTAGGAACATAATTTTTTCCACTCGCAGCAGAACCATAAGAAGTGGCTGCATTGTTGTTACCACCCTTTCTTTGAGAAGCAATAAAAGCCTGTTCAACTGCACGCTGTCTAGTCTTGTTTTTTCTAGAAAGTGACTCTTGCAACAGCAATGTGCAGAATGCATCAAACTTGACAACTTCTGGATTTCCATGGGTCATAAGTCTCCAAGTACTAGCAAAAGTCTGGTAAGAATCTGGTAAGGCATCAAGAACAGTCTGCACAAGGGAACTGTCTGAAATAACTTCACTGTAGAAATAAGTTGCTCATTGATATCCTTGACACTAGCAAGGAAAGTGTCCATATCATCTTCCTCATGCATAATCTTCTACTCCAGCTCTTTACGCAGCAAAGCAATTTTAGCCTCATTGCGGCTTGCATAAAGACCTGCTAGAATATCCCAAGCCTGTTTTGCAGATTTTGCTGAACGGATGTGAGGAACAATGGTACTCTTCATAGAAAACGCAATCAATGCATGAGCCTGCGCATCCTTAACATCCCAACGAGCTTGTTCTGCCGTAGGCAAAACAACTCTAACAGCAGCAATCCTTGCAGCAAGAACTGCAACATCCTCAACATCGCCTACATCCTCAGAACCAGGACGTACATCAATGCCCTGCACAATGTTCCAAACGCCCTTTGACACATGAACATGCTGCATCATATAAGCCCACATAGGGTAGTTGTCCCCATCCAACCTGTCCTCAGCAACAAACATCTTGAACACATCTGTGTTGTTGTTGTCAGCCATGGTAAATGCTGCACCTGATGTGAAAACTTCCCGAAAATAGGAGAAATGGAGCGGGAACAACACGTGCTATATAGCACAAACCATAGAAGACCATAAGGCACCTGTTATGCAGAAAACGGCACTAACAGAAATTCTGCACAAAATGACGAAATAGCCTGTGCAGTACTCCTTGTAGTGGAAACGGAGGCCGAAATGAGCCCAAATCAAAATTCTGAGCGGACTCATCTCTACGAGCGCAGCTCTACGAGCTGTCCCAAAATATTTGTTGACCTGCGAACACTTGCCAAAGCTCACTGAAAGCGGAGAAAGTGAGCAGGCATGTGCTGGAGCAGCTGGCGACGAAGCCTGGGAGGACATGAGCTGCTCTAATACCAATTGTTGGAATTAGGGTTGTAGAGAGACACACACAACTTGGAGAAGACGAAGGAAGCTCAAGGCACACAATAGAGAGTGTGTTACTTAGTGTGCAATGGAAAGATAGATAGCCCTAGAGTGATGGGCGTATATACAATGCACGTGGGAAAAAACCTCCTAAAGAGAGACAGAATGCCCCGGCGGTCCTAGTGTGTTCACACACATCACTACCACATGTATATGGTAACACGGGGGCCGGTTCCGAACCGATTTGGTCACCTTGATTAGTCAAGTTCAAGTTCAAGGTATCGCCGGATAGTCTTACCACCTCGTATACCTTGTCTTTGTGTCAAAGAATGGACTCTAGTTGCAGCACCTCTTCTTGGTCCTGGATCTCCAGTGGGTCTTCAATGATTGCTGCTTGAGGTGGCTCTCCTTTGTAAGGCTTTAGTAGGGTCACGTGGAAAGCATGTGTATGAGCCAATGGTTGGGCAACTTGAGTTGATAGGCCATCTCATTGATTGACCTAAGAATCTAAAAGGGGCCATAGTACCTTTTTTCTTACTTGCATAGTACTTTTGGTGTCCCGTAGGATTCTTGCCCATCGTGTGCCTTAATCGAGCTTTGGGAAACCTTAGCAGGACCCAATCATTTTGTTTAAAGGCTAGGGCTCTTCTATGCTTATTAGCAGCAGCCTTTTGCCTTTGTTGAGAGATGGATGTAGCATCCTTAATGTTATGGAAAGATTCTTGCAGGTCTCACTATATTTATCTGCAGCAAAGATCTTCCCATGTACCTTGAGTAGCAGGGGACTTTTTTATCTTCCCTCTATCACCTCAAAAGGTGCTTTTCCCTTGGAAGTATGTACAGTGTTATTGTAAGCATACTCCACTAAGGGTAAGTACTTCTCCCATTGCGACTTTTGATCTACTTCTTTGACATAAGCTTTTAGTAGATCAAGAATTGCTAGGTTACCTATTTCACTTTGACCATTCGTTTGAGAATGATAGACCAAAGAGAAGTTTAGCCTTGTAGCTAAATTCTCAAAGAGACCCTTCCTGAAATTATTGGTCATTCTAAGATCTCTATCCAACACTATGGACATTGGCAAGACATGGTACTTGAAGATTTGTGATATAAAGAGAGTTGCCCTTTGATGGGCTTTGATAGTCTTTTGATAGGTATGAAATGTACTTGTTTGCTAAACCTGTCTACTATCATCCATATCCTGTATTCCCATCGATAGACTTGGGCAATCCAAAGATAAAATCCATGGATATACTCTCCCATGGGGAATTAGGGATTGGAAAAGGTTGAGGTTGCTTCCCTCTATCAAACTTCATCTTTTGGCATACCACACATCTTGAAACATACTCTTGTATGTTTGCTTTCATGGCAGGCCAATAGAAATATGTTTCTATCCCTTTTAGGGTATACTGAATTCCTCTATGCCCTGCATAAGGAGGAGCATGAGATTCATACATTACTTTCTCACGTAGTGACTTAGTAATGCATAGTCTATTGCCATAGAGAAGATAACCATCTTGTAGGGTAAATGGTTCTTCCTTCTCCCTAGTGCAAGGGCTAAAACCACATCTCTAAAATTGGGATCAATAGCGTATTCATCTATCATAAAACCAAATGTAGTGCGAAATGTGGTCTTTACAATGTCTTGATCAACTATCCTTATTTGATGGTAGCCACTTTTTAGGTCAATCCTATTGAAATAGGTTAAAGCGGAGCATCTCAAAGTCTACTTGGAAAGAGTTTGAGAATGTCCAAAATCACTTTCTTACAAAATTTCCACAAGCTAAGACACAAAGACTATATCTCAACTTTTTACAAGTGCATGGGAAGCAAGAAAAAGAAGTTTTGACAAAAAGCAAGATCTTGAGCATAGGATGGATGCAAGACATAAAGAAGTGTTTCCAAAGATGGGATGCATTATACTTATTACATGATGCCTTGAGAGATTCCCAAGTGAATGAAGATTTTCTACATGCCAATGTACTCCAGTTTGGGAGGAATTTGGTGGGTCATGCTTCATACACTTTTGCACAGTTATAAGGGCTAAAATGTATTGATTGGTGTGATCAAACTATGGAGTGTGGTATGCTAAGACAGAAGTGTTTTTGATTATATGTTTGCGAGCGATTTTCAAGTGCTAAAATTGCCTCGTGTCCCTAGAAACTACACAATGGTGATCCGTTTGGCAATACGGTAAGCCATAAACCTTCCCCACAAGACATATGCATTGTGGGCAAGCTCTATGGCTTTCCATTTTGCCAAAAGGATCTCCATTGTGTTTTCTATATTTTTGCGAGCGGTTTTTAGGCCATAAAATCGCTTTGCAACCCTAAAAACAACACAATGGTGAGTCGTTTGCCAAATTGGCAAGCCATAGACCTTGCTGACATCGCATATGCATTGTGGGCAATCTGTATGGCTTGCCGTTTTGCTAAACACCTCACCATTGTGTTGTTTTTATGTTAGGTTAGGTTAGGAAGTGGCAACTCCCATCTTATATGGTGCTGGAAGTAGAAACACTCAGCTAGCTGTACTGGCACCTTATACATGTTCACATGAAAATGAAGAGGCATGATGAAAAGCCTACCTCATCGACATGACAAGAGAATTTTGTACGCCAAGCCATTCCCTGTTCATTCCAGCGGTACAAGGTTGACAATATCACTATTTGCCCCATCTGTATATTGGAATCGGCCTTCTTTTGCAGTGAAGCCTCAATATCTAATTATAAGCCTACCTGCAGCTTCCCTGCGTAGCGATCATAGCAGCTTTGTGTGCAACAAGACCTAGTTCCCGGATGAACAGTATATCTAGCTTCAACTACGGCCTTACTCAGCTAGTTTTTGCAAGTGCAACTAGTTATGGCCAGCATTATGCCGCTCCAAGTATAGCTCATGCAAATTCAACAACCATATTGTTCCCTCGGCCATCCTTCAATGTTCATGGAAACCATGATATGCAGTAGGTCCCCATGCCTAATTCTCAAGATTCACACCAATTCTTCTCCTCGTAGTAAGTTTCTTGTGCAGTAGCAAGCCGGGCAGAACCAAAAAGGATCAGTATTGGAGACGTTTAAAACCCTGGTTATATTTTGCAAATTATCAACCTGGAGGGTACTTTGGATGCTTTCCAACGTGATGAGCACTTTTAAAGATCATATATTTTGTGAGATCAACCCATGGTAGAGGTCTGTTTTGTTGAGAGAGAAAGAGAGAGCACAGAAATAGAACCCCAAAGTGTATAGAATACACACATGAGATGATGTATATATAGAGGGGACCTGGGTTCCATATATAGAGAAGCCATATATTGAGTAGCTTCACATATAAGCTCAACACCCCCGTTGAAATAAGGGTCCCTAACTATGGATGAAAATACCCTTGGGGGATCAAGGGAAAACCCATAGCTCTATATACACCCACCGTTATATTATAAAAATCATTGAATATACAAATGTTCATGAGGAGCTACATCACTCTTTTTACAATGAATATTTTATGAGGAGCTACATCACTCCTTTTACAATAAATTTTTTATGAGGAGTTACATTACTCCTATCCTATCAAATACAATAATGAATACAAAGGTTCAATAAAGAGGTGTCAAGGCTATCGATTAGCTCGTAATCAGAAGTGTCTCCATGAATATGTTATGTAGCTTGTCATCACTATGACATCACCAAACATATCTTCATAAATCTTTTATTGTCACCAAGTTTGTCTTCATAAAATCAATTCTTTGATGAATCCTACATAGATCATAGACTCAAAAAAACATAGTCATGAAAATTATTAGCATCGTTAGTGAAATAATTTACGTTCACAATGCCATAAGAGATGGTTCGCAACGTCACTCTTTTGACAACATATATACGCACGAAAACATATGGTACATAGAGTATGAACGTTAAAGTACAAGATGCGTGATTACGTGATGCAAATGATATGTGTATATACTACATAAAACAACATTTATCAACGTAGTGATCAATGAATATCATCAAAGTATTAACAAAACATCATCATTGTATCAATAAAAATGAATAAATCATCATGGTATCAACGAAAAACATCATGATATCACCGAAAATAATCATTGTATCAACGAAACAACATCATGGCATCACCGAGAATAACCATGGTATCAACGAAACAACATCATGATATCACCGAGAATAACTATGGTATCAACAAAACAACATCATGGTATCACCGAGAATAACCATGGTATCAACAAAACAGCATCATGGTATCAAAAAAAATCACCATGGAATTAACGAAATATCATCATGGAATCACCGAGAATAACCATGGTATCAACGAAACATCATCATGGCATCACCGAGAATAACCATGGTATCAATAAAATATCATCATGGTATGAACAAAAATCACCATGACCAAAGTACTAACAAAATATTATCATGGTACCATCAAAATCACTATGGTATCAACGAGAAATTATCAATAAAATGAACGAAACTATATCTCTAAAAGAATAATTATACGAGAATCAATGAACGAGTATATCATGTACCAACAGTAGCTCGATAGAATTTGGACGATCATCAACTGGCTTCTGCAGCAAAGTTATGATATGTAACTGGCTTCTGCAGCAAAGTTACGTCAGTAACAAATATATGATTGATGAAGAAAAAATGTAATTGAGAAGTTTTCAATTATGAGAAAAATCAAAAGCAAAAAGTAAAATTTTTCTTTTCAAACATATTCGCAGTCCAAGACGATAACCCAAAATCGGTGCAGAATTTAGAGAAAATTTCTTCTGCAAAGTTATAGACTACATCGATTATGATGGCTTAAGCAAATAGTTTCTCATCGATTCCGATGCCTGCAGGGGCTAGTTCCTTCTACAAAGTTGTAGACCACATCGATTTCGGTCCCTTGCACGGGTAGTTTCCGCAAAATTGTTTTCAATTATAGAAGAAAAATCAAAAACATAAAACGAAACTTGCTTTTCGGACATGTACGCAGTCCGAGAAGGATAACTCAAAATTGGTGCAGAATTTGAAAAAAACTTCCTTCTGCAAAGTTGTAGACCACATTGATTCTGGCCCCTTGCGCGGGTAGGTTTTGCAAAATCGTTTTCAATCAGGAGAAAACTCAAAAACAAAAAGTGGAAGTTGCTTTTCGAGTATGTACGCAGTCCATGACCGATAACTCAAAATCGGTGCAGAATTTGAAAAAACTTCCTTCTACAAAGTTGTAGACCACATCGTTTCCGGTCTCTACAGCGGGTAGTTTCTGCAAAATCATTTTCAATTAGCAGAAAAATCAAAAACAAAAAGAGGAAGTTGCTTTTCAGGCATGTACACAGTCCGCGAATGATAACTCAAATCGGTGAAGAATTTGAAAAAACTTCCTTCTGCAAAGTAGTAGACCACATTGAAAAAACTTCCTTCTGCAAAGTTGTAGACCACATTGGGTAGTTTCTGCAGAATCGTTTTCGATCAGGAGAAAAATCGAAAACAAAAACGTACTGCTCTGATACCATGTTGAGAGAGAAAGAGAGAGCACAGAAATAGAACCCCAAAGTGTATAGAATACACACATGAGATGATGTATATATAGAGGGGACCTAGTGCCATATATAGAGAAGCCATATATTGAGTAGCTTCACATATAAGCTCAACATGTTCCAGTGCTTCTGAAACAGAAGATATCAAATTTCAATCAATGATCAATAGGCCTAATTTAATTAATCTGAAGTCGAATCACCAAAACTCATTGCCTTTGCAGGCCCATCCCAACAGTTTTTTTGCTGATGCTATCAGGTTGTTGGCGTTGTAGACAGCGGTCGAGGAAATGTAAAGAGTAAACGTCAAAGTTGACAAGACTAGGGCAGAAAAGCTTAGCAGCATCGATCAGACCAAAGCTTATGATGGTTCCTCAAGTAATTAATCTAGTTTCTTCAATGCTTGCACTTTTAGCACAGAGTGTGAGGGGATTATTGGTAGATAGCTCAATGTCAAGGGAAGCACATTGGGGAATATTGCCACTAGTGCAAGTCACTGGTTTGATGAGCCATTGGCTTCGGTCGCACTCCTCGTCTAGATTTTTTGATAGCCTATCTAAAAATTTGATGATAGAAACATTTATCATGACCAATTCAATGCAGAATATGGTGTCTGTGGAAGCAAGTTGGTCAACGTCTAGCTCCAAGCAGATGTATCACTAGCATTGCAACGGAAGTCAATCATGCAGATGCCTATGTGGCTGCCGACCAAGATCAAAAGAATAGTCAAAGAGCAAAAGCGTAAGCTAATTCTTTTTTCCACACAAAGAAGTTTGATGCTAGAGAATCCAAAGAACACCGACTGTGGAGTAATGGATCTAGAGATAAGTATACCAATATGTCAGTACCTATTAGCCTCCAGTGCTGCTGGCTATTCAACAACTGGGTGGGATAGAAAAAGATTTACAGACAATATGGCCAATATTGCAGCATGTAAAGAGCCTCTCTTGCTAACCCGGTTTAGGGCGGCAGCCAATGACTCACGGACACTCAATGCAGAAAACAAATCTATTTCTCTTGAAAGTGAGATCATTGTCAAAGGCATCAATAGATCTTTTACAATTTTTGGTGACGAGCTTGATTATGCAGTCTCTTGGCCACAAAAACACACCCATTATACCCTCACGTTCGGGCAGTGTTGAATAGAATTGCTACTTAATTGAGATCCTGATTAAAACCCCTTGGAAATAACATATGACAAACGGACTGAAAAATTTGACGTTGTATTGCCTTGAAGTACGGTAGGATGATGTGTTGAGAAGTATAACATGGGGCATTTACAAGTTCTAGTTGGTCATAGCTTGTCAGAATTCCTAGTAGACATCTGAATGCAAGGTTGTATGGGCTTCATAACTGCTAAATATGACAACGTCTCCACCATTTTCTGGCTCTCTTTTGAAGGTGAATGATGTCGAGCAGAACGCCACCCATACTAATGCCTATGAGCATCACGTAATAGTAGTTCGCCAAATGCACGTTTCGAATATTGATGAGCGGACTCAATATAGTGCCTTTCGCTATGGGGATGCTGATCACAAGATGCCCATATCATGTGCAGTTAGGAAGCACGATACGTAACATGTGCTAGTCAACAAGGAGGCAAGAAGACATAATTGTTGATCAAAGCAACTTACAACACACACACGTGCACGTGCGCACGCGTGCATGCACGCGCGCACACACACACACACACACAGAGAAGGTAATACTGATCAGAGGACATGGAACATAGAGTTACATCTTCATGTTTTGTGTATGGAAGGGAGGACATATATTCACAACACTGCACATTCTGATTGCAAGAGCGGGATTCCAGCTCAGCAACACTACAAGCTCTGTTATCTGTATCCAATTTCCCATTGCGCATGTGTTTACTTGGTGCAACACATAAACGCTACGGGGTAGGGCACGGATTTCGTTTCTTATAATTTTTTGGAGAGACCACAGTGTGAGCTCTTTAGCATACTTGTGTGTGGTACCTCTATATGACGTGCATTGTATACTTTGCACTTCCAATCTTTGACATCTCATTGCAACACGATTTGTTTAACTATTCACATTGCTTTTTTGTAGTTAAACTCAAATATCGGCATGTAGATCGGACAGTCAAAAAGCTGCAGTACAACATTGCAGGTTAGTAGAGCACCTCATTTATTGTTGCAGCTCGTTCATACTTTTATCTGTTTGCTTGTTTTATAATTATCCGCATTACTTCCTTTACTTCGGTTTATTTGGATCTTGTTTTCATAGCTCTACACTCGATCGATGTTGATCAACATCTGCACATGTTAGTTATACACATAACTCTTTGCTAGCCAATGCATGTGAAGTATTACAATAGTGAATACACAAGTAGTGAATGCATGTGGTGTATCAAAGTAGTGAATTGACCTTGTGCATCCTTACTTTAGCTCTAAATAGTTGATATTATACTAGGTGTCTAAATTATTGATTCCATACTATATATGTCCTCGTTTCCCAGTACTAGGTTTCAATATGAAGTTGTCAAGACTTACAAGATTACAGTCCAAGTGTCAATAAGCTAGGGAGCAAACTGCAGCCAACTTGAAACTAACTTATCGTCCATATGCTAGGCCATGCTCTGAAATTACTGCATTGTATAAAGGTTGGAGCATGCAATGTGACATCTTTGCTCACAATCTAAAAATATGTCCCTCCTGCACGGCGGCATAACTCACATATATAGGGATTAACGAGGTCGACAAACAAATGAAATAGACACTATTGTTGCTCTCACTTGTGTATTATCGTTGGGTGCTTTGCCATCGGAGCGGCAACAACAAGACTTAGCAGCATTGCGTCTACAATCCATTACTAGTTCAAGATACCAGTCCCGAATCGATAGTACCCCCTCTCTATTCATGAGACCGATGAGTGATATTTGGACATAAAAGAGGCAGATATTATAATTATAGACGAGCTATCCGTGTTAATCCAAATGAATTTCTACCTTATCACAAGACAAAATGTCAACATAGAAAGTAGGACATTGGAAATCCCTGCAACAACAAATGTGTTCTCTTGCACGATGACCTTGCCCAACTATTCCCAGTTTGTAGTCACACATGGGAGCTTTGTAACAAATGCCATATATTCACAAGCTCGATCCAGAGGCTACTTGCAAGTTTATACAAGATGTCATGCTTGGTAAGACATGCTTGGCCAGGTCAAAGTCAACATCCGCCAGGCTCATATACAAAGTCAACATCCGGCAGGCCAGGCGCTATTATATACATAGCTGCACCAGCACCAATACTCTTATCAAGCAGCAAGTGTACACATCTCTCCCCCCCCTCCCCCCCCACTCTCGAACTCTCTCATAAGACTCTCTCTCTCTCGACTGATCATCTCTCCCTTTCTCTGTGGCTCGCACACGCACCTGCCACGCCCACGTCAGCCCGCGCACACACACACACACACACACACACACACAAATCGACGCCATCATGCATAATCACTCTCAAGGGTCATCTCATGCGTTGTTGTTGAAGAGGCAGCAGTCTATCCAGGTCGCCCTAAACGTTGCCCTCATGTTGTTAATACTCGTGATGCCAGCAGCCCACGCAGGACGGGCGGCATCGTGGAGCATCGTGCAGTCCACGCCCCTGGAGTACTATGTCCAAGTGGGGATGCCCCCCCTGACTTGGACACCCTCATCGCTCCCATTGACCCCACCGGCTCCACGGGCACCTTCGGCCACGGGCACCTCCACGCTCCTCGGCTCCATGCGTGGTTACACCGTCCAAGCCAGCTCCACCGCCGACTTCCACGGCGTCGAAGTGGAGGTCCTCGCCTTAGACGATGGCTCGCTCAATGGCACCATCAGCCTGCAAGGCCTCATCAACGCTGGCACTAACGAGATCGCCATTGTTGGCGGCACCGGAAACTTTCGAGGCGCTCGCGGCTACGGCATCGTCACCTTCCTCAACTCCACTGCCACCCTTGCACTTTATCAACACCAGCTCTTCTTCCTCTATATGACAGATGACAGCACTGCCATATAACACTGTAGATATGTAGAATGCAGCAGATAGGTTTAGGTCAAATACTCTTATTTTACCTCATGATTGATGTATGCTAACGCTTGAACATATAAAAATAGTCCATTGGATATGTAGAATGTAGCAGATAGGTTTAGGTCAAATACTCTTATTTTAGCTCATGATTGATGTATGCTTGAATAAATGAGATTCTGCAACCTCATATACTAGTAAATTTTGACTTTCGTACATTTGAATATAGAAAGATGGTGTATTAGATCACCTACACACCTTGGGAGTATTTGATATATTCTCTCAAAACAATTTTCTAGCACATGAAATTTGTGCAATTAATGGGTGGTACGACTATTAAAATTCAATGTATAGCTTCTATCATGCACTAATTTTTTGAGAGGTCGTGCCACCAATTTCTTTGAGCCATCCAATAATCTTCTTCACCTCATGATCCAATGTGATATTGATGTGATGCATGTCCAATTGATTTGATGAGTGGACTTTATCACCACTTAATCACCTAGTAGACATACCTACGGCCCCCAATTATGGATACTCCCTTTGTGATAGCTTTCGAGTGTGATTAACAGATTTTTGAAAACAAAATTTGATAGAGTCTCTTTTGTAGTCACGCTCTCATGCTAGTTTTATCATTATTATTTTAAATTATGTAGGGTTTCTTTTGTAGCCATGCTCTTATACTAGTTTTATCATTAATCTTTTTAAATTTCATAGGCTTTCCTTTGTCCACACCCTCTCAAGCTAGTTTTCATCTGAAAAGCAAGTACCATCTATTCGGTGTAGTGTTCCCACACAATTTGAGGCTTTGAAATCTAAACTTTTCTTCATTGTATCTCAATTATAGACTCGCACAAACCCAAAGCTTTGAATATCCATAAGGTGCACAAAACTCGCACATCCACATTAGAATTGGAAAGAATTAAAAAACGAGGATGAATGCCACCACTTGTCCAATTGATCATATTTAATACACTAAAATATGATAATAGCCCCACTCTGTAACAGAATATGGCTATAACATTGATTGTATCGGAATTAAAGTAACAATAGTGAGCATTTCCTTAAGAGAATTCTTAAAGAGCATAAGGAGAGCACTGGATTAAAGGTAGAAAAGTGAACATTACACCTAGTTAGCTTGGCATGAACAATACTTGTAAAAGAGAGAGAGACAGAGAGAGAGAGAGAGAGAATTAGAGAAATTGACAATAGTTGAAGACGGGATTTACTTGAAGCTGATTCCCCCCTCCAAAAGGCTTTTGTATTATAGATTCTCCCTTAAAGAGAGACTTGATACAATATATCTTTGTGCTCCTTGAGGCCTTGTTGATGCATGAAGATGGTAAACTTCATGCAACAAATTTATGCCAGTAACTACCTTGAAAAAACATTAACTTGTCCTCAGCCTCAATCACAAGACCTCAAGCAACTTCAAAGGTGGAGAGAGCTAGCAGGGAGTGAGGGATGGGAAGAGGAAAAAGAAGTACCATACGAGAAAGAAGTAGTTTCCTCACGATAGATTACTCTTGGATCTTAGCTTAGAATAGTAATATAGATGGTAGAGAAGATGAGCATGCCATTGAAACTTGACTCTTGGTTAGATTTGCATCCCATAGCCAAGAGGTGTTGGTGTAGGCTCTCTACTTTTCAAACTTGGAGAAGGAGATGGAGTAATTCTTGCTCAACACAATGAGAGAGAGTGTGAGTGTCATGTGAGAATAAGCCAAAATGAGTCCCCTCCTTGCCTAGGTAGACCCCTCTGTCTCTTTACTCATGCTTGATCTCTATTGGCCCTTGCCAAGCCTGGCCAATCACAAGCTATGATCATTTCAAGCAATAGAGATAGCATTTGGACACGTTTCCTTCTTTTCCCTTTTGAGAGAGAGAGTTTAGTAATTAATTAAATGCATCTAAATTCTCCTTGGACCTCCCTAAAGACGATCCAATAGGATTCATGCACACCATGAGTACAACATGGGTAGCTACTTGACATGTGTCCTTATTGCCTCTTAAGTCTTGGGCTTGCCTTGAGTGTGTGAATGTGTGTGTGTGTGTGTGCTCTCTCTCATGTCCCTACCTTTAGGGATCGCCCCCTCCTTTGTAGGAGTCATGCTTGACTTTGAACACCTCAAGAACCTTAGTCATCAAGCACGAGAAGCACCTCAAGCACCTTAGTCAAATCAAGCAAGGCAAGCACCTCAAGCACATGCCTAGCTTGACTAAGGTTTAAAGTTCCTAAAGGTCGTAGATCTAAGGACTTTTAACACTAACCTTTGGAGGTATTTTAATCTCCATTATTTGATCATTTCTCTTTGATAGACCATCTCCCTTTTGGACCCTTAATGAGAGGGAGCCTTCTCTCCCTTTTGGTTTCATGTTGAGATAGATCTAAAACCACATATCTATATTCTAACTCTTGTTCCCTTTCATTTTCCCACATTAAATGCTCAGTTCAATATGAGAAAATCATAAGATACGTAGATATTAGATTTTATGACATTACACTACAAGAGGTCACTTAAATTTCGACGCCAAATTATCGATGAGAATGGCGGGCGTCGGTATATGTGCTGATAAGTATGAAGGGAGATGAACATTTTAAACATTTTCATCTTCAAATTTTTGACGCTTGTATTGATGATTTTTTCGACGCTTATATAGATATGTATTCCGATGCCTCTTCCGATGTTTAATCCTACGCCTGTACTGACGGAACCTGCAAAAACCGAATACGCGGGTCTTTTCCTGAGCATTTCTATAATTTGTGTGCCTCTTCTCTTGGTCTCGTCCTCCTCACCTACTGCAGATATGGTGCCCAACAACTTGCCGAAGGTGAGACTGTTGCTTGTTGACTACTCCTTAGCATCCATTAGGAATAGAATGGGGTCTATGAGGGCCTCTTTATTTGGCAGTTTAAAGTAATCAAAGGACAACTTTTGAATTCAAACACGGCAAACGGCTAGTTTATTTGAATTCAATTTTCCCCCCAAAATGGAATTAAAAATCTAGCAGGTAAAACCATTTCATGTAGCATATCTATGGAAAGAGCTCAATGCGTAGATTGTAGATCTATCATCTCTACTCAAATCGAAGATCATATGTGGGAGTTATGGAAGGCCAAAAATCATCAAATTGTCCACCTCCTTTTTGGGGGGAAAAGTGTATCCTTTGACCACTCTTACACATCTCTTACACACCCACCATTCTAGCACACATGGCATACACGTATTTGTCAAAATGTTAATCACTTCCATATGCTCATGGCAAATAAAGAGGCCCTCCTATACCCCATTCTCTTCCTATGAAGCTGAGATTCTTTTCAAGTTTGCTTGTAGGATTATGGTTTAGGGTTTAACATAGTGTGTTTGTGTGTGTGTGCGTGTTTTTGCAGGTTTGAAGACGTTTACAAGACCCTTTTTTGCTCAAAAAGGCCGTGTGCGAGTGCTCAAAAGTTTTATGCATATTAAATTACTTTAAAATTATATTGTATATTGATAAAATAAAATTTCATTAATTAGGATTTCTATGCTTAAAATTTCATGCAATTATGCTCTGAAAGAAAATTGTTTTGAAATTATGTTTGGGGTAATTTTGATTTGAAATTATGCTACGGAAAAATTTTGTATGCTTTGAAGAAAATTTGTTTCAAAATTATGCTATGGAAAAATTTTGGTTTGAAGAAATTTTGTTTTGAAATTACGCTACCATCTCATCATCATCATGCGATTGATGAGGTTTAGGTTATAGGTTTCGGTAAGGTGTAGTTTTGGTTATAGGATAGGTTAGGGTATAGGTTATATGTTAAGTTATAGATCATACATTAGGTTAGGTTACGTTAGATTAGGTTAAGTTAGATTAGGTTTAGGTTATAGGTTAAGATAATTTAGTTTATGGGCTAGATTATAGACTAGGTTAGGTTAGTTTATAGGTTAATTAGGTTAGGTTAACTTATAGGTTAGGTTAGATTATCTTATAGGTTAGGTTCTAAGTTAGGTTTAGGTTATAGACTAGGTTATGTTATAGGTTATAGACTAGGTTAGGTTATAGGTTATAGACTAGGTTAGGTTAGATTAGCTTATAGGTTAGTTTCTAAGTTAGGTTTAGGTTATAGGTTAGGTTAATCAGGTTAGGTTATAAGTTGTACATAAAAGGCTAGGTTAGGTTAATTAGGTTAGGTTATAAGTTGTACATAAAAGGCTAGGTTAGGTTATAGTTTAAGTTAACTAATGTTTAGGTTATAGGTTTGGTTTGAAAAAAATCAGATGCTTCCAACTGAAACATTTGGTGGCCCATAACCATGATGTAAATAGGTTACAAATTTATTGCCAAGTCAATTTTCCAAAGAATCTATCCCACTATCGATAAGGGTATCACTCGTCCCAACAAGATTTCATCAAAGGACACCATTCACCATGCAAGATTGTATCGGTTATAGGTTAGGTTATAGTGATAGACGTTTTTCGGCTCTCTGTAATTGCCATACTGAGTTATCTCACCCTATCAAATCACTCAAACACTGTGGTTACCCTCACCCTTTCACTGTATATAGGTGCGTGTGAGTTAGGGGACTTTTCCCATATCTCCTTACTCAAATAAAAAACCCTCAATTAGCTAGTCATTGGGCTAGTTGAGCCAAAAAAATAAAAAATATAAGAAATATAAGTATATTATGGCCCATGCGTATGTAAATATTTCTTTGTATATAGGGCCTAAATAAAAGATTTTTTCATAATTATTTTGGTATTTATTTAAATATTTCTACCTAGGTGTGTGTTATTTATGCTCTGTACATTGCCTCACCATTACCACAATTTTTCTTACCATTTTTCATACTCTTTATTCCATATAGAAATATTTTTATGTAAGCTTCTCTTATATTTGATGTAACTCCACCCCAACAAAAATCCAAAAAAACTATTCCTTCCTACATCTATTTTGTTTTTAAAAAATTAGAACACCAAAAATATTTAACTTTTTATGGTAGCCTCATAATGAGAGAGATTTCTTTTTACCCCTTTATATTTTTTTCACTTATATTATTTATATTTGACATGTACATATTTTTTAAACCCCTCAATATTTGATTTTCTTAGTTGTACTATTCACTTATATCATGATCTCAACAATATCTTCAATTATAGACCTACCAAATAAGGTCAAGGGTAGGTGGCATGCATACATGCACTATGGAGGGCTCACTCTTGGAGGTATTCAAAAGAATCATCCAAAGAAGGACCCCACAAGGACCTTGTGCAGTGGAAAAAAACGGTCGGTTTTGCTGAATTTTTAAAGTTCACTTGCTCTCCGAATTTGAAAAGGTGATACAAACAAAAGTTGTAGCTCGTGGGCTGAACTTTTGCCTCAAATTTTTTTCATATTTTTTTGAGCTACGAGCTGTGAGCTATGATTTTATTAGTGGACCCCAGTTTTCCCATGCTATGCAGCCACACTCTCTCTTCCACTTTATCATTTTCCTCTTTCACACACACTTCTCCACTCATCATCCCCACCTCTCTCACCACTCCTCTCTGCACCCTACTCACCTTCTCCTCAACCTTGAAGAATAAGAGAAACCATGGTGAACTCATACCTCCCACACACAATTCCATTCCAAAATTGACCACCTAGTCTCGTTTTTCCTCCTCCAAATTACCCATATCTATTAAAAAAACCACAAAATTCAGCCTCTTCTCTTAAAAGACAGCATCATGGTGGTTGATTACTTAGCTTCAATTACCTTGTCTCTCAAGGAAGGTCAAGAGTGGAGAAAAAATGTACCGTCAAAACTAGTGGACCGTCAACAATCGTCAAAATTGGCCCTACTCAAGACACTTGGAGCATCAACCTTGTAAGAAATCCACCTTTTCTTACCTCTTAAGAGTTTTTCTTCCTTATTTGTATCCATACTCCCATTGTAAATATCCAATTCCATTTGTAAATTAATACTAACTCTACTAACACTAACCCACTATGAAAAGTCCTATCACCTCCATTTCTCTCCTCTCTCTTTCCCCACCAACTTCTTGATAATTCCAAGCAAAAGAAATTAGATAAATTGCTGAAAATCTAACCCAACCATGGTTAGAGGAGAAACCCTAGCCTTCAAAATTGCTATAAAAGGAGGGTGTAGCTAGCACAAAAGGGGGGAGAAGAAAGAGCACTATGCTATAGCTTGATAAGCCAAGCACAACCTCTTGAGAAGGAGCTCTTGAGTGGAATCTCATTGGGATTAGGCATATGTATGTGTTGTATTAGGGGTGATTAGCAAGGGAACTCTATGCCATTGTAAGAGAGAGTGATCATTAAACTGATAGTAGGAAATCTATCATTTCTATTACTAGAGTAAGCCCAACATTTGCTGAATCAAGGAGGGTGAATTTGGACTAAGCAGGGATACCTTGTCTCCCTTCCAACGTGAAGTCATGGACAATAATGATGTGTAAGTGTCTTGGTGTTTTATTTAATTTCTTGATAGCTTGTCTCCGGGTATTGTTATCAATTTATCAATAAATCCCACATGCTGTAAGAGGGCGACAGGGTGGAGAGGACTCCCCTGGCCTTAAGACAGTGATTGGGGTGGTTTTTTTCTTGTGATGTGTTGTGGTGTAATTTACTCAGGCTATGTTAAACAAATACTAATCTCACTTTGATTGGTCATGACAGATTTGTAAGAAGGCATTAGTGCAACAAGCACCCCCTTCCCCCTTCTCTCTCTTTCTTACATATATATATTTATGTTTGCTTGATCATTAACGATACACTTCAAAGCAGCCCGAGCACCATCTCTCTCTCTCTCTCTCTCTCTCTCTCTCTCTCTCTCGTGTTTTAGTGTGTGAGAGTGTTCCATTGGTGTTAGGGTTAGTGTAAATTCCTTGCTTGTTTGTGGGTTGCTCTAACGATTCTCCTCTTTTGCGTCCTAGTTCGCTCTTAAACTAGGTGGTGCCCCTTGTGTAGTTGGGATTTGGTTGTGGGTTTGTTGTTTTGGTTTGTGTTGTGTTGTGCCCCAGCCCCATTGAGCAGCACGGGAGCCTTGAAGAGTGTCTAGAGGTTGCTCTTCTTGTTGCCCGCCCCGGACCGCTTCAAATCGGTGCCCCCACTGAGGAACACAACTTGTGTATGTTTTTGTGTAGGATCAACTTTTAGCATAGTCAAGTAGTTTGCATGAATCACGAGAGTTTGTATGATCCTTTCATTGTCATTGCAAGGCAAAAAATACACATAATTGTTAGTACTAAGTTGCTATTTCAACGGGTAATTCGTAGGATTTTAGGTCCTCTTAGGTTAGCCGAGATAAACACTTTGGTAAATCCTTTTATTTTGCCTCTCATTAGGTAAGATATTAGCTTGGACGTCTATATTTTTGTGTTATTTTAAGCATTAGGACATGCATAGGCCATGGATAATGGCCCAGGAATAGAGCTTTTTCCCTTTCATTTTACTCCACACATTAGAATAAACGTTGCAATTAGTAGAAAGATCCATTTTCAACAACGAATGGTGTTCATGTTTGGTGCCCAAAGAGTAGGAGAAATTCTTGCATCACCAAACCCTGTCATTCTACCTCTCATCAACTACCACACTTCTTTTGATGTACATGTGTTCATTTTATTTTGAAGTGAAGTGCAGCCCGGCAAAATAGTGTGTATGTTTGTTTTTTCTTTGTCCAAGTTGTTACAAGAAACAAAAAACGATCATTTGTTCTAACAGGGAATGTGTGTGCAATGAAAGTTCAATCCTTAGAGATCTAGCTCTATTACCAATTGAGTTGCACGAGCAAGTAGTAAGGCGTCTCCCTCATAACAAGAGGGTGGTGAAGTAAAGACGAAAGGTCCTACGCGTGGATTCCATTTTCCTCTTGTTGGGCACTAAGGAAGACCGCGCATTCATCCAACTAGTGTGTGCCCTAAGATTGGTAAATAGAGTGAAATTTGGCGTTTGGCGAGTGCATTTCACCATTGAGGAAGACTCTTCAGGAAACTTGCGGCCAGAGTTCATGCTTCATAGACTCACATTTGGTGAATTTTTTCCTCATTTGCGTCTTATTAATAGTATTCCTTTCGCTTTCAACAAAGGAGATAGGGAGCTATTCAGAGCTTGTCTTAATAAAGAGAGCATAGAGAAGATTGCAAATTTGTATAAATTCTCATCCTTCTCTACTTTCTATGACACTTTGTTCATAGAGACATTGTAAATCTCTTTATGCTTTTGAATGATTTAACCATAATCCTAAGGAGTTTTTGTCCAGGAATTTTGTAGCACAAGTGGAGTCTTTAAATCTTGCAAACTTGATTGGACTTGATGAGGATGTTTTTTATGAAATTGTGAGAAGGTTGCCTCACTCTGATTGTGTGGAACTCGAAGGAAAGGAGCTCCTAGTCAATTGCTACTTTCTCACGGCCTTCGACGAGCATGAAGATCTAGTTTTTATACAAACCGCTTGTGCGTTGGGAATTGTAGAGCAAGTGCAATTTATCACTTGGGACGTGGTTGCTCTTTTGGATCCAGAAAATGAAGTTCTAGAGATTTCTGTTTATCGCCTTAGCTTTGAAGAATTTCAACCCTTCTTAGAGCTCATCAATAGTCTACCTTTTTGTTTTGATCAAACAAATCGAGACCTCATTGAAGCTTGGATAGCTGAAGAAGAAAACCTAGAGTGGTATTTTCTTACTTCTTCATTTGCAGGCGAGTGGTTCTAAATCTCTATTGTATCCCTTATTGTAACTCGTGTTGTAATCTTTCATAATAATGGAGAGCCAACGCCAAACGTTTGGCTATCCTTATTTCTTTGGAGAGCCTGGAGAGGATATATTTTTAGCAAATTTCAAGATGTCTTGCCGTATCAAGAGGATAGTAACCGATCAAGAACGTGTAGAAATGTTTGAGGTGGTCCTTAGGAAAGATGCTAGTACTTGGTTTGACTCTTTGCCTGAGGAAGTTAAGGGGAATTACACAGAAGTTTTGAATCGTTTTAAGAGATACTTCTTTGATCCCCAAAACACTCAAAAACTATGGCAAGACATTGTTTCTCATAAGCAAAAAGACTTAGATGACTACTACTTGTACAAGCAAGAGTTTCTACGTCTTTGGGCTCTATGGATACGAAATGTTGCTAACCCTGGTGATGGTGCATAATTTTTAAAGAAGGAGAGGTTCATAGCCGGACTCTTTCCTGACCTTAAGGTAAAAGTTGAGGCGGGTGCACATGCTACTTTTGATGCAGTGGAAACTAGGGCTGCTGAGAAGTATAGGAAACTCAAGTGCTTAAGGGGAGAGGTTCCAATAGAAGGTCTTAGACCCAAAGGTAAGTCACAAGCATCAACATCTAGGGAGCTTCCTGAGGTAACGGCTGAAGTGATTGAGAAGTTAAATGAATCTTTAAGCAGCCTGTCAATTCACCTTGCACAAGCTGTAGGTCCAAAGGGACAATCAAAGAAGTCAGAAGAGAGAGAGCCACGAACTAGGAGAGTCTTGCAATGTTGGAATTGCGGAGAGTCTGGACATGGGATGTATAATTGTCCTTGGCCCCGTGGAGAGCCAGGGAGACCTAACTTGAATTACCCAGTGATGAATGCAGGAGAAGGAGCTGGTCAACAACCAAGGCTTCTACAAAGGCCAAATGGACCAAGACCACCTCCACAAGGGGTAGAAGGAGTTCCACCTTTGCCAGATCCAAATGTGCACATGGTAGAGGTGACAAATTCAAATGAGGTTGACATGGAAGCCAATGGCATTAAGCGTGGCCGAGGAAAAGGTAAAGAGAAAGAAGGAGTCACATCACAGAGTGACCATGGACAAGGCAAGAAGGCAAAGGAAACCAAGGAAACAAAGAGGACTCGACGTCGTATCAACCTCCAAGACTTCCCTCTTGGACATGGTATGGCTCCGTACAAATTGTTGGAAGACATGAGAGGTAAGGGTCCTGATATTTCATGGCCTCAATTTCTTGCATTATGTCCACAAGTTAGGAGGGATTTAACAAGGGCAGTTAGCACTAGGAGAAAGGTAAAAGAGAGTGTGCCTGTTGTAAAAATTGCACAAGCTGAAATGAATGAGGACATTACACCGGTGCTAGACTGTTACATCAAACGAAGATTGGTTAGGAAAGGTCTAGTGGATGGGGGTGCACAAATTTGCATCATGACAGAGGGACTCATGCAAAGACTAGGCATGCACATCCATGAGACACCTGAAATCAAAGTCAAGATGGCAAACAATAGCAAGGCTAGGTGTGTAGGCATTTGTAAAAATGTCTTTTTAGAGGCCTTTGGCATTAAGAAATCGGTGGATTTTTATGTTATGTCGACCAAGGGAAGTGGTTATCCATTTATCCTAGGAAGACCATGGCTAATGAAAAAGCGAGCTTTGCAGGATTGGGAGAGTGGGAAATTAATTTGCAGGAATGACAATCATAAGAACGTTGTCTTTGACAAGAAGGAGCAACGCCAAGAGGAGCTCCATGAAGAATCATGTCAAAGTGAGACGGAAGAAGGTTGGATCGATAGCACTTCAGAAGAAGAAAGCAGCGGCAGCATTACGGAAGAGGAGTCTTCCATCGAATTCATGGGGGTAAGGTTTAAGCCAAGCAACCAAGAGACCTCTTGTCAAGGCTTGGAGGAGGTAGGTCCTAAAGAGAACGAAGGTGTTCAAGATGAAGGGATGTTGGAAGGTATGCTATCAACAACACTTACAAAGGATGAAAGAGAGGAGTTCAAATGTGTGCTAAGGAAGTTTCCTAGGCTTTTTGCTAAAGACTACACCGACGCGCGCGGGGTAGATGTTGTTAAAGACTGAGGCCACACCTAAAGCTCAGAAGCTACGAAGGCTAGGAGTTATAAAGGAGTAGGCTCTACTCAAGGAGGTAAGAAAGATTCTAGCAGCAGGTTTCATTTATCTAGTGGAGAATTCAGAGTGGGTCTCTCCTGTTGTTGTCACTCCTAAGAAAAATGGCAAGTGGAGGGTGTGTGTGGATTACCGTCCCCTCAATGAGGCAACAAAAAGAGATCACTTTCCCCTCCCATTCCAGGATGAGATACTAAATGAGGTAGCTGGTCATGAGAAGTACACTGTGTGCGATGGTTACACAGGTTACTTTCAAATAGGGATTGCATTGGAGGATCAATTGAAAACAACCTTTATCACTCCTTGGGGTTGTTATGCTTTTAGAGTCATGCCATTTGGTCTGACAAATGCTCTTGCAACATTCCAACGTTTCATGAATAGGGTGTTTCAAGCATTCTTTGGAAAGTCAATTAGGGTGTTCATTGATGATTTATGTATTTATAGCTCAAAATCATTGCATCTACAAAGGGTAGAAGAAGGTTTAAAGAAGCTCTACGACATAGGAGGTCAACTCAACTCAACCCGGACAAGTGCCATATAGGTGAGGATGAAGTAATCTTGCTTGGTCATAAAGTTTCTTACAAAGGCATTGAAGTGGATCCTTCAAAGTCAAAGGCTCTTATTGAGCTACCATCACCCAAGAGTCTTAAGGAGGTCATCTCATTCATTCAAAAGGTGAAGTATATGTCACGCTTCATTCACTTAGCCTCGGAGTTACTTCACCCTTTGCAAAAGTTGACACAACAAGTAGAATTTGCATGGTCTGATGAGCTTGAAGAGTACTTTTGTAACATTAAAGCCATTTTGTCAGAGCTACCAACACTCAAGCCTCTTTGTTGGGAGTACACATTCTTTGTTAGCTCTAGTGCTGGGAAAGAAACAATTGGTGCAGTTTTGTTACAACGAGATCCCTATAGTACTAGGATGCGGCCCATCTACTTTGCTAGTAGGGTCATGAATGCTTTAGAGAGAGGCTACACGGAGGCAGAACTCATGATGCTTTCTCTCATGTTTGCGATAAGGAAGTTTAGATCCTACTTGCTCCCAAAACCTTTTGTAATCCTCACCGCAGAGAATTTGTTCCCTTGGGTGTCATCTCAAATGAATCTTAGTACTAGGATCTCAAAGTGGATTATGGAGTTGCAAGAGTTTCAATACTCTTTCAAGGTAGAAGATAGTGTGCGTGCACAATTGTCAGGGATTCTCACTTATAGGGTGCATGAAAAGGAGATTAAGGTGCCTCAAGTAAAGACCCTACCATTGCCACCACCAAAAAGTATTCCTAATGCTTTTACCTTGTTCTTTGATGGAGCTTTTCGTCGAGCCACAGGAAAAGCAGGGGGAGGGCTAGTGTTGCTCAACCCAAGTGGAGAGGTGGTCATGAAAGAGAAGTTCAATCTACCAAGTTCAGCTAGCAACAATGAAGCAGAATATGACACACTACTTCATGGTTTAAAAATATGCATTGGCCAAGGGATAAAACGTCTCATGGTAAAGGGAGATGCACTTCTCATTGTTAAACAGATTTTAGGCATTTGGGCATGCAAGAATGAAAGCTTAAGGACAAAAGTTCATGCCATTCATAAGATGTTTAATCAGTTTGAAGAAGTGCAACTATATCATATTCCGAGGAAACAAAATGAAGATGCCGATTTACTTGCACAACAAGCAGTTACATGTGTTGAGAGAGAAGTGCAGGTCATCATGGTGGCAGCAGCTGTCAAGCAACCGAGATACCAGGGATTGGAGTCATTGGCTCCCATTATTGACGAGTTGGCTACATTTTGGAAAGCGAGTTTCCACAAGACTTCACGAAGGCTCAGAAGAGGAGACTCATGAAGAAGGCAAGTTTCTATCTCTTCCTAGAAGGCTCCCTCTATCAAAAAGAGAAGGATCAAGTGTGCAGAAGAGTACCAACTATCGAGGAAATTCCAGCCATTCTAAAAGGTTTGCATGAAGAGGCATGTGGTGGTCATTTTGCCCAAGAATCAACTGTGAAGAAGATTTTTCTTGCGGGGTATGATTGGCCAAGCTTGCATGTGGATGTTCAACATTGGTGTAAAAGCTGTCACAATTGTCAGATAAATGGAAATAGAAGGTTGGTGCATGGCCCAAGGCAAATAGTTCTTGCAAATGGACCCTTTGAAAAGTGGGGCATTGATGCTATGGGTGCTCTGCCTAGGACAAAAAATGGTAAACTCTACATTCTAGTGGCTGTAGACTATATGACTAGGTGGGTGGAAGCACAAGGTGTGGCAAAGGTAAATGAGAGGACAGTGAGAAAATTCGTCTACACTCACATTTGTTGTAGATTTGGCACACCTTTGGAGATTGTTTTTGATAATGGTCCAGGGTTTAGAAAGGGATTGCTCACAGAAGTCTGTGAAGAACTTCGCATTCTACATCGTCACAGTACACCCTACTAATGGTGTCCTTGCAGGCATCATTAGAAAGATGGTGAAAAAAAAGACAAAGTTATGGGATGACTTCTTGGATGGTGCCTTGTGGGCGTATCGAACCACATATAGGGAAGTCACGGAGTGTAACACAAACCAAAATTCCAAGGGGCCAAACAATGAAGATCTTGTCAAGGACTCTGAAGCACTCTCTTTGGAAAAGATTCTTTATGATGGTACATGAATATACCATCATCCTGGGGGAGGGCTAATGATAGCCGTTTTTCGACTCTCTGTAATTGCCATAGTGAGTTATCTCACCCTATCAAATCACTCAAACACTGTGGTTACCCTCACCCTTTCACTGTATATAGGTGCGTGTGAGTTAGGGGACTTTTCCCATATCTCCTTACTGAAATAAAAAACCCTCAGTTAGCTAGTCATTGGGCTAGTTGAGCCAAAAATATAAAAAATATAAAAAATATAAGTATATTATGGCCCATGCGTATGTAAATATTTCTTTGTATATAGGGCCTAAATAAAAGATTTTTTCATAATTATTTTGGTATTTATTTAAATATTTCTACCTAGGTGTGTGTTATTTATGCTCTGTACATTGCCTCACCATTACCACAATTTTTCTTACCATTTTTCATACTCTTTATTCCATATAGAAATATTTTCATGTAAGCTTCTCTTATATTTGGTGTAACTCCACCCCAACAAAAATCCAAAAAAACTAGTTTTATTTATGTGTATATTTTTTCACTATTGTGATTTTTCCCTTCCTACATCTATTTTGTTTTTAAAAAATTAGAACACCCAAAATATTTATGGTAGCCTCATAATGAGAGAGATTTCTTTTTACCCCTTTATATTTTTTCCACTTATATTATTTATATTTGACATGTACATATTTTTTAGACCCCTCAATATTTGATTTTCTTAGTTGTACTATTCACTTATATCATGATCTCAACAATATCTTCAATTATAGACCTACCAAATAAGGTCAAGGGTAGGTGGCATGCATACATGCACTATGGAGGGCTCACTCTTGGAGGTATTCAAAAGAATCATCCAAAGAAGGACCCCACAAGGACCTTGTGCAGTGGAAAAAAATGGTTGGTTTTGCTGAATTTTTAAAGTTCACTTGCTCTCCGAATTTGAAAAGGTGATACAAACAAAAGTTGTAGCTCGTGGGCTGAACTTTTTCCTCAAAGTTTTTTCATATTTTTTTGAGCTACGAGCTGTGAGCTATGATTTTATTAGTGGACCCCAGTTTTCCCATGCTATACAGCCACACTCTCTCTTCCACTTTATCATTTTCCTCTTTCACACACACTTCTCCACTCATCATCCCCACCTCTCTCACCACTCCTCTCTGCACCCTACTCACCTTCTCCTCAACCTTGAAGAATAAGAGAAACCATGGTGAACTCATATCTCCCACACACAATTCCATTCCAAAATTGACCACCTAGTCTCATTTTTCCTCCTCCAAATTACCCATATCTATCAAAAAAACCACAAAATTCAGCCTCTTCTCTTAAAAGACAGCATCATGGTGGTTGATTACTCAGCTTCAATTACCTTGTCTCTCAAGGAAGGTCAAGAGTGGAGAAACAAAGCTAGCTAGTGGACCGTCAACAATCGTCAAAATTGGCCCTACTCAAGACACTTGGAGCATCAACCTTGTAAGAAATCCACCTTTTCTTACCTCTTAAGAGTTTTTCTTCCTTATTTGTATCCTACATGGATACTCCCATTGTAAATATCCAATTCCATTTGTAAATTAATACTAACTCTACTAACACTAACCCACTATGAAAAGCCCTATCACCTCCATTTCTCTCCTCTCTCTTTCCCCACCAACTTCTTGATAATTCCAAGCAAAAGAAATTAGATAAATTGCTAAAAATCTAACCCAACCATGGTTAGAGGAGAAACCCTAGCCTTCAAAATTGCTATAAAAGGAGGGTGTAGCTAGCACAAAAGGGGGGAGAAGAAAGAGCACTATGCTATAGCTTGATAAGCCAAGCACAACCTCTTGAGAAGGAGCTCTTGAGTGGAATCTCATTGGGATTAGGCATATGTATGTGTTGTATTAGGGGTGATTAGCAAGGGAACTCTATGCCATTGTAAGAGAGAGTGATCATTAAATTGATAGTAGGAAATCTATCATTTCTATTACTAGAGTAAGCCCAACATTTGCTGAATCAAGGAGGGTGAATTTGGACTAAGCATGGATACCTTGTCTCCCTTCCAACGTGAAGTCATGGACAATAATGATGTGTAAGTGTCTTGGTGTTTTATTTAATTTCTTGATAGCTTGTCTCCGGGTATTGTTATCAATTTATCAATAAATCCCACATGCTGTAAGAGGGCGACAGGGTGGAGAGGACTCCCCTGGCCTTAAGACAGTGATTGGGGTGGTTTTTTTCTTGTGATGTGTTGTGGTGTAATTTACTCAGGCTATGTTGAACAAATACTAATCTCACTTTGATTGGTCATGACAGATTTGTAAGAAGGCATTAGTGCAACAAGCACCCCCTTCCCCCTTCTCTCTCTTTCTTACATATATATATTTATGTTTGCTTGATCATTAACGATACACTTCAAAGCAGCCCGAGCACCATCTCTCTCTCTCTCTCTCTCTCTCTCTCTCTCTCTCTCTCTCTCTCTCTCTCTCTCTCTCTCTCTCTCTCTCGTGTTTTAGTGTGTGAGAGTGTTCCATTGGTGTTAGGGTTAGTGTAAATTCCTTGCTTGTTTGTGGGTTGCTCTAACGATTCTCCTCTTTTGCGTCCTAGTTCGCTCTTAAACTAGGTGGTGCCCCTTGTGTAGTTGGGATTTGGCTGTGGGTTTGTTGTTTTGGTTTGTGTTGTGTTGTGCCCCAGCCCCATTGAGCAGCACGGGAGCCTTGAAGAGTGTCTAGAGGTTGCTCTTCTTGTTGCCCGCCCCGGACCGCTTCAATAGTTAGCGATGTGAGCGGGATGGAAACACACACAACGCCTCTATAATCACCTAACACACACTCTTGGGATAATACACACACACACACACACACTATGGGGCACCACTCGGCCAACAAAATCCACCTCGCTAAGACAGGGACCACACAGATGGAGTGAGAGTAGAGAGACTATCCATCTGTCCACTCAACACACACACACACACACACATACACACACACACACACACACACGTGTATACACAAATCAGCTGGGAAAAGTGCATCCTTTGACCACTCTTACACATCTCTTACACACCCACGATTCTAGCACAAATGGCATACACCTATTTGTCAAAATGTTAATCACTTCCATATGCTCATGGCAAATAAAGAGGCCCTCCTATACCCCATCCTCTTCCTAATGAAGCTGAGATTCTTTTGAAGTTTTCTTGTAGGTTTATGGTTTAGGGTTTAACATAGTGTGTGTGTGTGTGTGTGTGTGTGTGTGTATGTGTGTGTGTGTGCATTTTTACAGGTTTGAAGACGTTTACAGGACCCTTTCTTGCTCAAAAAGGTCACATGTGAGTGCTCAAAAGTTCTATGCATATTAAATTACTTTTAAATTATATTTTATATTGACAAAATAAAATTTCATTAATTAGGATTTCAATGCTTAAATTTTCATGCAATTTTGTTTAGAAATTATGCTTTGAAAAAAAATTGTTTTGAAATTATGGTTTGGGGTAATGTTGATTTGAAATTATGCTACAGAAAAATTTTGTATGCTTTGAAGAAAATTTGTTTCAAAATTATGCTATGGATTTTTTTTTTTTGAAATTATGTTTTCAAGATTTTTTTTTTTGAAATCACGTTACCATCTCATCATCATCATGCGAT
This sequence comes from Adiantum capillus-veneris, assembly GCF_014529385.1. NCBI lineage: Eukaryota > Viridiplantae > Streptophyta > Polypodiopsida > Polypodiales > Pteridaceae > Adiantum > Adiantum capillus-veneris. The sequence continues at coordinate 49,597,986 of NC_140958.1, read as the reverse complement.
TGATGAGGTTTAAGTTATAGGTTTTGGTAAGGTGTAGTTTAGGTTATACGATAGGTTAGGGTATAGGTTATCTATTAAGTTGTAGGTCATACGTTAAGTTAGGTTAGGTTAGGTTAGATTAGGTTTAGGTTATAGGTTAAGTTAAGTTAGTTTATGGGTTAGATTATAGACTAGGTTAGGTTAGTTTATAGGTTAATTAGGTTAGGTAAACTTATAGGTTAGGTTAGATTAGCTTATAGATTAGGTTTTAGGTTAGGTTTAGGTTATAGGTTATAGACTAGGTTAGGTTATACGTCAGGTTTAGGCAACATGTTAGGTTAATTAAGTTAGGTTATAAATTGTACATAAAAGGCTAGGTTAGGTTATAGTTTAAGTTAACTAATTTTTAGGTTATAGGTTTGGTTCGAAAAAAATCTGATGCTTCCAATTGAAACATTGGTGGCCCATAACCATGATGTAAATAGCTTACAAAATTATTGCCACATCAATTTCCCAAAGATTCTATCCCACTATGGATAAGGGTATCACTCCTCGCCAACAAGACTTCATCAAAGGAAGATCTATTTAAGATAACACCTTGACAGCAATGGTTGGATTAGAATATACACCATTCACCATGCAAGATTGTATCGGTTATAGGTTAGGTTATAGTTAGCGATGTGAGCGGGATGGAAACACACACAACGCCTCTATAATCACCTGACAAACACTCTTGGGATAATACACACACACACACACACACTATGGGGCACCACTCGGCTTACAAAATCCACTTGGCTGAGACACGGAACACACCATTTGAGTGAGAGGAGAGACACTATCTATTTGCCCACTCAACACACACACACACACACACACACACACACGTATACACAAATCAGCTCAAAGGATTTCAATGCTTAAATTTTTATGCAATTCTGTTTAGAAATTATTCTTTGACAAAAAAATGTTTTGAAATTATGGTTTGGGGTAATTTTGATTTGAAATTATGCTACGGAAAAATTTTGTATGCTTTGAAGAAAATTTGTTTCAAAATTATACTATGGAAACATTACGTTTTGAAATTATGTTTTGAAGAAATTTTGTTTTGAAATTACGTTACCATCTCATCATCATCATGCAATTGATGAGGGTTTAGGTTATTGGTTTCGGTAAGGTGTAGTATAGGTTATAGGATAGGTTAGGGTATAGATTATATGTTAAGTTATAGGTCATACGTTAGGTTAGGTTAGGTTAGGTTAGGTTTAGTTTATAGGTTAAGTTAAGTTAGTTTATGGTTTAGATTATAGACTAGGTTAGGTTATGTTATAGGTTAATTAGGTTAGGTTAGATTAGCTTATAGGTTAGGTTCTAGGTTAGGTTTAGGTTATAGGTTATAAACTAGGTTAGGTTTAGGCAACATGTTAGGTTATAGGTTGTACATAAAAGGCTAGGTTAGGTTATAGTTTAAGTTAACTAATGTTTAGGTTATAGGTTTGGTTCGAAAAAATCAGATGCTTCCAACTGAAACATTGGGGGCCCATAACCATGATGTAAATAGCTTACAAAATTATTGCTAAGTCAATTTCCCAAAGACTCTATCCCACTATGGATAAGGGTATCACTCCTTGCCAACAAGGTTTCATCAAAGGAAGATCTATTTAAGATAGCACCTTGACAGCAATGGTTGGATTAGAATACACACCATTCACCATGCAAGATTGTGTCGGTTATAGGTTAGGTTATAGTTAGCGATGTGAGCGGGATGGAAACACACACAACGCCTCTATGATCACCTGACACACACTCTTGAGATAATACACACACACACACACTATGGGGCACCACTCGGCTTACAAAATCCACCTAGCTGAGACAGGGAACACACCGATGGAGTGAGAGGAGAGAGACTATCCACCTGGCTAAGACAGGGAACACACCGATGGAGTGAGAGGGGAGAGACTATCCATCTGCCCACTTGACACACACATACACATATACACAATTCAGCTCATAGAAGGAAGTTTTTTTATGCTTAGATACAATTGAGCTTGGGTCAACACCAATTGGGCAAATAGCTCACACCATATGGATGAAATATGCCAGATACAATTTGCGCAAAGGCTTCACTCACAAGAGAAACTTACACAACAAAAAAATCAGGAAAAAAATACAAAATTTGGCAAAATGCACAGCACCATTGCATCCAGAATGGCCAAAAGTCCCAGTCTACAATATCAAAGTGCTCAAATCCGAGTTCGTATACGTAGTTTATGGCCAAAACTGGCTCCAAAAACAACAAAAACTGAGTTACAGTTGTTCCTTCTCTTCTCTCCATGTTTTTTCTAATTTTTTCTCAGGGTTTTCAATGTCCACACTTTACTTTATCCCTTGGGCATCTTTGGCCTTTTGATTGGCCTCAAATGGACCCTGAACAGGCCAAAACCCTTCTACATCCATTCGCACAACTGGCACTAAACTTTTCTCAATCATGCATCCCACAATCATGTAAAGTGGCCTCCAAATATAGTTTTCAAAATGGCCTTTTTTCATAATTCATCACAAGAAAACACTCCTGTTGTGTCCTCACTTATCCACGTTGTCGTGCCGCTCCGCTTCCAAGACAAAAAAATGAGCAAAGGAATGCCAATCAGGCTTATTTCAATCCTACATGATTATTCAGCTGTTATAATGGCTTTCTAACAAGCCAATCTTAAGCTAAAACTGTGCTAGATACGGCTCTAAGGGACAAAAGATGTCTTGGTAATGCTAAACAGTGAGTATGCTTGAAGTGATCATAGCTGGGATTTTATTGATCAAAATTAAAGTACTCAAAGTGCTCTACAGGACTGTCTTTAGGGCTGGTCAATCGGAGCTACATATAAGAAGTTATGATAGTTTTATTAGAGTTAGTGGCAGATCCGTACCGGATCGAGCACCTACTGATAAAAGGTCAAAGATGATAGGAATGCATGGGTCCAAAGTACTCACTTCCAAGAGCATTTCGGTCTTTCCAATTTGTCAATCGAGGTTTCGGTTGGCAAGATATGGCCAGTTTGAGTATCATCGGGGACTGGTTCCGAAACCGATCTGGTAACCTTGATTAGTCAAGTTCAAGTTCAAGGTATCGCCGGATAGTCTTACCACCTCGTAATACCTTGTCTTTGTGTCAAAGAATGGACTCGGGCTGCAGAACCTCTTCTTGGTCCTGGATCTCCGGTGGGTCTTCAATGATTGCTTCTTGAGGTGGCTCTCCTTTGTAAGGCTTTAGTAGGGTCACATGGAAAGCATGTGTATGAGCCAATGGTTGGGAAACTTGAGTTGACAGGTCATCTCATTGATTGACCTAAGAATCTAAAAGGGGACATAGTACCTTTTTTCTTACTTGCATAGTACTTTTGGAGTCCCATAGGATTCTTGCCTGTCGTGTGCCTTAATCAAGCCTTGGAAAACTTAAGCAGGACCCAATCATTTTGTTTAAACTCTAGGGCTCTTCTATGCTTATTAGCAACATCCTTTTGCCTTTGTTGAGAGATGGATTTATCATCCTTAATCTTTTGGAAAGATTCCTGCAGGTCTCGGCTATATTCATCTGCAACAAAGATCTTCCCATGTACCTTGAGTAGCAGGGGACTTTTTTATCTTCCCTCTATCACCTCAAAAGGTGCTTTTCCCGTGGAAGTATGTACAATGTTATTGTAAGCATACTCCACTAAGGGTAAGTACTTCTCCCATTGGGACTTTTGATCTACTTCTTTGACATAAGCTTTTAGTAGATCAAGAATTGTTAGGTTACCTATTTCACTTTGACCATTCGTTTGAGGATGATAGACCAAAGAGAAGTTTAGCCTTGTAGCTAAATTCTCAAAGAGACCCTTCCTGAAATTATTGGTCATTCTAAGATCTCTGTCCAACACTATGCACATTGGCAAGCCATGTTACTTGAAGATTTGTGATATAAAGAGAGTTACCCTTTGATGGGCTTTGATAGTCTTTTTGACAAGTATGAAATGTACTTGTTTGCTAAACCTGTCTACTATCATCCATATCCTGTATTCCCATCGATAGACTTGGGCAATCCAAAGATAAAATCCATGGATATGCTCTCCCATGGGGAATCAGGGATAGAGACTTAGTAGTGACTTAGTAACGCATAGTCTATTGCCATAGAGAATATAACCATCTTGTAGGGTAAATGGTTCTTCCTTCTCCCTAGTGCAAGGGCTAAAACCACATCTCTAAAATTGGGATCAATAGCGTATTCATTTATCATGAGACCAAACGTAGTGTGAAATGTGGTCTTTACAATGTCTTGATCAACTATCCTTATTTTATGGTAGCCACTTTTTAGGTCAATCCTATTGAAATAGGTTAAAGCGAAGCATCTCAAAGTCTACTTGGAAAGAGTTTGAGAATGTCCAAAATCACTTTCTTACAAAATTTCCACAAGCTAAGACACAAAGACTATATCTCAACTTTTTACAAGTGCATGGGAAGCAAGAAAAAGAAGTTTTGACAAAAAGCAAGATCTTGAGCATAGGATGGATGCAAGACATAAAGAAGTGTTTCCAAAGATGGGATGCATTATACTTATTACATGATGCCTTGAGAGATTCCCAAGTGAATGAAGATTTTCTACATGCCAATGTACTCCAGTTTGGGAGGAATTTGATGGGTCATGCTTCATACACTTTTGCATAGTTATAAGGGCTAAAATGCATTGATTGGTGTGATCAAACTATGGAGTGTCGTATGCTAAGACATAAGTGTTTTTGATTATATGTTTGCGAGAGATTTTCAAGCGCTAAAATTGCCTCGTGTCCCTAAAAACTACACAATGATGATCCGTTTGGCAATACGGTAAGCCATAAAGCTTGCCCACAAGGCATATGAATTGTGGGCAAGCTCTATATCTTTCCATTTTGCCAAAAGGATCTCCATTGTGTTGCCTATATTTCTGCGAGCGGTTTTCAGGCCACAAATTTGCTTTGCAATCCTAAAACAACACAATGGTGAGTTGTTTGCCAAATTGGCAAGCCATAGACCTTGCTGACATCGCATATGCATTGTGGGAAATCTGTATGGCTTGCCGTTTTTCTAAACACCTCACTATTGTGTTGTTTTTATGTTAGGTTAGGTTAGGTTTAGGTTATAAGTTAGGTAAGATTATAGGTTAGGTTAGAGCTAGCGACAAATTAATAGTAGAAAAAACGCAATCGGACTTCAAAAGTGCACACAGACTTCAAGAAACTTAATATATAGTCATTGACCAATGAAGACGAGATTATTACCATGTGGTCCTAATCTCGGTGCACCTTTAGACCGAGGTGTGTGGGGATTTTAAGGTTTCCAGTTTCTGAAACCCTAAAGATTGTATAAAGCTTAATCAAACTGATATGATTATTGAAAAAGAAATGTATAACTGTCCGACCGTGGCAAATATTGGTATTTTTGGAATCTTAAGCACAGCAAACCCCGGGCTAGAAATTTTCAGAACTAAATTTCGATAAAATCTGGAAATGTTACGGGCTCAGAAAGATTACACTAGGAATTTAATTAGTTAAGTAAAATTGGATGGTTTCATTAATTATTATCAATAAAGACTTTCTTATCCTAAGGTTCTAGAAATTACTGATATTTCTAATTTTCATCATTAAAAATCAAAGAAATTCATAAAAATCGATTCTGTGTATTTGGAGGACTATGTGGGGTAATGATGAACTCTCCCATACTAGATTTAGTAGCAGGGGGCGTTTTTTACCTATAGGACTGCTTGGGATGCAAGTTATTGCCATTTTCCAACCTGTGAGTGTCCAGAAACCTATAAATATGACCCTTGCTTCACAAATTGAGAGACTCGGAGCCTTGACACACTCTCTCTCATCTAGAGAGACCGCTACGTAGAAATCACTAGAGATTAAGCTCTAGTTGATTAAATTAAATGGTAATTAATCTAATCCTTCTTAATTAGCAAGGCTAGATTAATCTACTTTCTTAATAAATTAAAGATTAGGCCTATGTATACTCATAAATCCTCTCTTAATTAAATATTCTCTGCTGATTGTTGTAATTAAGCTTGGGAATATTAACACTAGAATGGTAACCTAACAGGACATAAAAATGTCCTTTCAGGGTTTTGGGAAAAAATTCCAAAACCATAGTAGATCCACTCATTTTGAAAAATCCTTTCATGAGCTTATAGTTCAATAACTACTACATATGGAAAAAATGAGAAACTTGTAATTTTTCTCATCCCTTGGTCACTACAAGCCTCCAAAGTTGATGGACCAGTGCATTTTGCCCAAAACAGCAATTTCTTACGGTTGATTGCATATAAATAAGAGTGGAGATTTTTGTAGTACATGAGATAAAAGGCCCCGTTAACTTCAATGAGTTGGTGACCAAAACATATGGTTGCTTTTACGTACCTCACTATTTTGTTTTGGGTAAAATAAAAGGTACAAAAAAGTTGCATTTTTGCCATTTTGCGGACCTATCATCAAAGTTTCTATAGTCACGCTCAATACAGATACTATATACATGTTTTCTTAGTTCCCTTTGGGCCTCTGGATTCAGAAGGAGCCATGGAGCATGTCAAAAGGATAATGGATCTCTTACAATTGGAACCTTGGGGGGGCAATGATAAAGGGCTAAATTCAGCAAACATGAAAAAACTGGGTTTAGCATTATGACCTCTAGAAACCCATAAAAACTACTCAATATCTAGCCAAGTTTGTAGTCTATGATTAGATATGGTCACTACCTACAAAATACACACAATTGGCGTAAGAAACTAGCAATATTGAGAAAGTTATACTTGCTACTCTAAAATGTATCGTATTCTTCAGCAATCAAAAAACTCAACCATCATCATATACTATGCTATATAGGACATTAGGTCCCCCAAAACTCAAGGAAGACTAGCTTTATGTTATACATTACACTTACACAATCAAAATTGAATTTGGATATCAAGAAAGCCACCAAAAAAATCATAAATGTGCTAATTTTGGCCAAAAAACAGGATTATGCAATTCTTGTAAATTGGTCATAACTTTCAATTTTAACACTTAGCTCTCCCTACAAGCATCAAAACATGTTGAGAACTATGAAGGCCTAACCTCTAGCCATCTAAACCTCACAAACATGAAGTTTACAGTGGTATAGTTGCCAAAAATTGAAAAAAAACCAAAAACAGGACCCGTTTTTTCACACAGTTTAGGTTCAAAAATGTTGTGCAAGAGTAAGGTTAATGGTGAGATCGATACTCAAAAAAAAATGCTAAGTTTTTTTCAGCTCATAAGGCAACTTTGTGGATATTAGCACCTAGAAATTCATTTTCATACTCTTCAAATAATTCAAGCAAAATGGTCACTTAACAGGACACAAAAGTGTCCAAGGACATAAAAGTGTCTTGTTACCATTCTAGTGTTAAGCTAATTAATTATCATACCATATTAGGGTTGAAATTATCCAAATTAATCATAAATTAATGGGAAATATATTAGTTAAGTTTAGATTAAGTTGAGATAATTATTAGAGTTGCATTAGACAATCATTAAGCTAGGAAAACTATCTTATAATTTTTGAGTAATTTTCATAATTAATTAGGCAGAATTACACTATTTTTTAAGACAAATTGATTCAAAATATTTTTGAGTTATTTATCAGAGGTTATTTACATGTTAGGAAACCCGTGATAACTACGTTTGCGGCATGAGGAGTAGCTTGTAATTAGGCATCAAACCTTTTTGTATTTACGGAACTCCAAGATTGGGAAGAATTTGAATACAAGCATCTTTTGATTGTATACCCCACTCTGTGCATTGTATTGGGAAGAATTTGAATATAAGCGCCTTTTATTGTATACCCCACTACAGATTGTATTGTTTTAATTCTGTACCATGCAATGTAGCACTGGTCCAAGTTTTGTCTACCTTCTATTGTATGTATGTAGCCATTAGCTTGTTATTGTGAAAAATTGCCTACGTTTAGCACCTTGGCTAAGTGGGGCATGCACTTCCTGATATATCCATGCTATGTGACTCACTATTGCATGGCAAAAGCATCTACAAAGTGTTGAAATTGGCTTGGAATGCCCCAAAACTGGCTTCCACAAGGGCGCACATTTGGGGCTTCCAGACGCCTATGGATGGACACAATGCGCGCCCTTGTGACAACCTTTCCTAGTGCTTTCCAGACACTTTCCAGTGGTTTCCAGACAATTTTGACAAGCAATAAGTATGTTTTGTTTGCTTCAATGCTTCAATTAGCATAGATACTTCTGGCAATCATCCCCCCTTAGTCCATGTCAGTCATATACTCCAAAAAGGGCTAGATATTGCCACATAGTTTACTCTTGTGGTTTGTTAATACAACTTTAGGTATCTGGGGCAAGATGGGCTTAAGGTTACTTGGGTATCTATGTATTTCTGTTTTGCAACTGTGTATTAATGTCTTCTCACTCTGTTTTGTACCTAGGTATGCTCCTAGATGTGTCCAAATTCATCTGCCACAAGGGCGCGCATTTGCACACTTCATCTGCTGATGGAAGGCCCCAATGCATGCCCTTGTGGAAGCATATTTTAGGGACTTCCAAGCCCTTTACTAGGCACATCCATAACTTTGGAAGCCTAGATATAACAAAGTATGCATTTTATAAATTTTAATGCCTGCCAAACCCTTTAGTAGTCATAGCAGAAATTATGGTGCTTCTCATACACAATGGAAGCCCAACGTATAAGAAATTCAAAACCTTGTAAGAAAGAGAGTCATAGACAGTAAAAAGTAGTTTCATTAAAGAAATCAATGCTTTACATGATATCCGGCTTTTCCTTTAGGATCTTTCTAATTACAATTTTCTGGCGCTTGGCCTTTTGGGGTGGCTCCCTGTTTGGTAAAGTGGTTGTGATTTCTTGGGTGTCATTAACCCCTACAGCTTGGTTCATGCCAACATGGGCAATAAGGCACCGGCAAAAGTTTACACCGAAAGTGGATATTGCAAAATCTTTCTTTACAAGCACTACAAGGTTGGTTGTTTGGCCAAGTGTTGTTAAACACAACGCCTTGGAGAGTGAACGGAGAGCAAAAATGTTGTAGCGACTATTGGGAGAGTAGTCGGCATGGACAAACACCACAACACCAGTGGGAAGTGTGCTGAGGTAGTGAGCAAGTGCCGCTTGAGGTCCGAACGGCGTCCTCCTCCCCCCTGACCGTTGCACCCAGGCGTCAACCTCCAGTACATCCTGCAAAACATAGGTTTTCTGAGATAGGGCACAGAATTATGATATAACATTAACAAAATCATTTGTAACAATCAAATGTAAGTGAGCATCTATACCTCTTGTCTATGATCCTCCTCATCGGCATCCGGGCGCAAGTAAAGATCCACGCTTGACTTCCCCTTTGCATCAAGCAAAACAGGTGTTGCAGCAGGTGGTGGTGAATCCACTCTTGTGCGTTTAGCCAAACACATGGCTTGCACGACCACAAACTCCACCTCGAAGACCTTGGCTTTCTCGGCCTCTGCCACCTCGGCTTGTGCGATCGCCACTATGTCCGCCAAAGTATTCCCCATGGGCAGTAGGAGATCATCATCATGGGAGGTGGTGGTATCAAACTCAAACTTGCCATGGGCATCGAGGATGGCGAAACACTCATCCATGAGAAGCTCAAAGGATTTCTCCAGATCGTGCATAAACACAAACTCCTCCCCACCCACCACAATGGAGGAGAAGCGGGTAATCTCTACCTCAGGAATGGCATCCCGAGTGGTGGTTCCTTCTGGCGGTCTCGAGGATGAACCGAATAATGGAGAGGCCTCCAAGAGGCCTTGAATCCCTACAGGGTAGGTCAAGGCAAGCGTCCTTTCCTCTGTGGATGAGTCAATGGCCGCGGGCTTGGGGTCCTTCACATCAGCCAATACCCCGGCGATCTGCAAGTGTGGTAGCACTACGTCAGGGCCTGCTCGGCACTCGTGAAGGAGGAAGATCATTAGGGCCTGAATAGAGAATTTTTTTTTCTGATCCTTCCCTTACGCATTGCTCGCACATCATCAGCTTCAAGCCGCACATATTGTCCGGCGGGTTGTGCTATGGTGGCAAAGCGTGCAAGCCGCTAATGAAATGGCCCGTCCCCTTGGTAGATGTGGTGGAGAAGGCCTTCAGGGACCCATTGCCCTGGCCGGTTTGGTAACTCAACAATGAATCTCCCCATGCACGTGGAAATGTATGAAGTAATGTGCTCAAGAGATTGAGAGTGGAGGGTCAAAGTGGTTTCCAAATCGGGTTGGGTTGTGAAAAATGCTTGAAGCTTAGGGCGATTTGTATGCCCAACCTCAGTAAGGATGCATCTAAAGCACTAGTAGCATCCATGTCTTCTCTTTGCGTGATTGGGTATGCTAGGTCTCTCTGCAATGCTGGGATGAAAATGGTGAAATGAGGAGGTGGTCCTCCTTATATAGACATATTCCATCTCGAAAAAAATAAAAAATATGTATTTAAAAAATAAATTTAAGCCACCTTAAAACTCAAGTACAACACCTTAAAAATTTTCAAAATCTTTAATAAAATATCCAATATATAAATGATTAAAGTTACCAGCCAATTCACTTAGACAAGATGATTTCGTCTGTAGCCCAATCTTTGTAAACAAGCATAGTGGCCTCCATCCGCCTTCCAATCTATATAACCAAAAAATGGGCAATCAAAATACAAAAACCCACAAAAAATAGGAAAAGGTAGCTAAGCAAGCACAAAGCAGACCTTGCGTTGTTCTAGTTTGAAACTTGCATTACCGACATCCTCGAATCCCATTATGACAAAGTGTTCCCGAAGATTGGCAAGAGTCCAATGCGGATTCACTGTAACCACCTCCATGTCGTTATTGGGCATGCGGACACGAGTTTCAAAGGATTGAACCTCTTTGGTTGTCAGCTGCAAGGGTATCCATTTGCCACATTTGTGCATCCACCTCTCGTAGCTAAACCGTGCATACAAGGTGCACCTTGCTTTCAAATACCAAAGGCAAAGCTGTGTGGGGGACACATTGCACTTATAACGGTCACCATCATGCAAACCGTCAACATAGCCCCAATTGACACCTAGAATGGTGTCCATTGCATCTATGTCAACTTCTTTGCAAACAAACATTGTTGGTGTTTCTACAATCGGCAGAGAGCGGAATGCATGCACAAACAAATGAATGGGACAATGCCAACTAAGACCCACCGATCTGGTTGCCTTACCAAACTTTAGGAACCCTTGGAAATCTTGCAACACCTTGCGCTTGAAAGAAAGCAAAGCCCAATGGTCTGGAGTTGGCCATTCTACACTCTGCAATGAGGGTGTTTCCACGGCTTCTAACCTACCATAGCTTTGGCTTGACTTCGACACCACGTACTTGTGGGAGTACATGAGTATTCGCTGCTCGGTAAGTTTTTTCGATGAAACATTAGGAAACATAAGCTCCCCAATGTGAGCATGAACGTACCTGAGAGGCACTCAAGCGGCTGCTCCTCAACTAAGCTGGATGGATCGAAAAACATCTTTACAAATGTCCTTAGTTAAACATAATGATCACATAAACGTAAACATGACATATGCATGGGATAGCTAAACCATGAAAACTTACAATGAGGTGCAAATTGAGTTGAAGCTCTCTTGAGGTGGATCTCAGCTGCACTGTAGACGTGTTGCACGATGGCCACCATTCCGGACTTTGTTTCTTTGAATGCCAATAGCCGGCCCTTCCAATGACTTTCCAATACGCCTCGACACAGTACGCGATGAGGTCAAGCACGTGACGGTTGCATGTAGACCCATGCACCCTTCTTGAATACTTGTGGGATCCATACCCCCTCTGAGTCTTTTGTGTTGTGCAACACAATCTCCTCTATCTCTGGTTTGGGCCGTCTATGCGTAGACATGCTTGGAAAGTTGGGCTTAGGAAGGGATTTAAAAGAGTTGAGTACTCTGGAGAGAGAATGAGGAGCTAAGGGGAGGGTGAGGTGAGCTGCCTATGGTGGCTATGGTGGCTTTGACAGTGGAGATAGAGAAAGAGGGGAGGAGTGAGAGGTAGAGAGGTAGAGAGGATAATGGAGTTGTGGGCTATGGAGTGTGGGACTGTAGAGAGTTGATGGAGGTGTGAGAGAAGGGGGAGCTATGGAGAGAGAGGAAGAGAGTGGTGGAAAGCTTTTGGCTATGGCTGCCTTGACTGTAGAGAGAGAATGGGAGGAGGGAGAAGAGGGAGAGTGTGGGAGAGAAAAGAAATGAGGGAGAGAGAGAAAAATGGATTTTGGGGGGAAAATTTGACTTTTTAAAGTTAGTTTATGTTTTGGGGCAGTTTTGGAGGCAAATGGGTCAACTTTGGAACTTTTAAAAAAAAATCAATTTTTAGGGTCCCTCCCTCTTTTATGACACCTCTCTCCTCCTATTTACCCCCCCCTAGCCTACCTCCCACCTCTCTCTAAGAACCAAGCATTGAAAAGGGAGACAATTAGGCTGTACCCCTACCATTCCTCCCCCTCTAGGTGATATCCCAAGAGCCTTCTCATTGGTTATCCCTTAAGCCTTCACTAATCAAAAAGGCCCAAGGAGAGTCCATATTTTTTCTAATGAGTGTGCACTAGCCATTTTGGCATACCTCTAGCCTGCTCATTTTCAGCCCTTTCCTCATCAAGTACATCATGTACATCTTCATCAGTAATAGGCTGATCTAAAACATTTTCAGAAACCCCCATAGGCTGTACATTTGCCTCATTGGAACTTACATTCGTATTTACACCACTGAAAAGAGGCAACAAAGTGTCATAAATGTCCTGTGAGATTACATTACTGTCTCTAGTACATGAAAGCAAGGGCTGAAAAAAATCTTCCACAAACACTACATCCCGAGAAACCAAAATACGTTTTGTTTGCGGATGATACAACCTGTAACCTTTACTTTCAGCACTATAACCAACAAAAATACATTTGACAGCCTTATCATCCAATTTTCTACGATGCACTTGTGGCACCAAAGCATATGCCAAACAACCAAAAACACGCATGTGCTCAATAGAAGGCTTTCTATCATGCCATGCTTCATATGGAGTAATAGACTGCAAAGCTTTCGTAGGACACATGTTAAGTACATAAGTGGCACACATGATGGCCTCAAGCCAAAAAGAATGCGGCAAAGCTTGACTTTTGACCATATATCATGCCATTTCCGTCAGTGACTTGTTTTTCCTCTCACCAACACCATTTTGCTGAGGTGTATAAGGCACTGTACATTGGTGTTTTATCCCACGACTAGCCAGAAATGCATTAAATTCATGAGACATATACTCCCCCCCTCGATTGGAATGGAGGGTGCCCATAGTACATTTCAAGAAATTTTCAGCCATAGCCAGAAATTGTTTGAAGCACATAAAAACTTCGAACTTCGCTTTAAGCGGAAATACCTATGCATGCCTGGAGTAATCATCAATGAAAGAAACGAAGTATAGGTAATTGCCCAAGGACGGAGTTTGTATGGGCCCACAAACATCACTATGCACAAGCTGCAGCCTGCATGTGGCCTGAGCTTTTAGTAGATCAAGAATTGTTAGGTTACCTATTTCACTTTGACCATTCGTTTGAGGATGATAGACCAAAGAGAAGTTTAGCCTTGTAGCTAAATTCTCAAAGAGACCCTTCCTGAAATTATTGGTCATTCTAAGATCTCTGTCCAACACTATGCACATTGGCAAGCCATGTTACTTGAAGATTTGTGATATAAAGAGAGTTACCCTTTGATGGGCTTTGATAGTCTTTTTGACAAGTATGAAATGTACTTGTTTGCTAAACCTGTCTACTATCATCCATATCCTGTATTCCCATCGATAGACTTGGGCAATCCAAAGATAAAATCCATGGATATGCTCTCCCATGGGGAATCAGGGATAGAGACTTAGTAGTGACTTAGTAACGCATAGTCTATTGCCATAGAGAATATAACCATCTTGTAGGGTAAATGGTTCTTCCTTCTCCCTAGTGCAAGGGCTAAAACCACATCTCTAAAATTGGGATCAATAGCGTATTCATTTATCATGAGACCAAACGTAGTGTGAAATGTGGTCTTTACAATGTCTTGATCAACTATCCTTATTTTATGGTAGCCACTTTTTAGGTCAATCCTATTGAAATAGGTTAAAGCGAAGCATCTCAAAGTCTACTTGGAAAGAGTTTGAGAATGTCCAAAATCACTTTCTTACAAAATTTCCACAAGCTAAGACACAAAGACTATATCTCAACTTTTTACAAGTGCATGGGAAGCAAGAAAAAGAAGTTTTGACAAAAAGCAAGATCTTGAGCATAGGATGGATGCAAGACATAAAGAAGTGTTTCCAAAGATGGGATGCATTATACTTATTACATGATGCCTTGAGAGATTCCCAAGTGAATGAAGATTTTCTACATGCCAATGTACTCCAGTTTGGGAGGAATTTGATGGGTCATGCTTCATACACTTTTGCATAGTTATAAGGGCTAAAATGCATTGATTGGTGTGATCAAACTATGGAGTGTCGTATGCTAAGACATAAGTGTTTTTGATTATATGTTTGCGAGAGATTTTCAAGCGCTAAAATTGCCTCGTGTCCCTAAAAACTACACAATGATGATCCGTTTGGCAATACGGTAAGCCATAAAGCTTGCCCACAAGGCATATGAATTGTGGGCAAGCTCTATATCTTTCCATTTTGCCAAAAGGATCTCCATTGTGTTGCCTATATTTCTGCGAGCGGTTTTCAGGCCACAAATTTGCTTTGCAATCCTAAAACAACACAATGGTGAGTTGTTTGCCAAATTGGCAAGCCATAGACCTTGCTGACATCGCATATGCATTGTGGGAAATCTGTATGGCTTGCCGTTTTTCTAAACACCTCACTATTGTGTTGTTTTTATGTTAGGTTAGGTTAGGTTTAGGTTATAAGTTAGGTAAGATTATAGGTTAGGTTAGAGCTAGCGACAAATTAATAGTAGAAAAAACGCAATCGGACTTCAAAAGTGCACACAGACTTCAAGAAACTTAATATATAGTCATTGACCAATGAAGACGAGATTATTACCATGTGGTCCTAATCTCGGTGCACCTTTAGACCGAGGTGTGTGGGGATTTTAAGGTTTCCAGTTTCTGAAACCCTAAAGATTGTATAAAGCTTAATCAAACTGATATGATTATTGAAAAAGAAATGTATAACTGTCCGACCGTGGCAAATATTGGTATTTTTGGAATCTTAAGCACAGCAAACCCCGGGCTAGAAATTTTCAGAACTAAATTTCGATAAAATCTGGAAATGTTACGGGCTCAGAAAGATTACACTAGGAATTTAATTAGTTAAGTAAAATTGGATGGTTTCATTAATTATTATCAATAAAGACTTTCTTATCCTAAGGTTCTAGAAATTACTGATATTTCTAATTTTCATCATTAAAAATCAAAGAAATTCATAAAAATCGATTCTGTGTATTTGGAGGACTATGTGGGGTAATGATGAACTCTCCCATACTAGATTTAGTAGCAGGGGGCGTTTTTTACCTATAGGACTGCTTGGGATGCAAGTTATTGCCATTTTCCAACCTGTGAGTGTCCAGAAACCTATAAATATGACCCTTGCTTCACAAATTGAGAGACTCGGAGCCTTGACACACTCTCTCTCATCTAGAGAGACCGCTACGTAGAAATCACTAGAGATTAAGCTCTAGTTGATTAAATTAAATGGTAATTAATCTAATCCTTCTTAATTAGCAAGGCTAGATTAATCTACTTTCTTAATAAATTAAAGATTAGGCCTATGTATACTCATAAATCCTCTCTTAATTAAATATTCTCTGCTGATTGTTGTAATTAAGCTTGGGAATATTAACACTAGAATGGTAACCTAACAGGACATAAAAGTGTCCTTTCAGGGTTTTGGGAAAAAATTCCAAAACCATAGTAGATCCACTCATTTTGAAAAATCCTTTCATGAGCTTATAGTTCAATAACTACTACATATGGAAAAAATGAGAAACTTGTAATTTTTCTCATCCCTTGGTCACTACAAGCCTCCAAAGTTGATGGACCAGTGCATTTTGCCCAAAACAGCAATTTCTTACGGTTGATTGCATATAAATAAGAGTGGAGATTTTTGTAGTACATGAGATAAAAGGCCCCGTTAACTTCAATGAGTTGGTGACCAAAACATATGGTTGCTTTTACGTACCTCACTATTTTGTTTTGGGTAAAATAAAAGGTACAAAAAAGTTGCATTTTTGCCATTTTGCGGACCTATCATCAAAGTTTCTATAGTCACGCTCAATACAGATACTATATACATGTTT
This sequence comes from Adiantum capillus-veneris, assembly GCF_014529385.1. NCBI lineage: Eukaryota > Viridiplantae > Streptophyta > Polypodiopsida > Polypodiales > Pteridaceae > Adiantum > Adiantum capillus-veneris. The sequence goes on along the minus strand of NC_140958.1, from coordinate 49,581,661 downwards.
TCTTAGTTCCCTTTGGGCCTCTGGATTCAGAAGGAGCCATGGAGCATGTCAAAAGGATAATGGATCTCTTACAATTGGAACCTTGGGGGCAATGATAAAGGGCTAAATTCAGCAAACATGAAAAAACTGGGTTTAGCATTATGACCTCTAGAAACCCATAAAAACTACTCAATATCTAGCCAAGTTTGTAGTCTATGATTAGATATGGTCACTACCTACAAAATACACACAATTGGCGTAAGAAACTAGCAATATTGAGAAAGTTATACTTGCTACTCTAAAATGTATCGTATTCTTCAGCAATCAAATAACTCAACCATCATCATATACTATGCTATATAGGACATTAGGTCCCCCAAAACTCAAGGAAGACTAGCTTTATGTTATACATTACACTTACACAATCAAAATTGAATTTGGATATCAAGAAAGCCACCAAAAAAATCATAAATGTGCTAATTTTGGCCAAAAAACAGGATTATGCAATTCTTGTAAATTGGTCATAACTTTCAATTTTAACACTTAGCTCTCCCTACAAGTATCAAAACATGTTGAGAACTATGAAGGCCTAACCTCTAGCCATCTAAACCTCACAAACATGAAGTTTACAGTGGTATAGTTGCCAAAAATTGAAAAAAAACCAAAAATAGGACCCGTTTTTTCACACAGTTTAGGTTCAAAAATGTTGTGCAAGAGTAAGGTTAATGGTGAGATCGATACTCAAAAAAAAAAGCTAAGTTTTTTTCAGCTCATAAGGCAACTTTGTGGATATTAGCACCTAGAAATTCATTTTCATACTCTTCAAATAATTCAAGCAAAATGGTCACTTAACAGGACACAAAAGTGTCCAAGGACATAAAAGTGTCTTGTTACCATTCTAGTGTTAAGCTAATTAATTATCATACCATATTAGGGTTGAAATTATCCAAATTAATCATAAATTAATGGGAAATATATTAGTTAAGTTTAGATTAAGTTGAGATAATTATTAGAGCTACATTAGACAATCATTAAGCTAGGAAAACTATCTTATAATTTTTGAGTAATTTTCATAATTAATTAGGCAGAATTACACTATTTTTAAAGACAAATTGATTCAAAATATTTTTGAGTTATTTATCAGAGGTTATGTACATGTTAGGAAACCCGTGATAACTACGTCAAGCTCAGATAATTAATTTAGCAGAATTACTCTGTTTTTAGGACAAATTAAAAGGGAGAAATTAGCAAATTGATTGAAAATGCTTTGAGTTATTTATCAGAGGTTAATTACATGTTAAAAAAACCATGATAATTATGTTAAGCTCAGATAATTAATTTATCTAATTACTTTAGTAGAATTACTCTATTTTTAGGACAAATCAAAAACGAGAAATTAGCAAATTGATTCAAAATGCTTTGAGTTATTTATCAAAGGTTAATTACATGTTAGGAAAGCTATGCTAATTATGCTAAGCTTAGATAATTAATTTACCAAATTACTTTAGCAAAATTACTCTATTTTTAGGACAAATTAAAAGAGAGAAATTAGCAAATTGATTCAAAATGTTTTTAGTTATTTATCAGAGGTTGATTACATGTTAAGGAACACGTGATAATTATATTAAGCTCAGATAATTAATTTACCTAAATACTTTAGTAGAATTACTCTATTTTTAGCACATATTAAAAGAAGGAAATTAATAAATTGATTCAAAATGCTTTGAGTTATTTATCAAAGGTTAAGTACATGTTCGAAAACCCGTGATAATTATGTTCACTTTAGATAATTAATTTACCGAATTATTCTAGTAGAATTACTCTATTTTTAAGACAAATTAAAAAGGTAAAATTAGCAAATTAACTCAAAATACTTTGAGTTGCTTCCATGTTAGGAAACCCATGACAATTAAGTTAATTTCAGATAATTAATTTACCTAATTATCTAAGCCGAATTACTCTATTTTTAAGAAAATTTAAAACAGAAAAATTAAAAAAATGATTCAAAATGATTTGAGTTATTTATCAAAGGTTTATTCCATGTCAAAGAACCCGTAATAATTATGTTAAGCTCAAATAATTAATTTATCTAATTATCTTAGCAGAATTATACAATATTCAAAACAAATTAAAAGAGAGAAATTAACAAATTGATTCAAAATGCTTTGAGTTATTTATCAGAGGTTAATCACATGTTAGAGAATCTGTGATAATTATTTTAACTTTAGATAATTAATTTACCTAATTATCTTAGAGGAATTACACTGTTTTTTGGCCAAATAAAAAGGGAAAAATTAGTAAATTGATTCAAAATATTTTGAGTTATTTATCAGAGTTTAGTCACATGTTAGGAACCCGTGATAATTATGTTAACCTCAAATAATTAGTTTACCTAATTATCTCAATAAAAATACACTGGTTTTAGGACAAATAAAAGAGGGGAAAATAGTAAATTGATCCAAAAACCTTTAATATAAATATCAGAGGTAGAGCACACCTTGAGGAATCCGTGATAAATACCCCAACCTCAGATAAATAGTTAAAATACTTATCTTCATTAAAAATAATTGATTTTGCATATAAAATAGAGAAAGGAAATTAGTAAATGAATTTATCTAATTACCAAATAAATACCTGAGGTTCAAAATCACTATTGAAGGTTGAGAAAATTACCTCAGCATAAATGGTTAGTATAACAAATTACTATCAGTTAAATTTTACCTAATTTTAGACAATAAGTATAAGAGGAAAAGGTTATAAATCAAATTTATGAAAATTCCTAAAGATAGAACATCTCAAATTACAATTTAGGTTGAGTAATGCATTAGTCCATCAGAATTATAATTTACTAAGGTTAAATAAAAAGTATTCTGGAATATAGACTAAGGATAAAACTAGTTAAATGGCTTCCCAAATTAAATGGTAATTATGAGAAATTATAAATAGTACCAAGAGGTTACAAGAGAAATATCTCATCCAATTAACTATCAAGGATACCTACTTACTCTAAAAATCCTTATATTTGGGTAAAAAGGAAGAAAAGAGATTATTCAATTAAACCTCTAATCGATTAAGTCTTTTTATAAGGATAAGAAGTTATGGCACCTAAAAGCACCCGAGCAAATCCTACATCTGATGATGAGGATGTAGCTCTAAAAAGAACTAGAGCATCGCACGACGACGAAGCCGGGCCTAATAGTAGGCCTAGGAAGGAGAGTCTTCAAGCGCCAGCGCATCAGCAGATGGCCGATCAATCCCAGGTGGGTTTCGCATTATTCAATTAAGTTTTTAAATAGTTTAAGTTCTTTTATAAGTTAGCATTGTGTTCGTAAGGAGTGAGAAAGAATCAGGAAAGGAATAATTGACCAAAAAAGGAAGGTAAATTTCAACGTGCATTTGTTTATAATATAGGAAAGAATTGTTTGGGTTAAAACTAGTTGAATTAGGAAAGATATGATTTGATCATCCTTAAGACAGCTTGTCTCAAGACACCTCCGACTCCTTGGTATATTTTGATGATAATGATTGGCTTTCTAGCCACGGATAAGTTGGTTACCCCCATGAACGACAAGTTTCTACTCCGTGACATGTCTTGATGTTTTTACTTAAGTTAGGATACCGTTTTTTATCCTAGGGGAGCTGCCCGGTTGTATTGGCAACTGGTTTGATGTATGGGCACCCGGAACCTTGGGTGGGGTTTTATCCACTCCCGATTATGAATACGGAATGGGTGTCATTTTTTCACCCTTAGGTGATCTTGAGACAAGAAGAGTACTGGTCATGGTTATTATGGACAATGTTTTGATTGACAGTACCCTGTCTTAAGTCTAAAGATGTTTGTTTGCTGAAAGAATGTTTTCAATACTGTTTTCAAAGGTTGTCTTAATGAAATTCAGTTGTGAAAGTTAAAAGAAACCATTATTTTAAATGTTAAAACAATGTGATATTAATTAAAAAAATAAATGAATCATGTGTGAGTGCAGGGTGGTAAGTGGGGATTGAGTAAGGTTGTCAATCAAGGATGGGTAGACGTGATTAGTCAGGTAACTATCCTACCTTGCGCACTAAAATGTTTAGAAAACTTCTTCACTTGGAAGAGGAGTCCACCAGCGGATGTTCCCTCACATCTGTTAGGGGGAAAAAAGCGTTGGTTGAGGATACCTTAGCCCAATTGTGGCAGTTATAGAGCCAAAATGGTTTTTTTTGGACTTTTAATATGTTGTCCCGTTTTCGCTGCGAGACAGGACTAGGTCTTCTTCTAAGGCTATAGACCCAAGCGATTTTCAATGGTAAAGGTCTACTCCTTGGATTTTTCTTGTTTAGAAACTTTGATTTTTATCCCAATCTTGGTATTGGCTGGTTGGGGATCTCACAAGTGGTATCAGAGCGTGTGTTAATTAAAGTCTTGGACCTAGGGAAAAATTGAAGGCGTTAGGTTGAAATACGTGATCTTTGACAAATTCAATTAAAGACGTATTTAATTGAAGAGAGGGAGTGGAAGGAAGAGAGAGAATTATCCCCATCCTTGCAGGAAAATTTCCATCAGACCTACTTCAAATTCATGGATTTCAACATTAGGTTTATGAGGGCTTGTCTATCCTGAGACTCTTCAATGCGAAAAAGTGTGATGAAATGGCTGGATAATACATTTTCTCCTTCCACTGGAGAATCAAGGGGTCAAGATCTGGTGGAATTTCTTCATTGATGCGAGAGAATTAGAAGGTTTAGAACTAATTATGAAGAAACTCAAATGGGCCGAAGATCTTCAAGTGATTGAAGTATACTTTTTCGTTGGGACGGAGAATTCAGAAGAAACCCTTGTAATAGATGATGTTCACGTATCACAAAATCAGTGGGTGTTTGATCAGGTGTCTAAAGTAATCTACCCAGGTAGAATTAGGCCCATAGGAGTAGGCCCTAGTTTTAGTGGACCAAAAGATGTTGTATATTTTGATTCTATATCTGATCCACCCAAAGTCCTCAAGATTTTAGTATAGGACTATCGTCATCTTTGTACATAGTAGGATCTTCATGAACTGTATTAACTTTTGTACATACTATGGTTCTCATGGGTATGCTATAAGTAGTTTTGTTTATGGTTTGGCAATTGTCTTCATCCTATGTGCAAAAGTCTTGAGTCGGAGATAAGTTAAAAGTATAAGTAAGAAAGATTTCATCTGGTACTAAATTCCACTAATTCAATCTCAGGGAAATACTCGCGTAAATAGCCTTTACACTGTTAGTCAAGAGAAAACATTACTACTAAAGCAACTTCAACTCCCTACTTTCAAAGGAGAGGGACCCAATTTAGAGCGAGATGCCGAAGCATGGTTATATGCTATGTATGACTATTTCAAGGCTGTAGGAACTACTCTAGAAAACCAAACAATGTTGGGTATGTTCCGTCTCAGTGGAGATGCCAAACTTTGGTGGAAGCAACACTGCAGAGATAATCCCACGAGTACTCCATCTTAGGAGAAAATGAAGCGGGCAATCAAAGAACGGTATCTCCCTCCTGCACATCAGGATGAACGAGTTCTTTGGTCTACGCCAGCTAGGACTTTCATTAGAGGAGTACTACACCAAGTTTGTGTCTTTACGACGCTATGCCATTAGAAAAAATATGGACTCTCGTTGGGCCTTTTTGATTAGTGAAGGCTTAAGGGAGAACCAATGAGAAGGCTCTTGGGATATCACCTAGAGGGGGAGGAATGGTACGGGTGCAGCCTAATTGTCTCCCTCTTCAATGCTTGGTTCTTAGAGAGAGGTAGGAGGTAGGCTGGGGGGTAAATAGGAGGAGAGAGGTGTCATAAAAGAGGGAGGGACCCCCCAAAAAAAAACGCGCATGCTTAAAAACCCTAAAAATTTAAATTGTTTTAAAAGTTCCAAAGTTGACCCATTTGCCTCCAAAACTACCCCAAAACATAAACTAACTTAAAAAAGTCAATTTTTCCCCCCAAAATCCACTTTTCTCTCTCTCCCTCATTACTTTTCTCTCCCACACTCTCCCTTTTCTCCCTCCTCCCATTCTCTCTCTACAATCAAGGCAGCCATAGCCAAAAGCTTTCCACCACTCTCTTCCTCTCTCTCCATAGCTCCCCCTTCTCTCACACCTCCATCAACCCTCTACAGTCCCACACTCCATAGCCCACAGCTCCACTATCCTCTCTACCTCTCTACCTCTCACTCCTCCCCTCTTTCTCTATCTCCACTGTCAAAGCCACCATAGGCAGCTCACCTCACCCTCCCCTCAGCTCCTCATTCTCTCTCCACAGTACTCAACTCTTTCAAATCCCTTCCTAAGCCCAACTTCCCAAGCATGTCCACACATAGACGCCAAACCAAAGATAGAGGAGATTGTGTTGCACAACACAAAAGACTCAGAGGGGGTATGGATCCCACAAGTATTCAAGAAGGGTGCATGGGTCTACATGCAACCGTCACGTGCTGGACCTCATCGCGTACGGTGTCGAGGCATATTGGAACGTCATTGGAAGGGCCGGCTATTGGCATTCAAAGAAACAAAGTCCGGAATGGTGGCCATCGTGCAACACGTCTACAGTGCAGCTGACATCCACCTCAAGAGAGCTTCAACTCAATTTGCACCTCATTGTAAGTTTTCATGGTTTAGCTATCCCATGCATATGTCATGTTTACGTTTATGTGATCATTATGTTTAACTAAGGGCATTTGTAAAGATGTTTTTCCATCCATCTTAGTTGAGGAGCAGCCACTTGAGTGCCTCTCAGGCACGTTCATGGTTTTGCATGCTCACATTGGGGAGCTTATGTTTCCTAATGTTTCATCGAAAAAACTTACCGAGCAGCGAATATTCATGTACTCCCACAAGTACGTGGTGCCGAAGTCAAGCCAAAGCTATGGTAGGTTAGAAGCCGTGGAAACACCCTCATTGCAAAGTGCAGAATGGCTAACTCCAGACCATTGGGCTTTGCTTTCTTTCAAGCGCAAGGTGCTCCAAGAGTTCGAAGCGTCCCTAAAGTTTGGTAAGGCAACCAGATCGGTGGGTCTCAGTTGGCATTGTCCCATTCATTTGTTTGTGCATGCATTCCACTCTCTCCCGATTGTAGAAACACCAACAATGTTTGTTTGCAAAGAAGTTGACATAGATGCAATGGACACCATTCTAGGTGTCAATTGGGGCTATGTTGACGGTTTGCATGATAGTGACCGTTATAAGTGCAATGTGTCCCCCACACAGCTTTGCCTTTGGTATTTGAAAGCAAGGTGCACCTTGTATGCATGGTTTAGCTACGAGAGGTGGACGAACAAACGTGGCAAATGGATACCCTTGCAGATGACAGCCGAAAAGGTTCAATCCTTTGAAATTCGTGTCCGCATGCCCAATAACAGTGAATCCGCATTGGACTCTTGCCAATCTTCGGGAACACTTTGTCATAATGGGATTCAAGGATGTCGGTAATGCAAGTTTCAAGCTGGAACAACGCAAGGTCTGCTTTGTGCTTGCTTAGCTACCTTTTCTTATTTTTTGTGGGTTTTTGTATTTTGATTGCCCATTTTTTGGTTGTATAGATTGGAAGGCGGATGGAGGCCACTATGCTTGTTTACAAAGATTGGGCTGTAGAACAAATCATCTTGTCTAAGTGAATTGGCTTGTAACTTTAATCATTTATATATTGGATATTTTATTAAAGATTTTGAAAAGTTTTAAGGTGTCGTACTTGAGTTTTAAGGTGGTGTAATTTTTTTTTTTAAATGCATATTTTTTATTTTTTTCGAGATGGAATATGTCTATATAAGGAGGACCACCTTCTCATTCACCATTTTCATCCCAGCATTGCAGAGAGACCTAGCATACCCAATCACACAAAGAGAAGACATGGCTGCTACTAGCGCTTTAGATGTGTTCCTTACTGAGGTTGGGCATGCAAATTGCCTTGAGCTTCAAGCATTTTTCACAACCCAGTCCGATTTGGAAACCACTTTGACCCTCCACTCTCAATCTCTTGAGCACATTACTTCATACATTTTCACGTGCATGGGGAGATTCATTGTTGAGTTACCAAACCCGGCTAGGGAAATGGGTCCCTGAAGGCCTTCTCCACCACATCTACCAAGGGGACATGCCATTTCATTAGCGGCTTGCACGCTTTGCCACCATAGCACAACCAATCGGACAATATGTGCGGCTTGAAGATGATGATGTGCGAGCAATGCTTAAGGGAAGGATCGGAAACACTTTTTTCTCTGTCCAAGCCATAATGATCTTCCTCATTCACGAGTGCCTAGCAGGCCCTGACGTAGTGCTACCACACTTGCAGATCGGCGGGGTATTGGCTGATGTGAAGGACCCCAAGCCCGCGGCCATTGACTCATCCGCAGAGGAGAGGACGCTTGCCTTGACCTACCCTGTAGGGATACAAGGCCTCTTGGAGGCCTCTCCATCAGTCGGTTCATCCTAGGGACCGCTGGAAGGAACCACCACTCGGGATGCCATCCCTGAGGTAGAGATTACCCGCTTCTCCTCCACTGTGGTGGGTGGGGAGGAGTTTGTGTTTATGCACGATCTGGAGAAATCCTTTGAGCTTCGCATGGATGAGTGTTTCGCCATCCTCGATGCCCATGGCAAGTTTGAGGTTGATACCACCACCTTCCATGATGATGATCTCCTACTGCCCATGGGGAATACTTTGGCGGACACAGTGGAGATCGCACAAGCCGAGATGGTAGCGGCCGAGCAGGCCAAGGTCTCTGAGGAGGAGTTTGTGGCCATGCAAGTCATGTGTTTGACTAAACACACAAGAGTGGATTCACCACCACCTGCTGCAACACCTTTTTTGCTTGATCCAAAGGGGAAGTCAAGCGTGGATCTTTACTTGCACCCGGATGCCGATGAGGAGGATCGTAGACAAGAGGTATAGATGCTCCCTTACATTTGATTGTTACAAATGATTTTGTTAATGTTATATCATAATTTTGTGCCCTATCTCAGAAAACCTATGTTTTGCAGGATGTTTTGGAGGTTGACGCATGGGCCCAACGGTCAGGGAGGAGGAGGACGTTGTTCGCACCTCAAGCGGCACTTTCTCACTACCTTGGTACACTTCCCACTGGTGTCGTGGTGTTTGTCCATGCCGACTACTCTCCGAATGGTCGCTACAACATTTTTGCTCTCCGTTCACTCTCCAAGGCGTTGTGTTTAACAACACTTGCCCAAACGGCCAACCTTGTAGTGCTTGTAAAGAAAGCTTTTGCAATATCCACTTTCGGTGTAAACTTTCGCGGGCGCCTTATTGCCCATGTCGGCATGAACCAAGCTGTAGGGGTTAATGACACCCAAGAAATCACAACCACTTTACTTAACAGGGAGCCACCCCAAAAGGCCAAGCGCCATAAAATTGTAATTAGAAAGATCCTAAAGCAAAAGCCGGATATCATGTAAAGCATTGATTTCTTTAATGAAACTACTTTTTGTTGTCTATGACTCTCTTTCTTGCAAGGTTTTGAATTTCTTATATGTTGGGCTTCCATTGTGTATAAGAAGCACCATAATTTCTGCTATGACTACTGAAGGGTTTGGCAGGCATTAAATTTTATAAAATGCATACATTGTTATATCTAGGCTTCCAAAGTTATGGATGTGCCTAGTAAAGGTCTTGGAAGTCCCTAAAATATGCTGCCACAAGGGCACACATTGGGGCCTTCCATCAACAGATGAAGTGTGCAAATGCGCGCCCTTATCACAGATGAATTTGGACACATCTAGGAGCATACCCAGGTACAAAACAGAGTAAGAAGACATTAATACACAGTTGCAAAACAGAAAGACAGGGATACCCAGGTAACCTTAAGCCCATCTTGGCCCAGATACCTAAAGTTGTATTAGCAAACCACAAGAGTAAACTATGTGGCAATATCTAGCCCTTTTTGGAGTATAGGACTGACATGGACTAAGGGGGGATGATTGCCAGAAGTATCTATGCTAATTGAAGCATTGAAGAAAACAAAACATACTTATTTCTTGTCAAAATTATCTAGAAACCACTTGAAAGTGTCTGGAAAGCACTAGGAAAGGCTGCCACAAGGGCGCGCATTGTGTCCATCCATAGGCCTCTGGAAGCCCCAAATGCGCGTCCTTGTGGCAGCCAGTTTGGGGGCATTCCAAGCCATTTTCAACACTTTGTAGATGCTTTTGCCATGCAATAGTGAGTCACATAGCATGGATACATCAGGAAGTGCATGTCCCACTTAGCCAAGGTGCTAAACGTAGGCAATTTTTTACAATAACAAGCTAATGGCTACATACATACAATAGAAGGTAGACAAAACTTGGACCAGTGCTACATTGCATGGTACAGAAATAAAACAACACAATGCGCAGTGGGGTATACAATAAAAGACGCTTATATTCAAATTCTTCCAAATACAATGCACAGAGTGAGGTATACAATCAAAAGACGCTTGTATTCAAATTCTTCCCAATCTTGGAGTTCCGTAAATACAAAAAGGTTTGATGCCTAATTACAAGCTACTCCTCATGGCGCAAACGGCGAGCAAGCTGCATATCCTTGGGCATAATGGTTCCACGCTTTGCATGGATGGCACAGAGGTTAGAATCCTCAAATATGCTAGTTAAATATTTCTCTCCTGCCTCTTGGACTGCCTCTATGGCCACGGCGCCCATCCGAAACTGAGTGTTCTACAATTGCAAAACCTCCCTGCATAGCCTTGCAAAAGGGGCCCTCCGAATCAAGAGCTCGGTGCTCTTTTGGTAGTGTTGAATCTCCGCAAAATCACGGCTGTGCTTTCGTACCTTCTGAGGTCGACGTGGAGGTGTATTTTTGGCACAAGTTGGGGCAGCTTGCTTCCTCTTCTTGTAGACAATGCTCTTTCTCTTTTTTTTCTGCACAGGCACTTCCAACACCTCATAATTTGATTCCACCCACTCTCCATCTGATTCGTGCTCTTCACTATTGACCAGATGTGATGGTGTAGGTCCACTCCCTTTAGGAAGTGTCTTACCCCCAATAGACATGTGAGCCTAATAAGTTTGTATTTGGACACCAACCCATGGGGGATCTTCATCCGTTTGCGTCTCTTCGGAGCCTTCTGATCGTTGCTTTTGGCTGTTTGTTTCTTTGCCTTGGTCACTCTCATCCTCCCTGTTGCCATCAGAATCGTTGGAGTCTGATAAAGACAACAAGGCGATGCTTCCGTCTCTCTTTTGCTACTGTAGAGGACTGGCCATGCTGATTTGAAGCTCCAGCTTCTTCTGTGTGGACTTCACCTTGAGCTTGTGAAGTTTTAGCTTTTGTTGCTGTACCTTTGAGTCGTTGGCCATCCGGCCCCTCTCGATATGCAATCCTAGCCGTTTGTTTTGTTCTTGCCATGGTAGCACCTAGTAGCGAAAATGACAAAATGAACGCCTTCAACCTTTAAATAGGTTTTTTTGAGATTTGGGCCCTTTCACACTATGCGGCCAATTGAGTGAAACTGAAATAAACCAATTGAATTTAACAACTAAACCTGGATCATGCGGACGGCTGACGTGACGCCCAAACGTTGCCTTTTCGATACTTACTTGCACGCCAAGCTTCATGGCCCAGGGACGCTCGCGAGCGTTTCCACTTCTCGGATGCTGCAGTATGGGAGGCGTTGCGTAACTGATTTGCTAAGATCTACTCTCTTGCTTTCTCAATTGTACGAGTTCTCCCAAAGGTGTGCCTAAAAAACCAGTTAAAAATCTCTTGGAGGTAGTTGGAGTGTGAACTACCACCACCATGCCGATTATTCTTGAAGTAGACTCCTTTTGCTCGATAGTGGGACTTCTCCATGCCTTGTGTACTCTATATATCAAGCGAACAATAGCGGTCCATGAAGTATGCACCATGTGCATAGAGAATGTGCTAAAACAACCAAAAAGGAGATAAGCTAGTAGAAAAGTTACATTTTCAAACATTGCATATGTATTAAGTCCGTTAAAACAAACCATGTAGTGTGTAATCTTGCTTTCAGACTATCCGCCCTTAGCGGCCTTTGTGAATTCATAAAGCACCTTCTTGAATTCCTCTCGCTGCTCAACGGTGGTTCTTGAAAGATTCATCAATTGCAAAACCTTTTGAAAGGATGACCATACTAGCTTGCGTTGGTTAGCAACCTCCACATTGGGATCTTTGTCCCTCGTGCATGAACACAAATCTTTCCACAACTCCCACCGCTTCTCACTTGCTAGATCGACACTTTCCTTGGATACCTGCATTGGAGACTTTGACATCTTCTTGAAAAATCGACGTGCCTTGGCTCCATTCATGGAAACCTTCTGTGCCACCTCACATGTCTTCTCCCTACAAGTCTCTGCTACAATGTTCACCCTTGATCGGTGACATCCAATCTCATTAAGGAGCGTCTCTACCCCCTGCAAGGAGTCTTTTACCATTGAAGGGGCTTCATTGTGAAAGAATAATCAATGTGATGTTGTAGGATCCTATCAAATATTCGCATAAACGCATGCAATGTACAAAAGTGAACATTGTTGAGGGAGAAGGGAATTATGGGGTTCCACCCAGGATCTTTGCTATCCCTATTGGGCACCTGCAGCATATCACATGAAAGAACCGAAGTTTGCCACTTCCTATTTATATGGTCATCATTATCTTCGTCCTGACCTTCCACTTGAGTTGCTCGACTTGTCTTGTGCCCTTTCGTACAGAATGGACAGGGAAGTAAATAATTTGCACCTTGTTTGCATCCAAGCATGCGCTTTATGGTCTTTATATCACCACCTAAATGCCATTCAACATCAAACTCCCCACGTCCTGGAACCATGAGCTTCTCACCGTTTATTTGAGCTTTAATGACCTCTGTGACCCATGGGATTCTACTGAAAATCCATGCAAGGACTTCATGTGTCTCTTTCGGAACTTCAATTGCACCAAGCCACCATATATCCTTCTCTGATTGCACACTAAAAGAGGGCTTTGTCGCTTCACTCGAACTGCAAGATTACTTGGCATAAGCTAGGGCTTCATTCATAAGCGTGATGCTCATTCTCTCCAACTTTCTCCCTTTAACAATTACACACTCATCCAACTTCAGCACGAACACAAGCTTGCCTTCAAGAACTGCCAACAATATAAATCCTCAGAATGCATGTTATGACACATCAAAGAGCATGTAGGCAACTCTAAACTAACCTGCATCACTCAAATTGTAGAAAATAGCCATGGACTGCTCCAATCGTATCAAGTCCACAAAGATATTGTTGAATTTGGTGTAAACAAACCCTTCGGTCCGCAACACACTGCTAGAAACAACACCGCTTCCCTTCCCGTGGCCCTTCCTTCCTTCTGATTTGCTACGGAGCGACTGAGAGGCATCGTGTCTTCAATATACAAGTAGTCCCCTAATCGGTGAACAAAATCTTCATTTGACACCTTCTTGGAAATCGCCACTCTGTGAGGAAGTGGAAATAGGTTTTCCATGACTCCTCGACTTCTTAATGCATCTTTTAACACTTGATGTATTGCTTGATAGCCCTTGGTACTAATCCCAACAGCATAACAAATATCCTGAACATCTAGATCAGTGACAATATTAGAAAAATCACTAAGAACTCTCTTAGTGATTGCGTCTTTCAAGTGTTTTGCCTCTGGAGCATCAAGCATCCCAATAAAATCCTCTTTGTTGAAACAAGAACGAAGTAAAGTAGCCCTAGCTGACGCATTCTCGCCGCCGCACGTTTCTTGGACGAAGTTCCTATTGCCCAAAACAACAATGATGAGCGGTATTAGACTTAAACAACATGAGGGACAAAACATGTTACCTCATAGCTGTCACCCTTCGTTTTCTTGCACCTCCACGTGGTGCAAGAGTCTGAATTTCGGACAACTCTCGTTTCCTCACCCTACCTCCCATGGCAGTACTCTTCATGTGTGAAAGAGTATCCTCAAGATTTTTAATTACATTTTCCTTGGTTGTGATGGTTCTCTTTGCCTCCTCAAGCGCACTAGTAGTTGTTTGCATCTGATCTTGAAGATTGTGGAAACTCCCATTGAGCAACTACCAATGATGCAAGTAGATCTCGGACCGTGCAATCTCGTGTTTGTTGAGTCTCTTGCAGTAGCCCAACAAACTTTGCTCGCCATTTCCAACGTATTGCAATAGTGATGGAATGTTTGTAAAAGACGGATGAACATTGATAGAAGGATCCTTTGGATACAAGCATCCGTCTGTCCAGAGATCCACATTCTTCTCCCCTTGAGCGCGGCATTCGTTGGCTAAAGGTAATGTACCCAATCATGTTTTCTTTGTCGGAACATACTCTTGAGGTAGGCGTAGGAAAAGTCCTAGAGACCTACCGCGTGAAGAGCTTGCTGAACATTGGTCACGTCGTCAAGAGGCATTGTAGGTTGGAGAGATGGAGCTTAAAGGATGGAGAGATAGAGCTTGTAGGATGGAGAGATGGAGCTTGAAGGATGGAGAGATGGGTGTGTAGGTGCAGCAGCAGGTGCAGGTGCAAGGGGGATGGGTGTAGGAGAGGAGCTTAGATTAGGAGGGAAAGTTTTCAATTTTGGGGGGAATTTCCTAAAAGTTTTGGAGGGAGTCAAAAAATGTTGAATTATGAGTAATTTAACTTAAAAATATTTTTTTTATTATGTGTATATGTTGGGGGTACTTTTTAGGGGGGAATAGAGTTTTTTTGAAAGTTTTTGAAAAAAGTCATTTTTTTTACCTCTTTGACCCACGGATTTGCTTAGGTGGCATGGGAGAGTTAAGAGGCCACTTACAAGTTGGCCAAAAAGCTAAAGAGAGAAGACCCTCTACCCCCCTACTTTTCAAATGGTTTTACCCCCCCTTCCCTACTTTTAAATGGTTACCCCCCCCCCCCCCCCCCCCCCCTTCCCCCTACCTTTTTAGGGGTCAAAGGTGGAGGAGACCCTACCAAAATAGCACCATTCAAAGCCTTTGTCCCCCTTAATCTTGGCAGGATTCCTTTAATTAGGGATTCTTACAAGGCCCATGGAGAGTCCATTTTTTTTCGTAATTCTCCCCAGATGATCATGGAGCAACAAATTGCCCGTTTTTGTCAAGGCCTCGACAAACCCGTGAGTACACGTCTCGAAGACGTGAGGCCTACATCAAGACAGGATTCCCTTCTCAGGGCTAAGCCTCTTGCAGCCGAAGGAACCAACTCCATAAGGAACTATAATGGATTTAATAACTTTAGGGGAAGAGCCAAGTGAACTTTCAACCAAGGATACCAACAACGTGGACTAGCTGCAGTAGTAAACCTGAAGCAGACCTTCCCAAAAGTTAGGTGCTATGGATGCAATCAAATGGGGCACTATAGAAATAACTGTCCTGAAGAGCAAAACCCTCGAACTACTACTAGAGCCATTCCTCAAAATCAAGGAGATAATGTAAGAGAAGGTAGAAATCAAGGACGAGGTAGAGGAAGAGCAAGAGGAGCCAGATCTTATGCAATCATAGGAGAACCAAACTTATGAATAAGAAAGATAAAATATCCACTCGCTTGGCCATAGTTAGCAAGCCTAGAGCTTTGTAAACAACTATAAATCAATAATGTAAAAAAACTTGAGTTACTTATATATTATAATGGTATACATGATTTTCTTCTCCAAAATTACTTAATGAATCTAAAGTTAAGTTAGTATTCAATCAAGAAATTAAGGGTTGATCTAGCAAAGAGATTCTCGTTAGGAAGGAAAAAAAATTGAATCTTAGAAATGAGGTAGTTATCAAGAAACCAACTCACATTCTTGTGCATACAATAACCTTCCTTGGAAAATGACCTAGATATGAAAGTATTAAGGTACGAGACTAATATGGAAGCTGAAAAGAACTCTTGGTATGATACTTCTTAAAACCCTTTACATATTGTTGGTCAACCAGGTTAGAGCACAGAGGGGGTACCTCTGGTACAATGGTGGGAGCTTGTGCCAAACGCAGATTGCTCAGAATGGCAAGAAAACACCAATCGCGTTCAGATTGGCAAAGCTGAAATACATGATACTTTTCGAACACTGATTGCTATGAATGTTCAGTCAGACCAATCACGTTCATGTTGACAAGATGGATATATGGATCTTTATGGAATTGATTTAACCTAATTTTTGAGATGATACAAATGGTTTGTAAAGGTTTTTAAGATGGGCTCAACACTAAGAGTTTCTTGAGGAAAAATTGGCTAGCAAGTAACTCCAACCAGAAACTAGAAAGAACTCTTAAGGTAATAAGTAACATTTGGTAAAGTGAAAAGGTTATCCCTTCAAAGATGCCACTTGGGAGCATGAATTTCTCTTCTCAAAGATTTTTCCAATTTCGGTTGAGATGAGGGCATCTCAAATTCTTAAGTTGGGGTGATTGTAAGGTTTCCACTTTCTGAAACCTTAAAGATTGTATAAAGCTTAATCAAATTGATATGATTATTGAAAAAGAAATGTAGAACTGTCCGACCGTGGCAAATATTGGTATTTTTAGAATCTTAACACTAGGTTGGTAACCTAAGAGGACATAAAAGTGTCCTTCCAAAACCATAGTAGATCCACTCATTTTGTAAAATCCTTTCATGAGGTTATAGTTCAAGGCCTACTACACATGGAAAAAATAAGAAACTTGTAAAATTTCTCATCTTTTGGTCACACCAAGCCTCCAAAGTTGATGGACCTGTACATTTTCATCAAAACAGTCATTTCTTACGTTTTGTTGCATAAAAATAAGATTAGGGATTTTTGTAGGACTTGAGATAAATTCCCTAGTTAACTTCAATGGGTTGGTGATCAGAGCATATGATTGCTTCTCACTCACTATTTTTTGTTTTGCCAAAAGAAATAGGTACAAAAAAGTTGAATTTTTACCATTCTGCAAACCTATCATCAAAGTTTCTATAGCCACGCTCGATACAAATAATATATGCATGTTTTCTTAGTTCCCTATTGTCATTTAGGTTCATAAGGAGCCATGGATCATGTCAAAAGAATAATACATCTCTTACCAAGGGGAATCTTGGGGACAAAGATGAAGTACTAAATACAACAAACATGAAAAAACTGGGTTCAACATTATGAGTTGTATAATCCCATAGAAACTATTCAATATCTAGCCAAATTGGATCCTTATGACTAGATATGGTTACTACCTACAAAATGCATGTAGTTGTCACAAGAAACTAACAATATTAAAAAAGCTATACTTGATATACTAGAATGTTTTGTTTTCTTCTATAATTGAAAAAATCAACCATCATTGTCTACTATGCAAAATAGGGTATTAGGTGCCCCAAAAGTCAAGGAATATTAGCTTTATGTCACAATATGCGACATAGAAAATCAAAGCTGCATTTGGATATCATGAAAGCCACCAAAAAAATCATTGAAGAGCTAAAATTGGCTAAAAAACAGGATTTGATAATTTTTGTAATCTGATCATAACTTACAACTTTAACATTTATTTCTCCCTAGAAGCATCAGGACATGTTGAGGACTACTAAAGATAGTTTTCTAGCATTATAGACCTCACAAACATGAATTCTAGAGTGGTATAGTTGCAAAAGGTTGAAAAAAGCAAAAACAAGACCCGTTTTTTCACACAGTTTAGGTTGTGAAATGTTGTGCAAGGACAAGGTTAAAGATGGAATTGATATTCCAAAAAAATATCAAGTTTTTTCAGCTCATGATACAACTTTCTAGACAGATAGCACCTCAAAATCCATTTTGAAACTCTTGACATAATTTAAGAAAAATGGTCACTTAACAGGACATAAAAGTGTCCCATTACCAACCTAGTGTTAAGCACAGCAAACACCGGCCTAGAAATTTTCATAACAAAATTTTGATAAGATCTGGAAAAGTTACGGGCTGTGAAAGATTACACTAGGAATTTAATTAGTTAAGTAAAATTGGATGGTTTCAGTAATTATTATCAATAAAGAATTTCTTATCCTAAGGTTCTAAAAATCACTGATATTATCAATTTTCATCATTAAAAATAAGAGAAATTAGTAAAAATCGATTCTGTGTATCTAGGGGACTTTGTGGGGTAATGATGAACTCTCCCAAACTAGATTTAGCAGCAGGGGGCGTTTTTTGACCTGTAGGGCTGCTTGGGATGCAAGTTATTGCCATTTTTCAGCATGTGAGTGCCGAGAAACCTATAAATACGACCCTTGCTTCACAAATTGACAGACTCAGAGCCTTGACACACTCTCTCTCATCTAGAGAGACCGCTACGCATAAATCACTAGAGATTAAGCTCTACTTGATTAAATTAAACGGTAATTAGCATAATCCTTCTTAATTAGCAAGACTAGATTAATCTACTTTCTTAATAAATTAAATATTAAGCCTATGTATACTCATAAATCCCATCTTAATTAAATATTTTCTGTTGATTGTTGTAATTAAGCTTGGGAACATTAACCTAATTAATTATTATATCATATTAGGACTGAAATTATCCAAATTAATCATAAATTAATGGGAAATATATTAATTAAGTTTAGATTAAGTTGAGATAATTATTAGAGCTGCATTAGACAGTCATTAAGCTAGGAAAATTATCCTATAATTTTCTCAATAATTTTCATAATTAATTAGATAAAATTACACTATTTTTTTAGAGAAAATTAAAGGAGAAAATAATCAAATAAATTCAAAATATTTTGAGTTATTTATCAGAGGTTATCTACATGTTAGAGAATCCGTGACAATTCTAGAGCTCAGATAATTTATTTACCTAATTAATTTAGCAGAATTACTCTGTTTTCAAGACAAATTAAAAAGGAGAAATTAGAAAATTGCTTAAAAATGCTTTGAGTTATTTATGAGAGGTTAATTACACGTTTAAAAATTTGTGATAATTATGTTGAGCTTAGATAATTAATTTACCTAATTACTTTAGCACAATTCCTATGTTTTTAGGACAAATTAAAAGGGAAAAATTAGCAATTGATTCAAAATGCTTTGAGTTATTTACTAGAGATTAATTACATGTTAAGAAACTCATGATAATTATGTTAAGCTCAGATAATTAATTTACCTACTTACTTGAGAAGAATTACTCTATTTTTAGGACAAATTAAAAGGGAGAAATTAGCAAATTGATTCAAAATACTTTGAGTTATTTAGCACAGGTTAATTATATATTAGAAAAATTGTGATAATTATGTTAAGCTTAGAAAATTAATTTACCTAATTACTTAGCAAAACTACTATGTTTTTAGGATAAATTAAAAGGGAGAAATTAGCAAATTGAATTAAAAGGCTTTGAGTTATTTATCAGAGGTTAATTACATGTTAATAAACCCGTGATAATTATTTTAAGCTCAAATAATTAATTTATCTAATTATTCTAACACAATTACTCTATTTTAGAAAAAATGAAAAAGGGAAAATTAGAAAATTGATTCAAAATGCTTAGAGTTATCTATCAGAAGTTAATTACATGTAAGAAAACCCATGATAATTATGTTAACTTCAAATAATTAATTTACTTAATTGTTTTAGCCAAATTACTCTGTTTTTAGGACAAATTAAAAGAGGAAAATTAGAAAAATCATTCATAATGCTTTGAGTTATTTAGCAGAGATTTATTCTATGGTAGGGAACACATGGTAATTATGTTAATCTCAGATAATTAATTTACCTAATTATCTTAGAAGAATTATATTATTTCTAGGATAAATTAAAAGGGAGAAATTAACAAATAAATTTAAAATGCTTTGAGTTATTTATCAATGGCTAATCACATGTTAGAGAATCTGTGATAAATATTTTAACTTAAGATAATTATTTTACCTAATTATCTTAGAAAAATTACACTATTTTTAGGACAAATAAAAAGGGAAAAATTAGTAAACTGATTCAAAATACTTTGAGTTATTTATCAGGGATTAATCACATGTTAATAGCTCGTGATAATTATGTTAACTTCAGATAATTAGTTTATCTAATTATCTCAGTAAAATTAGACTGTTTTTAGAACAAATAAAAGGAGGGGAAATAGTAAATTGATCCAAAAACCTTTAATATAAATATCAAAGGTAGAATACACCATGAGGAATCCGTGATAAATACCCCAACCTCAGATAAATAGTTTAAATACTTATCTTCATTAAAAGTAACTGATTTTGCATATAAAATAGAGAAAGGAAATTAATAAATGAATTTATCTAATTACCAAATAAATACCTGAGGTTCAAAATCACTTTTGGAGGTTGGGAAAATTACCTCAGCATAAATGGTTAGTATAACAAATTACTATCACTAAATTTTACCTAAATTAAACCATAAGTATAAGAGGGAAAGGTTATAAATAAAATTTATGAAAATTCCATCAGCCAATCGTAATTATAATTTACTAAGGTTAAATAAAAAGTATTTATGGAATATAGACTAAGGATAAACCTGGTTAAATGGCTTCCTGAATTAAATGGTAATTATGAGAAATTACTAATAGTATTAGGAGGTTACAAGAGAAATATCTCATCCAATTAACTATCAAGGATACCTACTTACTCCAAAAATCCTTATATTTGGGTAAAAAGGAAGAAAAGAGATTATTCAATTAAACCTCTAATCGATTAAATCTTTTCATAAGGATAAGAAGTTATGGCACCTAAAAGGACCCGAGCTAATGCTACATCTGATGATGAGGACGTAGCTCTAAAAAGAACTAGAGCATCGCACGACGACAAAGCCGGGCTTAGTAGCAGGCCTACGAAGGAGAGTCTTCAAGCACCAGCGCAGCAGCAGATGGCCGATCAATCCCAGGTGGGTTTTGCATTATTCAATTAAGTTTTAAATAGTTTAAGTTCTTTTATAAGTTAGCATTGCGTTCGTAAGGAGTGAGAAAGAACCAGGAAAGGAATAATTGACCAAAAACGGAAGGTAAATTCCAACGTGCATTTGTTTAAAATATAGGAAAGAATTTTTTGGGTTAAAACTAGTCGAATTAGGAAAGATATGATTGATCATCTTTAAGACAGCTTGTCTCAAGACACCTCCGACTCCTTGGTATATTTTGATGATAATGATTGGCTTTCTAGCCACGGATAAGTCGGTTACCCCCATGAACGATGAATTTCTACTCCGTGACATGTTTTGATGTTTCTACATAAGTTAGGATACTGTTTTTTATCCTAGGGGAGCCGCCCAGTTGTATGGGCAACTGGTTTGGTGTATGGGCACCCGGAACCTTGGGTGGGGTTTTATCCACTCCGGATTATGAATAAGGAATGGGTGCCAATTTTTCACCCTTAGGTGATCTTGAGACAAGAAAAGTATTGGTCATGGTTATTATGGACAAAGTTTTGATTGACAGTACCATGTCTTAAGTCTAAAGATGTTTGTTTGCTGAAAGAATGTTTTCAAAGGTTGTCTTAATGAAATTCATTTTTGAAAGTTAAAAGAAACCATTATTTTAAATGTTAAAACACTGTGATAGTAATTAAAAAATAAATGAATCATGTGTGAGTGTGGGGTGGTAAGTGGGGATTGACTAAGGTTGTCAATCAAGGACAGGTGGACCTCATTAGTCAGGTAACTATCCATCCCTGCGCACTAAAACGTTTAGAAACTTCTTCACTTGGAAGAGGAGTTCACCAGCGGCTCTGTCCTCACATCTGTTAGGGGGAAAAAAGCGTTGGTTGAGGATACCTTAGCCCAATTGTGACAGTTATAGGGCCGAAGTGGTTTTTTTTGGACTTTTAATACGTTGTCCCGTTTCCGCTATGAGACAGGACTAGGTCTTCTTCTAAGGGTATAGACCCAAGCCATTGTCAATGGTAAAGGTCTATTCCTTGGATTTTTCTTGTTTAGAGACTCTGATTTTTACCAGACCTAGAGACTTGTCAAGGATCCCATCCCGATCTTCGTATTTGCTGGTTGGGGATCTCAAAGGGGATCGGGCTTGGCTAGAGAATGTGAGGTTGTTAGAGCTAGCAGGAAATAGTTTTAAAAAAAACGCAATAGGACTTCAAAAGTGCACACAGACGTCAAGAACTTTAATATATAGTCATTGATCAATAAAGAAGAGATTATCACCCTATGGTCCTAATCTCCGTGCCCCTCTAGACCGAGTTGTGCGGGGATCAGACCTGGCTAGAGAATGTGAGGTTCTCATGTATTGTCATGGTAGATAAAGTATGGACAATCACGGTCTCTTTCCGATAGAGCAACTACAAAACATGCGTTATCGATCTCATGGTTGAGAGATTGAAGGTCAAATTCCGCAAGTAGATATTGCTCCAACTTCATGCTAGAGAAGACGAGTTTCAGACGAGCAGCCATCGACTCATTCCTCCCAACTAATACCTGATGTGGCATTTCAAGAAGTAGAGATGGAGGAAATGTTGGACACGTTCTTTGACATGGATTCTAACATAGAAGGCGACAACATTGAACGCAGTACTAAGGACCAAACTCAGCCATCCAGTTTATATCGACGACATGATAGCAACAATGAAGAGGGCGAGATGATGCAATGTCTTACACGCATGCCGCTCTACACTGGTGCAAAAATCTCAGTTCTACGTACCGCATTGGCAATGTTTAATTTGCAGTATCTATCTACGGTTGGTCTGACGCCTTAATTCACAGAGCTTTTCAGGTAAACACATTTTATCCTAAGCATGGTAAAGTGCAGTTTACACTTCATATAAACTGATCAAAGGGCTGACTTGTTCATGTAACAACAGGAATGTTGCCAGAAAGGAATCACATGTCCCCTACCCATCCAGCCGCTAAAAATCTTTTTTACTAATTTGGGCTTGGATTATCAAAAAATAAATGCATGTCCTAATGATTGTATCTTTTTCGCAATGAGTATGAAAACTTGAAACAGTGTCCCAATTGTGGATCAAATAGGTACAGGGAGGACACACAAGGAAAATTTATCCCTGCAAAGGCTCTTCGACACTTTCCTATCATTCCAAGAATAAAGAGCATGTTCATGTGCAAGTCCATAGCCGCTTTGATGACATGGCACTCAAATACTAGATTGACAAGAGATGTGATGTAGGTATCTGCTGACTCTCGTGCACGGAACCACATAGAGGAAAGTTGGCCTACATTTAAGAAATGAGCCTCGATGTATCTACTTTGGTCTGGAAATGAATGGAGTAAACCCACGGTGGAGAGAAAACAGAGACTAGCACGCTTAGTACATTGGCTATATCCAAGAAATCTTGAAGATTAGCTTTAGAATGTTTGAAATGTTTATCTTTGATGTCAAGTGGTTCAAAGTTAATACCAGCGGCCCTAATGCAACTATGTGTAAAGACAAGAGTGGATTGATTCAAGTCAACTCTAGGCGGGTGTTGACAGATGCGCGGTATATATTCGTACTTCCGTAGCATTGTGAACAAGTTGTGTTCATACACGATCCACTATGGACAGAAAATGATGAGAATGATTTGTCTAAACCCTACTGGCTCTATGTTGTTCAAGTTGCTCCATGTAGCAAGCAAGTGTGTGAAGGATTGGACGTTGAGGTCAAAGAGGTGATTCATGAACAAAGCGTAGGACCGACTCCAACTTTAAGTTTAGATTTGAGTTGGATGTCAACACTGAGCAATTGTCTGAACCTAGAGATGAGGTGTCAAACACTGAAGCTAATGCGGAGAGAAACGAAGAAGTAGAGTCCGATGACAAACATGTAGAAGTATAGATTGAGATAGACATCTTTGGTGCATCAGATCTCATAGAGTATCACACGAGCATGATCCTAGCAAGGTGTACAAGAGCAGGGATGGGGCTGTTGTGGCAGATAGAGTCGAAAAGGCCATACGATAGAGGATTCGATAGCTCTGTATGATTCATTTTGGTCACTCTATGATGGAGGTTTGGGATAACCTCGATATTGAAAGAAATAATTACATCATCGAGGCCATTCAGAGAGAGTACAAGTCAGTAGAGGAGTACGATCCAGTCTCAAACTCATGGATTTTGAGCATGGCGAAGTCCACAATGTCACACTGTCGGTCAGAGGCGTCGGTCAGAGGCAAGAGACAGGTACAATAACGACAGTCCCAAGCCAGCATGGTTGGAAGCAAAGGTGTGGGCGGCGATTGCACGAGAGACACAAGACAATCCTAAGAGATTTCAATAGCAGAGAGATGCAGCCAGAGCACGTTTAGAGTCTGCTGGAGTGTCACATCTTGGGAGTGGAGGCTACGATACACTTCAACATGAGTTTGTAAGTATTATGCGTATGATTTATATTATTGATAATATATATGTTATTTGAAGATTTATCTAATTATTAAATCATAATTAAGTTGCCGTGAAGCGCCTTCCAACACGCTGGGAGGAGAAGTATGGATACAATCATGGACTTGTGGCCCTTTTGACCCAGCTGTAGGAGGAGGGAGAGGACGTCAATTGGGAGGCATTACCATGAGGGTCCTCTGAATTAGTGATTGTTTGCATATGTATAATTTTGTAGTGCTTATGTTTATGGTTTATGCTTATGTTATGGTATGGCATAGATGTTATCGTTAAGGTTTGACAGTCAACTTAAGGTTATGGTTTTGCTATAATAGTATGGCAATCATGTGATGGTTATGGTTATGGTTATACAATGATGGTATGGCAATCATGTGATGCTATGGTTTTGCTATGATGGTATAGCAATCATGTGATGGTTATGGTTATCGTTACGGTTACGGTTACGGATAAGGTTACGATTATGGTTACGGTTACGGTTACGGTTACGGTTACTGTTACGGTTACGGTTACGATTACGGTTATGGTTATGGTTGTGCAATGATGGTATGGTTGTTATGGTTATGGTATGACAAACAAGTTATGGTAATGGTTATGGAATGACAAACAGGTTATATTTGTGCAATGATGGTATGGCTGTTATGGTTATGGTTGTGCAATGATGGTATGGCTATTATGGTTATGGTAATTATTATGGTTGTGCAATGATGGTATGGCTGTTATGGTTATGGTATGGCAAATAGGTTATATTTATGGTTTTATAATTTTTGACTCATACTTTAATTATGGTTATGAAATTTTTATGCCCTTATGCCATGATCAAGCTTTTGATTTTGTGGTTATGTTATTCTTACAATTTTGCTAATTGCCATACACTCTCTCTTTAGCGTCAGCTTGTAGGTGGAGTGCGGTTGCTTGTGCACTCTTCCTTTGGACAGAGAGGATTGTTTTCTTTTGCTGCAGTACATGCAGCATCAGCTCCCAACCCTCTCTACCCAAAAAAAATTTGCAAGTTTGGCCGTCGGTACAGAATACGGTATGAGCGTCGGTATAGACTTCGAAATCAGCGTTGGAATATGCTATAAAAATACCAATGCTTATTTCATAGTTCATTTCGACAGTCATTACTAAGCTTGTTCCTACGTTTCGTATACTGATGGTCATACCAACGTTACGAAACCGGCGTCTCTTTCGAGGCCTATTTTAGTGCTTTTTTCTTTTAAAACTAATTTTATCTCGTTGGTACCTGTCTCGATTTTTGCGCGACGTGTTCTAGTGGCAGCAGATAGATTTAGGTCAAATACTCTTATTTTTACCTCATGATTGATGTATTCTTGGATAAATGACATTCTACAACCTCATATACTAGGAAATTTCGACTTTGTGTACATTTGAATATAGAAAGATAGTGTATTAGATCACCTACACACCTTGGGAGTATTTGATATATTCTCTCAAAACAATTTTCTAGCATATGGAATTTGTGAAATTAATGGGTGGTACAATTATTAAAATTCAATGTATAGCTTCTATCATGCACTAATTGAAAGGTTGTGCCACCAATTTCTTTGAACCATCCACTAATCTTCTTCACCTCATGATCTAATGTGATATTGATGTGATGCATGTCCAATTGATCTGATGAGTGGACTTCATCTCCACTTAACCACCTAGTAGACATACCTCTATGTACAAACTTTATAGGACTAGCCTAATTATGCTCCCCTATCATTGATCATTGAGGCACAAAATTGAACCACTTCCTAGGAAACTAGTAATGTTAAGAAGGAACCCCCCCCCCCCCCCCCACCCCCTTTCCCACGGCCCCCAATTATGGATATTCCCTTTGTGATAGCTTTTGAGTTTGATTAAGAGATTTTTTAAAACAAAAATTCATAGATTTTCTTTTGTAGCCACGCTCTCATGCTAGTTTTATCATTATTATTTTTAAATTACATAGGGTTTCTTTTGTAACCATGCTCTTATACTAGTTTTATCATTAATCTTTTTCAATTTCATAGGGTTTCCTTTGTCCACACCCTCTCAAGCTAGTTTTCATCTCAAAAGCAAGTACCATCTATTCAGTGTAGTGTTCCCACACAATTTGAGGCTTTGAAATCTAAACTTGTCTTCACTGTATCTCAATTATAGACTCGCACAAACCCAAATCTTTGAATATCCATAAGATGCACAAAACACTCACATCCACATTAGAATTGGAAAGAATTTATAAACAAGGATAGATGCCACCACTTGTCCACTTGATCATATTTAATACACTAAAATATGATAATAGCCATGCCTTGTCTGTAAATAAATATGGCTATAACATTGACTATATCAAAATTAAATTAACAATAGTGAGCATTTCCTTAAGAGAATTCTTAAAGAGCATAAGGAGAGCACTTGATTAAAGGTAGCAAAATGAACATTATACCTAGTTATCTTGGCATGAACAATACTTGTAAGAGAGAGAGAGAGAAAGAGAGAGAGTTAGAGAAATTGACAATAGTTGAAGACCGGTTTTGAATTATAGATTCTCCCATAAAGAGAGACTTGGTACAATACATGCTTTGTGTTCCTTGAGACCTTGTTGATGCATGAAGATGGTAAACTCCATGCACCAAATTTATTCCCGTTACTACCTTGCAAAAAAAATAACTTGTCCTCAACCTCAATCCCAAGACCTCAAACATCTTCAAAGGTGGAGAGAGTTAGCAGGGAATGAGGGAAGGGAAGAGGAAAAAGAAGTAGCATACGAGAAAGAAGTACTTCACTCACCATAGATTACTCTTGAAGCGTAGCTTCACATAGTAATATAGATGGTAGAGAAGATGAGCATGCCATTGAAGCTTGGCTCTTGGTTAGATTTGCATCCCATATCCAAGAGGTGTTGGTGTAGGATCTCTACTTTTCAAACTTGGAGAAGGAGATGGAGTTCTTGCTCAACACAATGAGAGAGAGTGGGAGTGTCATGTGAGAATAAAACAAAATGAGTCCCCTTCTTGCCTAGGTAGACCCCTCTCTCTCTTTACTCATGCTTGATCACTATTGGCCCTTGCCAAGCCTGGCCAATCACAAGCTATGATCATTTCAAGCAATAGAGATAGCATTTGGACACGTTTCCTTCTTTTCCCTTTTGAGAGAGAGAGCGTAGTAATTAATTAAATGCATCTAAATTCTCCTTGGGCCTCCCTGAAGACCATCCAATAAGATTTGTTCACACCATGAGTACAACATGGGTAGCTGCTTGACATTTGTCCTTATTGCCTCTTAAGTCTTGAGCTTGCCTTGAGTGTGTGTGTGTGTGTGTGTGTTCTCTCTCTCATGTCCCTACCTTTAGGGATCGCCCCCTCCTTTGTAGGAGTCATGCTTGACATTGAACACCTCAAGCACCTTAGTCATCAAGCACGAGAAACACCTCAAGCACCTTAGTCAACTCAAGCAAGGCAAGCACCTCAAGAACATGCCTAGCTTGCCTAAGGTTTAAAGTACCTAAAGTTCCTAGGTCTAAGGACTTTAAATATTAACCTTTGGAGGTCTTTTAAGCTCCATTATCTTCTCATTTCTCTTTGATAGACCATCTCCCTTTTGGACCCTTAATGAGAGGTAGCCTTCTCTCCTTTTTGGTTTCATGTTGAGATAGATCTGAAACCACATATCTATATTCTAACTCTTGTTCCCTTTCATTTTCCCACATTAAGTGATCAGTTCAATATGAGAAAATCATATGGGATACGTAGATATTAGATTTTAAAACATTACGCTACAAGAGGTCACTTACATTCCGACGCCAAATTACTAGTGACAATGGCGGGCGTCGGTATATGTGTAGATAAGTATGGAGGGAGATGAACATTTTAAAAATTTTCATTTTCAAATTTTTGACACTTGTATCTATGATTTTTTCGACGCTTATATAGATATGTTTTTCGATGCCTCTTCCGATGTTTAATCATGCGCCTACATCAGCGTGTGTACCGACGGAACCTGCAAAAAACCGAATATGTGGGTCTTTCCCTGCGCATTTCTCTAATTTGTGCGCCTCTTCTCCTGGTCTCCTCCTCCTCACCTACTGCAGATCTAGTGCCCAACAACTTGTCGGAGGTGAGAATGTTGCTTATTGACTACTCCTTAGAATGAAGGTGAGATTCTTTTCAAGTTTTCTTGTAGGTTTAGGGTTTAGGGTTTAACATAATGTGTGTGTGTGTGTGTGTGCGTACGTGCATTTTTGCAGGCTTAAAGAGGTTTACAAGACCCTTTCTTGCTCAAATAGACCACATGCGAGTGCTCGAAAGTTTTTAATGCATATTAAATTACTATAAAATGATATAGTACATTGACAAAAAAAAATTTCATTAATTCGGATTTCAATGCTTAAATTTTTATGCAATTTTTGTTTAGAAATTATGCTTAGAAAAAAAAAATGAAATTATGGTTTGGGGTAATTTTGATTTGAAATTATGCTACGGAGAAATTTTGTATGCTTTGAAGAAAATTTGTTTCAAAATTATGCTATGGAAAAATTTGGTTTTGAAATTATGTTTTGAAGAAATTTTGTTTTGAAATTTCGCTACCATCTCATCATCATCATGTCATTGGTGAGGTTTAGGTTATAGGTTTCGGTAAGGTGTAGTTTAGCTTATAGGTTAGGTTAGGGTATAGGTTATATGTTAAGTTATAAGTTATACGTTGTCAAGAAATTTTGCGGTCTTGCTAGGAAAGCACCGGGCTTATGGCTGTGAGAGTTTGTGAGAGAACTCCCAAAAACTATATGAAGGGGTTAAACCATAGATGCCATGAAGACTAGGGTTTGGAAAGAAGTGCAATCAAAGAAGCCCCACTCTTTCTCTCTTGCACTCACACACACAAAGAAAGAACAAAAAAGAGAATGTCAAAATAACACAAACATGAAAACATCAAGGCTATGGTTATATCGTATCATCGGTAGTATGAAAGGGTTAATAGATGAGTTAATGGTATTCAATCTTGGCTGACCAAATACGCTACGAATTGTTCTTTGGAATCGTAGTTTTGTGCTTACCATAATATATATATTTTTTCTAGTGATTGGGATTAATTGTGTGTACAAATCCCCTTGGTTCATAGCAAGATAACTACGCTTACGTCAAAAGAAAAGTTATAGTCTATGAGAGGTAGTATAATCGAATCCGGTGATAGAAGTATTTCATTGAGCTTTTCTGGGCCAAAGAGAAACACTATACGTTGTTGAAAGTGTATTTTACGGCTATTCCATACATTAATTCTAATAGATCGTACAGAGTGAAAGCGATAGAAGATATCATCATGTGGATTATTCATCTAGGATAGCTCTAGTATGTGTAAAATGTAGATATGAGAGAAGAGAAGGGAAGAGAAGAGAAGAGAGTTTCCCTCCCAAGCCCTATTCTTGCCCGTAGGCAATAAGGATACTGTGGGGAGAGATGTACCTGTAGCAAGGAGAACCTAAAATTTGTAGAGAGGATGAATTACTAAGAGTGAAAGAGATAGATTTGGTTAAGGAGATGAGATTAGATATATATAGGTGTTGGATTAGAGATGAAAAATAAAACAACAAGAAATCAAGAAAACATCAATGTAGAACACATCTTACTTGACAAACCCTTCGGCACCATTATTGATGGAGAGAGAAGAAGAGGGGAGAATTCAACTTTGATTGATACACCAAGTCCACGACCTTATTTGATTAGATTTGATCTTCCAAGGATAGCATGCAAGAATGGCTAGTCTTCCTCTAGGAGAAAGTGTAGGCTTAGGCTTATGTTAATGGCTAAGTACAATTTGGCATTACTACTC
The DNA here is from genome assembly GCF_014529385.1 of Adiantum capillus-veneris. Lineage (NCBI taxonomy): Eukaryota > Viridiplantae > Streptophyta > Polypodiopsida > Polypodiales > Pteridaceae > Adiantum > Adiantum capillus-veneris. The sequence goes on along the minus strand of NC_140958.1, from coordinate 49,551,644 downwards.
ACTCCCTCATGAATTCCTCTCATCAATGGCTTGAATGCTTGCCTTCTTTTCAAGGAAGAGGAGGTCCCCTTTTATAGGTGAAGGGAACCCCCAAGGGTTTACACAAGAAGAGAGGAGCCAGTGTGAACAGAACTTGGAAAAGTTGGAAATGAGTTGTCCATGCATGATGTGGGCAGACTAGGGTCCAGTATTTTGATCATATCTCCTCAACCGCGGCCCCAAATAAAAAAGTAAAAATATGGGTAGAAACTTCAGCTCATTAGCTACGATTTTTATTTTAAAAGCATTTTCCAATTAGGATTAGAACCTTGTGTTAAAAAATCATTAAAATAGGGTCCATTTCTGGCAGCAAAAGTCTTCCTGTGATCCCCTTAGCTTAGAATTTCATTTGATTCCAAAGGACACCTCATGCCATATGAAAGCATGACATTTCTCTTTGACAAAGTTTTGTAATCATGCTTGCAATAATGCATTAAAATAAGTATATCTTTGAAATCATGCCACCTAGTGTCCCACTAGGATTTGATTTCCTCCTAGTAGCTATTTAAAAAGAAATATGAGAAAAATATGAAAAATACATAGAATATATATATATTGGAGTTTAACCTAAATATAGGATCTAGTTAGGGTGTGAGATGATAATGAGATAGTAGAAATAAATAATCAATGCTTTTTGCTCCAGGTTAAAGAGGCGGAGCTATTGATGCTTTTCCCATAGTATTATCTGATGGTAAAGTAAGAATAGGTTACCCTTGAGAAAAATAATAGGATGAGATAGAAGGCTTATTATTATAATTAAATAATCATATGTACATTATAGGAAAGATAATTATGTATCTAAAAAATTACAAGATAGATCTTGTAGCATGCGTTCCCACTATGTACGTGTCACAGCACGACATCCACCCCCTCTAAACCTACACATCCTCCGGTATGTACCACATTATTTCTTTGTAAGATCAGACCTCTTGTACATCTTCCTTTCTTTCTTCTTCACTGGATGATTCCAAAGCTTCATCTTCACTTTGATCTTTACCTATGGTTTGCTCTCCTTCCTCATCAACATCTTCGGGATCATTGTCTCCTCTTCTCTTAAACATTTTGATCCTTTTTCCTGCAATGGGAATATTTACTTTTGTACAATCTAGTCCATAAAAGCTGTAAGAAGCATTTTCATGCACATGCTTTACAACATACGGTCCAAACCATCTTTTTGAAAACTTACGCATGACTGTGTGCTGGTTATCAAGGCTACTATCATACACGAAAACCCACTCACCTTTGTCAATTGCTTTGCTCCTGAGTCGATGTCGCTTATCAAAGTAGTCCTTGTTTTTTAACCTTGCATTTTTGAGTCGTTCTTTTGCAGCTTCAATGTCTCCAGGTCTTCTCTCTAGCTGCCTTATACGCAGTGCAAGGAGATCTTCCCTGCTAAGCCCCTCTTGCCAAGGTAGTACATTCCATGTGGGAATTGTATCCTAAATCGGAATCACTGTCTTTTGACCATACATTAGCTCTGCAGGCATGTAGCCAGTTACTGAGCTATGTGTTGTACGATCAGCCCATAAAGCATATGGTAACAATTTTGGCCACTCACCAACTCTTCCTTCGCAAGCCTTGGCCAAAGCTTTAATGATAGGAGGATGCCCTCTTTCACTCTTTCCATTTCCTTCAGGGTTGTAAGCTGTAGTAACAGAAAGCTTGAGTCCTAATCTAGAAAAGAACTCCCTTGATTCTTCGGCATCCATCTCACCTCTATCTGCAGTGATCTTTCCCACACAACCATAACGACAGATCACCTGATCAAGAAGGAATTTGCACACAGCTTCTGTGGTTTTAGCTCTTTATGCTCTTCCTTCAACCTGATTAGTTAGGTCCTCTCGTGCAAGAACCAAGTATCTCATCTGCCAGAGTCCTAAAGGCATTGTGACTAGATCCACAACCCATTTATAGTGCATGGCTAGTGGATATGTAGGGTGAAATCCATCACGATGTCGAACATTTGAATACATTTGACAAGTTACACATGACTCTACAAACTGAGATACATCTTTATACATACCCTTCCACCAGTATTCTTCTTTCAACTTGGATAAGGTTGCCCACACACCCCTGTGTCCAGCCCATAGACTCTCATGAAACTCTTGCATGAGCTTTACTTGAGTCTCTTTTTTACATATAACCCTTTGTGGTGTAGCACCCTTTTGTTTAGGATGATTCCACAAGTAACCATCCCTTAAAAAGTACCCATATTCTTTCCTGCGTATCCTCTTGAATTCTTGTTCAGACCAATCATCCTATTTTGTTAGAGTACTCAAGTAGCTTCCAACAAAAAGCCAATCACCTTCGTAAAGATCTTTTAAGAACAATTCAAGTGAATCTTACCATATAGCTGTGTCCTTCTTTGTCATCTTGCCCTATTGCCCATCCAATCCTTGTAGGACTAGTGTCTACTGTCACAATTACTAGCCTTTGACACTCATAGTCTACCTTTCTCAAAGTTGTTGCCGACTGGAGAAACTCCTTTAGCTTTTTCATGGATTTTACATGTGCTTCTATCCATTTAAACTTTTTATTCTTTCTAAGCAGCTGATAAAGAGGATCGGCTACATGCACATAATGTGGAATCCAAATAACATAGAAGACACATGCTCCCAGAAACCTTCTAACCTCAGTGATGCTAGTGCATGTTTCTTTCATTCTTTGGATGGCATCTATCTTTGCTGGACAAGGTTTCCTACCATATGGCCCGCACATGTGCCCCACAATGAGCACTTCATTGACACCAAACATAGAATTTTTTCCTGACAATGTAAGATTCACTTCTTCCAACCTAGACAAAATTTTATGACAATCATATATGTGATTTACCACAAACCTGCGACATCCCTTGAGATCCAAAGCTTCATCTTTGTTACCTTATTCACATCCTTTGATAGACAAATCATCAATGAAAGGCATTGTGATTTGAGGAATAAAGTCACGTAAGACCTTATTCATCCCATTCATCATATGTGCAACCGAGTTGGTTGCTCCCTATGGCAAGGTACACATCCTTACCAAACCCAAAGGTGTCCTCATGGTTGTCAAGTCTCTGCTTTCAATTGCAAGCTGAAATTGATCATACCCTGAGTAGAGATCCCCCATTGAGTAGATTGCCCTCCCTGCAAACGCCTGTGCAAACTCATCCACAATTGGACATGTACCTACATTTCTAATTGTCACCTTGTTCACTGGTTGCATATCTTGGATGAAGCGTAGAGAACCATTCTTCTTTGGAGCTATGAACCACCTATTTGAGTATGGAGCACAAGAAGGCTCCAAGATTTCCATTTTGATTTTCTCATTTAGTAGCTCTACTAACTTTGGCAAATGAGCCTTTGGAACCAGAATAGGCCACAGATTCCAGGGCACATGAGGTATTGTGAAAATTACCATAGGAGCTACAATAGAAGGATCAACACATCCTATCTCATGTGGCTCAAATGCAAAAGTCTTACCATGCTTTGAAATAATTTCTTTGAAGCACTTTGTCTCCTCCTGTGTTAGAAACTCCTCGCGACTAATCTGCAACTCTTGGAAAGACTCCTTTGTGAAGGTATGCCCAATCTTTTTAGGATTCCTCAAACTTGGTTGTAAAGAAGCCTGCTCAATCTTTTCCCTATTGTTGGGTGGTAAGGGTGAAGCTACTGGTTTCACCTTCTTTGCTACACTCTTGTATTTAGTTTCAACATGGACTTCTGGGCCAACTGGTTGGTTTTCTTTAAATGCTTCTATTACTTGATACATTTCCATAGAGAAAACTTCCACAACTTCATTTTCAAGATGCAAACTAGACCCCATTATAGCATCAAGCTCACCCATAGTATTTACAAAAGAAACTTGTTCACACAAACCCAAAACATTTTCAGTAGGCTCTAGCAACCCACTCCTTTTCATGCCTATTTGTACATTATGCACATATTGCCTCTCACATCTCTTCAAATCTTCAAGTTTTGTAAAACATACTGATCCATTTCTTGTTACCAAGGAGCTCGTTGAGAAAGTTTCACCTATTTTTGGATCAGGCGAGACCCTTTTTCTTTCTGTACCACTGCAATCCCGCTTTACAATGGTACTTGGCCAAAACCCTTCATTTCTCTATGATCATGAAACTCTTTGCTCACCTTTGGTAGAGGATGTTCTCTGAGGTTTTCACGATTTCTTTCATGGTCTACACAAACTATGAGAAATTGGACAACTCATTTACCATCTTTCTATGTATCCTAGCATATGCTGAACCATCATCCATTACCTTTGTTTCCATTCGAACTCCCACAATGTAGGGTTGTCCAAGGATGAGATGATATGAAGATGTATCCTGTACAAAGAATTTTTGGTCAATCTCTTCATCACCTATTGTCACCTTCACACTTGGACATGCTGCATACAATTCACCGGATGAATTGTTTGCCACTTTTACCATCCACCCGTGATGTGTGTCCATCGGCCATTTGCACTTGTTGTAGAGACTCTTTGACATTACATTTATTTTTGAACCATGGTCAATCAAGGAAACAAATGGCTCTTCAAGATCACCTACCTTAACCAAAGTTTTTATAGTAGCCCTTGCCCAGTGACTTTGTGAATAGTAGCTCCTAGGAATATCTTCATCATCATTTGAGAAATGCAAATTCTTCACTCTCCCACTAGATTGGTAGCATCCTACCACAGCTCCATCATCGTCCTTATTTTGCAGCTGCATCCCTTGTGTCTTCGAGGTTTCCCCTTCAACCTGTGGACGAGAACCTTCAGCAAGGGTTTGCCTCTTCCTCTTGATGATGCCAATGATCTACTCATGGAATTCACGCTTTGCAATGCCAAGAACTTCTCTCAAAGTAAACTCAATCTTGCTATTCAAGATCCTTTCCTCCAAAACTTTCTTTAAATCTGTAGCAACCTCAATATTAGATTTTAGTTTATAAGTTGGGCCTTTTGTCTTACCTTTTGTTGGCTCTTTCTTCTTTCCTGTTGTAGACTCCTCCATGAGTACTTCAGGTGGAGATGCTCCTTGTGTCAAGGGTGTTTGAGAAGGAATTGAGTCTCTTCTTCCCCCACTTCTAGAAGCTCTTTTTGATGGTCCTTCATCAACATTCTCACATCTGCGCTTCTCTTCTACAATAGCCTCATTTTGTTGGCATTTTGTAATGTAGGCATGCACTGACAATGAGTCCACTGGATCATTCCATCCTGTTTCTAGACGTATGCAATCACCTGCTTCATGTAGAATCTCTTTTGTAAGATTTTCCTTTTTAGCTAATTACATGACATTTGGCCAAATTTGCCATGATGGTCACTCACCTCTTCATCACAGAAATGATCAATTTTTACTCCATAAGTAGTTGCCTCAAGTGAAGAGGTGGCATGCTTAGTTGCCATATCTTCAACTAAGGTTTGCATTCCCCCCTTCCCAAAGTTATTTCTCAAGGGTAGACCTGTCTCTCTTAAGTGGATTTTACCATCCTTAAAAAAGACAACATCTTTTGACAAAGCATCACTAAAATCATCACAATCCCTTCTTACATGGTCTGTACTATCACACCAAATACATCTATTAACAAACCCTTCTTTGGGTTGTTGTCTTTGCCTAGGAAGCGGCCCTGATGGTTGGCCTTTTTCTTCAAGCTTTGCAAGATTCACCTTCAAGTCACGCATTCCCTTCAGAAGCTCATCTAGCATGGACTCATCAAACTTAGGAGCGATAAAAGTAGTCTTTACCATTTTGTTAGAAGTTGAGGTGGAAAAACTTGTAGTGTTTACTACCATCTTGTCCCTTCTTCTTTGTCGTTTGGCAAGCAGTGAGACAGCACCTTCAACCTCATTCCAGTCAGTCTTTAGTCCTTGCTCAACATCTTTATCTTCAAGAAGAAGCTCCAAATTTTATTGAAACTCTTTACCTACAGCTTGTAAGAAAAGATCTGTCTTCTCTGCATCTAGTGTGGCCCTTTCTGTCCTTGTGAGTTGTGCATAGCGCCGCTCAAATTTACTAAGTAGCTCTGTTATTGATAGTCCTTGCTTTGGCTTGACTACCCATTCTAAGAATGTCCTTTTGGTCACTCTCTCAGAGTCCTCCATGAAATATTCCTCCTTTAAAGCTAATTTGAGTTCTTCCCAATTTCTCCCATGCCCATCTTTAATTGCCCTAACATGCTCCCTAATTTCTGGAGCAAAAACTAGCTCAAAGCTTTGAATCATCTCACCTTCTGACACGCAATGCAGCTCCATCTCCTTCACATACTTGCATAAGTACTTGGTTACATCTTTTCCATTGAATTGATCCATTCTGTTGACGACCGCTTGTATGGCATTCGTTGCTGAAATCTCCCTTCTTTCCGTGGCATGTTGTTGTTGCATGAACATTGCAAATGCTTGAAACATTTGCATTATTGTTGGGTCAAAATGCATACCCTATTGCTCAACATGATCACCCATGGTTACCCACAAACTCTCATCCTGGCTGTTTCGCGTCGGGTTCACCAAAAACATGTCGATAAATTTGCGGTCTTGCCAGAAAAGCACCGGGCTTATGGCTGTGAGAGTTTGTGAGAGAACTCCAAAAAACTATATGAAGGGGTTAAACCATAGATGCCATGAAGACTAGGGTTTGGAAAGAAGTGCAATCAAAGAAGCCCCACTCTTTCTCTCTTGCACTCACACACACAAAGAAAGAACACAACAGAGAATGTCAAAATAACACAAAGATGAAAAAATCAGGGCTATGGTCATATCGTATCATGGGTAGTATGAAAGGGTTAATAGATGAGTTAATGGCATTCAATCTTGGCTGACCAAATAGGCTACGAATTGTTCTTTGGAATTGTTTTTTTATGCTTACCATAATATATATATTTTGTCTAGCGATTGGGATTAATTGTGTGTACAAATCCCCTTGGTTCATAGCAAGATAACCACGCTTACGTCAAAAGAAAAGTTATAGTCTATGAGAGGTAGTATAATGGGATCCGGTGATAGAAATATTTCATTGAGCCTTTCTGGGCCAAAGAGAAACACTATACGTTGTTGAAAGTGTATTTTACGGCTAATCCATACGTTAATTCTAATAGATCGTACAGAGTGAAAGCAATAGAAATTATCATCATGTAGGTTATTCATCTAGGATAGCTCTAGTATGTGTAAAATGTAGATATGAGAGAAGGGTGAAAGCATGAATAGGTGGAATGATATTTAAGCTATTAGATAGCATATCACAAAAACAATCTTGTGGAAAAAAGAATACAAACTAAGTAAAATTTATAAGTGATTGCACTTCTACATTTTATTCTTTAAGAGCTATCCATTGACATATATCATGATAGAAATTTTATGTGAATTCATGTCTAATTGTAGGCCAAAGTTTTTGATAGTAGGTGTCCATGGACACAACCATTCGAGCCACCATTCCATGCTTTCACCCAGAAGAGAAGGGAAGAGAAGAGAAGAGAGTTTCCCTCCCAAGCCCTATTCTTGCCCGTAGGCAATAAGGATACTGCGGGGAGAGATGTACCTGTAGCAAGCAGAACCTAAAATTTGTAGAGAGGATGAATTACTAAGAGTGAGAGAGATAGATTTGGTTAAGGAGATGAGATTAGATATATATGTAGGTGTTGGATTAGAGATGAAAAAGAAAACAACAAGAAATCAAGAAAAACATCAATGTAGAATACATCTTACTTGAAAAACCCTTCGGCACCATTATTGATGGAGAGAGAAGAAGAGGGGAGAATTCAACTTTGATTGATACGCCAAGTCCACGACCTTATTTGATTAGAGTTAATCTTCCAAGGATAGCATACAAGAATGGCTAGTCTTCCTCTAGGAGAAAGTGTAGGCTTAGGCTTATGTTAATGGCTAAGTACAATTTGGCATTACTATTCACTCCCTCATGAATTCCTCTCATCAATGGCTTGAATGCTTGCCTTCTTTTCAAGGAAGAGGAGGTCCCCTTTTATAGGTGAAGGGAACCCCCAAGGGTTTACACAAGAAGAGAGGAGCCAGTGTGAACAGAAATTGGAAAAGTTGGAAATGAGCTATCCTTGCATGATGTGGGCAGACTGGGGTCCAGTATTTTGATCATATCTCATCAACCGTGGCTCCAAATAAAAAAGTAAAACTATGGGCAGAAACTTCAGCTCATTAGCTACGATTTTTATTTTAAAGTCATTTTCCAATTCGGATTGGAACGTTGTGTAAAAAATCATCAAAATAGGATCCATTTCTAGCAGCAAAAGTCTTCGTGTGGTCCCCTTAGCCTAAACCTTCATTTGATTCCAAAGGACACCTCATGCATATCAAAGCATGACATTGCTCTTTGATAAAGTTTTGTAATCATGCTTGCAATAATGCATTAAAATAAGTGTATCTTTGAAATCATGCCACCTAGTGTCCCACTAGGATTTGATTCCCTCCTAGTAGCTATTTAAAAAGAAATATGAGAAAAATACATAGAATATATATATATTGGTGTTTAACCTAGATATAGGATCTAGCTAGGATGTAAGATGATAAGGAGATAGTAGAAATAAAGAATCAATGTTTTTTGCCCCAAGTTGAAGAGGCGGAGTTATTGATGCTTTTCCCATAGTATTTTCTGATGGTAAAGTAACAATAGGTTACCCTTGAGAAAAATAATAGGATGAGATAGAAGGCTTATTATTATACTTAAATATGCATATGTACATTATAGGAAAGATAATTATGTATCTAAAAAATTACAAGATAGATCTTGTAGCATGCGTTCCCACTATGTACGTGTCACAGCACGACAACGTTAAGTTAAGTTAGGTTAGGTTAGGTTAGGCTAGATTAGGTTTAGGTTATAGATTAAGTTAGGTTAGTTTATAGGCTAGGTTATATACTAGGTTAGGCTAGGTTATAGGTTAATTAGTTTAGGTTAGATTAGCTTATAGGTAAGGTTCTAGGTTAGGGTTATGTTATAGGTTCGGTTATAAGTTATAGACTAGGTTAGGTTATAGGTCAGGTTTAGGCAACATGTTAGGTTATAGGTTAGGCTAATTAGGTTAGGTTATAGGTTGTACATAAAAGGTTAGGTTAGGTTATAGGTTAAGTTAACTAATCTTTAGGTTATAGGCTTGATTCAAAAAAAATCTGATGCTTCTAACTGAAACATTGGCGGCCCATAACCATGATGTCAATATCTTACAAAATTATTGCCAAGTCAATTTCCCTAAGTCTCTATCCCACTATGGATAAGGGTATCACTCCTCGCCAACAAGGTTTCATTAAAGGAAGATCTATTTAGGATAACACCTTGACAGCAATGGTTGGATTAGAATACACACCATTCACCATGCAAGATTGTGTAAGTTATAGGTTAGGTTATAATTAGCGATGTGAGCGGCATGGAAACACAAACAACACCTCTATAATAACTCGGCACACACTCTTGTGATAATACACACACACACTACGAGGCACCAATCGACATACAAAATCCACCTGGCTGAGACAGGGAACACACCGATGGAGTGAGAGGAGAGAGACTATCCATCTGCCCACTCAACACACGCACACACACACATATACACACCATATGGATGAGATATGCCAGATATAATTTGAGCAGAGGCTTCACTCACAGGAGAAACTTACACAACCAAAACAGCAGGAAAAAAATATATGAGAAATTTAGCAAAATGGATAGCTCCAATTTGTCCGGAACGGCCACAAGTCCCATTCTACAATATCAAAGTGCTCAAATCCGATCACCGATAAGCATTTTATTGCCAAAATAGGCTCCCAAAACAGCAAAAATTGATTCCACACTTCACTTTATCCCTTGGGCACCTTTGGACTTTTGATTGGCCTCAAACGGACCCCGAACAAGCCAAAACCCTTCTACATCCACCTGCACACCTAGCACTAAACTTTTCTCAATAATGCATCCCACAATCACGTAAAGTGGCCCCCAATATATAGTTCTCATAGTGACCTTTTTGCATAAATCATCACAATAAAACACTCCTGTTGTGTCCTCACTTATCCACGTATGTTGTAGTGGCGCTCCGTTTCCATGATAAAAAAATGAGCAAAGGAATGTCAATCTGGCTTATTTGAATCCTACATGATTATTCAGCAGTTATAAGGGCTTGCTAACAAGCCAATTTTAAGCTAAAAGTGTGTCATATGGTGCTCTAAGGGCCAAAAGATGTCTTGGTAATGCTAAACAGTGAGTATTCTTGAAGTGGTCAAAGCTGGGATTTTATTGATCAAAATTGAAGTACTCAAAGTGCTCTACAGACCTGTCTTTACGGCTTGTCAATTGGAGCTACAGATAAGAAGTTATGATAGTTTTAAGTTGAGTGAGTAGCAGATCCGTACCAGATTCAGCATCTGCTGACAAAAGGTCAAAGATGATAGGAATGCATGGGTCCGAAGTACTCACTTCCAGGAGCATGTCGGTCTTTCCAGTTTGTCAATCGGGGTTTTGGTTGGCAAGAAGTATTTCGGGGGGCCGGTTCCGAACCGATCTGGTCGCCTTGAAAGTTCAAGGTATTGTCGGATAGTCTTACCACCTCGTAATACCTTGTCTTTGTGTCAAAGAATGGACTCGGGCTGTAGCACCTCTTCTTGGTCCTGGATCTCCGGTGGGTCTTCAATGATTGCTTCTTGAGGTGGCTCTCCTTTGTAAGGCTTTAGTAGGGTCACGTGGAAAGCATGTGTATGAGCCAATGGTTGGGCAACTTGAGTTGATAGGTCATCTCATTGATTGACCTAAGAATATGAAAGGGTCCATAGTACCTTTTTTCTTACTTTCATAGTACTTTTGGTGTCCCGTAGGATTCTTGCCCATCGTGTGCCTTAATCGAGCCTTGGGAAACTTACGCAGGACCCAATCATTGTTTAAAGGATAGGGCTCTTCTATGCTTATTAGCAGCATCCTTTTGCCTTTGTTGAGAGATGGATGTAGCATCCTTAATATTTTGGAAAGATTCTTGCAGGTCTCGGCTATATTCATGTGCAACAAAGATCTTCCCATGTACCTTGAGTAGCAGGGGACTTTTTTACCTTCACTCTATCACCTCAAAAGGTGCTTTTCCCGTGGAAGTATGTACAGTGTTATTGTAAGCATACTCCACTAAGGGTAAGTACTTCTCCCACTGGAACTTTTCATCTAGTTCTTTGACATAAGCTTTTAGTAGATCAAGAATTGTTAGGTTACCTATTTCACTTTGACCATTCGTTTGAGGATGATAGAACAAAGAGAAGTTTAGCCTTGTAGCTAAATTCTCAAAGAGACCCTTCCTAAAATTATTGGTCATTCTAGGATCTCTATCCGACACTATGGACATTGGCAAGCCATGGTACTTGAAGATTTGTGATATAAAGAGAGTTGCCCTTTGAGGGCTTTGATAGTCTTTTTGACAGGTATGAAATGTGCTTGTTTGCTAAACATGTCTACTATCATCCATATCCTGTATTCCCATTGATAGACTTGGGAAATCCAAAGATAAAATCCATGGATATTCTCTCCCATGGGGAATTAAAAAGGGTGAGGTTGCTTCCCTCTATCAAACTTCATCTTTTGGCATACCACACATCTTGAAACATACTCTTGTATGTTTTCTTTCATGGGAGGCCAATAGAGATATGCTTCTACCCCTTTTAGGGTATACTAAATCCCTCTATGCCTCGCATAAGGAGGAGCATGAGATTCATACATTACTTTCTCACATAGTGACATAGTAACGCATAGTCTATTGCCATAGAGAAGATAACGATCTTGTAGGGTAAATGGTTCTTCCTTCTCCCTAGTGCAAGGGCTAAAACCACATCTCTAAAGTTGGGATCAATAGCGTATTCATCTATCATAAGACCAAACGTAGTGCAAAATGTGGTCTTTATTTACAATGTCTCGATCAACTATCCTTATTTGATGGCAGCCACTTTTTAGGTCAATCCTATTGAAATAGGTTAAAGTGGAGCATCTCAAAGTCTACTTGGAAAGAGTTTGAGAATGTCCAAAATCACTTTCTTACAAAATTTCACCAAGCTAAGACACAAAGATTATAAATTATCCTACCTCTCAACTTCCTACAAGTGCATTGGAAGCAAGCAAAAGAAGTTAAAAGATGACAAAAAGCAAGATCTTGAGCATGAGATGGATGCAAGACATAAAGAAGTGTTTCGAAAGATGGAATGCATTACACTTATTACATGATGCCTTGAGATAATCCCAAGTGAATGAAGATTTTCTACATGCCAATGTACTCCAGTTTGGGAGGAATTTGGTGGGTCATTCTTCATACAGTTTTGCAGAGTTATAAGGGCCAAAAAGTATTGATTGGTGTGATCAAACTATGGAGTGTGGTATGCTAAGACAGAAGTGTTTTTTATTATATGTTTGCAAGCGATTTTCAAGCACTAAAATTGCCTCGTGTCCCTAAAAACAACACAATGGCGATCCATTTGGCAATAGAACAAGCCATAAAGCTTACCCACAAGGCATATGCATTGTGGGCAAGCTCTGTGGCTTTCCATTTTGCCAAAAGGATCTCCATTGTGTTGTCTATATTTCTACGAGCGGTTTTCAGGCCATAAAATCGCTTCGCAACCCTAAAAACAACACAATGGTGAGCCGTTTGCCAAATTGGCAATCCATAGAGCTTGCTAACATCGCATATGCATTGTGGGCAATCTGTATGGCTTGTTGTTTTGGTAAACACCTCACCATTGTGTTGTTTTTATGTTAGGTTAGGTTTAGGTTATAGGTTAAGTGAGATTATAGGTTAGGTTAGAGCTAGCGACAAATTAATAGTAGAAAAAATGTAGTCGGACTTCAAAAGTGCACACAGACTTCAAGAAACTTAATATATAGTCCTTGACCAATAAAAACGAGATTATTACCCTGTGGTCCTAATCTCCATGCACCTCTAGACCGAGGTGTGTGGGGATCGGGCTTGGCTAGAGCAAGTGAGGTTGTTAGAGCTAGCAGCAAATAGTTAAAAAAAAACGCAATCGAACTTCAAAAGTGCACACAAACTTCAAGAACTTTAATATATATTCATTGACTAATAAAGAAGAGATTATTACCCTGTGGTCCTAATCTCTGTGCACCTCTAGACCGAGGTGTGCGGGGATCACGCATGGCTAGAGAATGTGAGGTTCTCATGTATTGTCATGTACTTAGTACTGTGTAGTTATAACAACTAGAGTGTTTTAATTATTTGTTGCATCATTGGTAGATAAAGTATGGATGATAGGATGGCGTGTCCTTGTGCACATTTCAAGAATCAAATCTTTTGAGAACGAAAAATCTGCGACCAACACATACGCAATCATGGTCTCTTTCTGATAAACCAACTACAAAACCTGCGCTATCAATCTCATGGTCTAGAGATTGAAGGCCAAATTTCGCAAGTAGATATTGCTCCAACTTCATCCCAGAGAAGATGAGTTTCATACGAGCAGCCATCGACTGAGTCCTCCCAACTAATACCTGATGTGGAATTTCAAGAAGTAGAGAAGGAGCAGGTGTTGGACGCGTTCTTTGACATGGATTCCAACATAGAAGGCGACAACATTGAACGCAGTACTATGGACCAAACTCAGCCATCCCGTTCATATCGACAACATGATAGCAACAATGAAGAGGGCGAGATGATGCAAAGTCTTGCACGCATGCCACTCTACACTGGTGCAAAAGTCGCAGTTCTACGTACCGTGTTGGCAATGCTTAATTTCTAGTCTATCTACGATTGGTCCGACACCTCAATTCACAGATCTTTTCAGGTAAACACATTTTATCCTGATCATGGTAAAGTGCAAATACAGTTCATATAAACTAATCAAAGGGCGGACTTGTTCATGTAACAACAGGTTGCTCAATGAGCACATCTTGCCAAAAGGGAATCACATGCCCCCTATCCTTCCAGCCGCTAAAAAGCTTCTTACTAATTTGGGCTTGGATTATCAAAAAATACATGCATGTCCTAATGATCGTATACTTTTGGCAATGAGTATGCAAACTTGAAACAGTGTCCCAATTGTGGATCAAACAGTATAGGGAGGACACACAAGGAAACTTTATCCGTGCAAAGGTCCTTCGACACTTTTCTATCATTCCAAGAATAAAGAGCATGTTCAGGTGCAAGTCCATAGCTGCTTTGATGACATGGCACTTAAATACTAGATCGACAGATGATGTGATGCGGGTACCTGCCGACTCTCGTGCATGGAAGCACATAGAGGAAAGTTGGTCTACATTTAAGAAATGAGCCTCGATATATCTGCTTCGGTCTAGCAATGGATGGAGTAAACCCACGGCGGATGAGAATACAGAGACTAGCACGCTTAGTACTTTGGCTATATCCAAGACATCTTGAAGATTAGCTTTAGAATGTTTGATATGTTTATCTTTGATGTCAACTGGTTCAATGTTAATAACAGAGGCCCTAATGTAATTGTGCGTAAATACAAGAGTGTATTGATTCAAGTGAACTCTAGGCGGGTGTTGACAGATGCGCGGTATACATTCCTACTTTTGTAGCATTGTAAACAAGTTGTGTTCATACACGATCCACTATGGACAGAAACTGATGAGAATGATTTGTATAAACCCTGTTGGCTCTATGTTGTTCAAGTTGCTCCATGTAGCAAGCAAGTGTGTGAAGGATTGGATGTTGAGGTCAAAGAGGTGATTCATGAACAAAGCGTAGTACTGATTCCAACTTTAAGTTTAGATTTTGAGTTGGATGTCGGCACTAAGCAATTGTCAGAACCTAGAGATGAGGTGTCAAACACTGAAGCTAGTGTGGAGAGCGACGAAGAAGTAGAGTCCGATGACAAAGATACAGAAGTATAGATTGAGGTAGACATCTTTGGTGCATCAGATCTCATAGAGGATCACACGAGCATGATCCTAGCAAGGTGTACAAGAGCAGGGATGGGGCTGTTGTGGCAGATAGGATAGGAAAGGCCATGCGATAAAGGATTCTACAGCTCGTTATGATTAATTTTGGTCACTCTATGATGGAGGTTTGGGATAACCTCGATCTTGAAATAAAGAATTACATCATCGAGGCCATTCACAAAGAGTAGAGGCCGATAGAGGGGGATGATCCAGTCTCGAAATCCTGGATTTTGAGCATGGAGAAGTCCACAATGTTATACTGTCGGTCAAAGGCGAGAGACAAGTACAATGATGGCAGTCCCAAGCCGGCATGGTTGGAAGCAGAGGCGTGGGCGGGGATTGCACGAGAGACACAAGACAATCCTGAGAGATTTCAGCAACAGAGAGATGCATCCAGAGCACTTTTGGAGTTTGGTGGAGTGTCACATCTTGGGAGTGGAGGCTACGATACGCTTCAACATGAGTTTGTAAGTATTATGTGTATGCTTTAAATTATTGATAATATATATGTTATTTGAAGATTTATCTAATGATTAAATCATAATTTTGCAGGAAGTTGCCGTGAAGTGCCTTCCGACACACTGAGAGGAGAAGTATGGGTACAAGCATGGACTTGTGGACCTTTTAACCCAGTTGGAGGAGGAGGGAGAGGACGTCGACTGGGAGGCATTACCATGAGGGTCCTCTGAATCAGTTATTGTTTGCATATGTATAGCTTTGTAGTGATTATGTTTATGGTATGGCACAGATGTTATGGTCAAGGTTTGATAGTCAATTTAAGGTTATGGTTTTGCTATGATGGTATGAAATCATGTGATGGTTATGGTTATGGTTATGGTTAAGGTTATAGTTGATGTTATGGTTGTACAATGATGGTATGGCAATCATGTGATGTTATGGTTTTGCTATGATGGTATAGAAATCATGTTACGGTTACGGTTATGGTTGTGCAATGATGGTATGGTTGTTATGGTGTTATGGTATGACAAGCAAGTTATGGTATGGCAAACAGGTTATATTTATGGTTTTACAGTTTTTGACTCATATTGTAATTATGGTTATAAAATTTTTATGCCCTTATGCAATGATCAAGCTTTTGATTTTGTGGTTATGTTATTCTTACATTTTTGCTAATTTCCATAGGTGGAGTGTGATTGCTTGTGCACTCTTCCTTTGGGCAGAGAGGACTGTTTTCTTTTGTTGCAGTACATGCAGCATCAGCTCCAAGCCTTCTTTGCCCAAAAACATTTTGCAGGTTTGGCAGTCGGTACAAAATACGGTATGAGCGTCGGTACAAACTTTGAAATCAGCGTCGGAATATGCTATAGAAATACCAATGCTTATTTCATAGTTCATTTCGACGGTCATTATAAAGCTTGTTCCGACGTTTCGTATATTGATGGTCATACCAACGTTACGAAACCGGCGTCTCTTCCGAGGCCTATTTTAGTGCTTTTTAAAAAAAAACTAACTTTATTTTTTCGGTACCTTTCTCGATTTTTGCGCGACGTGTTGTAGTGGCAGCAGATAGGTTTAGGTCAAATACTCTTATTTTTACCTCATGATTGATGTATGCTTGGATAAATGAAATTCTACAACCTCATATACTAGGAAATTTCGACTTTGTGTACATTTGAATATAGAAAGATAGTGTATTAGATCACCTGAGTATTTGATACATTCTCTCAAAACAATTTTCTAGCACATGGAATTTGTGCAATAAATGGGTGGTACGACTATTAAAATTCAGCTTATAGCTTCTATCATGCACTAACCAAAAGGTTGTGCCACCAATTTCTTTGAACCATCCAATAATCTTCTTCACCTCATGATCCAATGTGATATTGATGTGATGCATGTCCGATTGATCTGATCAGTGGACTTCATCTCCACTTAACCACCTAGTATAAGACATACCTCTATGTACAAACTTTATAGTACTAGTCTAATTATGCTCACCTATCATCGATCATTGAGGCACAAAATTGAACCCCTTCCTAGGAAACTAGTAATGTTAAGAAGGACCCCCTCCCTGCCTCCTACGGCCCCCAATTATGGATATTCCCTTTGTGATAGCTTCTGAGTGTGATTAAGAGATTTTTTAAAACAAAAATTCATAGAGTTTCTTTTGTAGACACGCTCTCATGCTAGTTTTATCATTATTATTTAAAAATTACATAGGGTTTCTTTTGTAACCATGCTCTTATACTAGTTTTATCATTAATCTTTTTAAATTTCATAGGGTTTCCTTTGTCCACACCCTCTCAAGCTAGTTTTCATCTCAAAACCAAGTACCATCTATTCAGTGTAGTGTTCCCACACAATTTAAGGCTTTGAATCTAAACTTGTGTTCGTTGTATCTCAATTATAGACTCGCACAAACCCAAAGCTTTGAATATCCATAAGGTGCACAAAACTCGCACATCCACATTAGAATTGGAAAGAATTTAAAAACGAGGATAGATGCCACCACTTGTCCACTTGATCATATTTAATACACTAAAATATGATAATAGCCCTGCCTTGTCTGTAACAAAATATCGCTATAACATTGACTATATCAAAAATTAAATTAACAATAGTGAGCATTTCCTTAAGAGCATTCTTAAAGAGCATAATAAGAGCACTTGATTAAAGGTAGCAAAATGAACATTATACCTAGTTATCTTGGCATGAACAATACTTGTAAGAGAAAGAGAGAGAGAGAGAGAGAGAGAGAGAGAGAGAGAGAGAGAGAGAGAGTTAGAGAAATTGACAATAGTTGAAGATGGGATTTACTTGAAGCCGGTCCCCCCTCCAAAAGGGTTTTGTATTATAGATTCTCCCATAAAGAGAGACTTGGTACAATACATGCTTTGTGTTCCTTGAAACCTTGTTGATGCATGAAGATGGTAAACTACATGCACCAAATTTATGCCCGTTACTACCTTGAAAAATCATTAACCAACTCAATCCCAAGACCTCAAACATCTTCAAAGGTGGAGAGAGATAGCAGGGAGTGAGGGAAAGAAATAGGAAAAAGAAGTAGCATACAAGAAAGAAGTACTTTCCTCACCATAGATTACTCTTGGATTTAAGCTTCGCATAGTAATATAGATGGTAGAGAAGATGAGCATGCCATTGAAGCTTGACTCTTGGTTAGATTTGCAATCCATAGCCAAGAGGTGTTGGTGTAGGCTCTCTACTTTTCAAACTTGGAGAAGGAGATGGATTTCTTGCTAAACACAATGAGAGAGAGTGTGAGTGTCATATGAGAATAAGCCAAAATGAGTCCCCTCCTTGCCTAGGTAGACCCCTCTCTCTCTTTACTCATGCTTGATCACTATTGGCCCTTGCCAAGCTTGGCCAATCACAAGCTATGATCATTTCAAGCAATAGAGATAGCATTTGGACACGTTTCCTTCTTTTCCCTTTTGAGAGAGAGGGCTTAGTAATTAATTAAATGAATCTAAATTCTCATTGGACCTCCCTAAAGACCATCCAATAGGATTCATGCACACCATGAGTACAACATGGGTAGCTGCTTGACATGTGCCCTTATTGCCTCTTAAGTCTTGGGCTTGCCTTGAGTGTGTGTGTGTGTGTGTGTGTGTGTGTGTAGATATGTTTTCCGATGCCTCTTTCGATGTTTAATCATGTGCCTGCATCAGTGCCTGTACCGATGAAACCCGCATAGAACCAAATACGTGGGTCTTTCCTTGCGCATTTCTCTAATTTCTACGCCTCTTATCTTGGTCTCCTCCTTCTCACCTACTGCAGATCTGGTGCCCAACTACTTGCCAGAGCTGAGAATGTTTCTTGTTGACTACTCCTTAGAATGAAGGTGAGATTATTTTCAAGTTTGCTTGTAGGTTTAGGGTTTAGGGTTTAACATAATGTGTGTGTGTGTGTGTGTGTGTGTGTATGTGCGCGCATTTTTGCATGTTTAAAGACGTTTACAAGACCCTTTGTTGCTCAAATAGGCCGCATGCGAGTGCTCAAAAGTTTTATGCATATCAAATTACTTTAAAATTATATTGTATATTGACAAAATAAAAATTAGGATTTCAATGCTTAAATTTTTATGCAATTTTTGTTTAGAAATTATTCTTTGAAAAAAAATTGTTTTGAAATTATGGTTTGGGGTAATTTTGATTTGAAATTCTGCTACGGAGAAATTTTGTTTGCTTTGAAGAAAATTTGTTTCAAAATTATGCTATGGAAAAATTTTGTTTTGAAGAAATTTTGTTTTGAAATTATGCTACCATCTCATCATCATCATGTGATTGGTGAGGTTTAGGTTATAGGTTTCGGTAGGGTGTAGTTTAGGTTATAGGTTAGGTTAGGGTATAGGTTATATGTTAAGTTTTAAGTTATACGCTAGGTTTGGTTAGGTTAGATTAGATTGGGTTTAGGTTAGGTTAGATTGGGTTTAGGTTATAGGTTAAGTTAGTTTATAGGTTAGGTTAGATTAGATTGGGTTTAGGTTAGGTTAGATTGGGTTGGTTAGGTTAGGTTAGATTGGGTTTAGGTTATAGGTTAAGTTAGTTTATAGGTTAGGTTATAGGCTAATTAGGTTAGGTTAGCTTATAGGTTAGGTTAGATTAGCTGATTAGGTTCTAGGTTAGGTTTAGGTTATAGGTTATATACTAGGTTAGGTTATAGGTCAGGTTTAGGCAACATGTTAGGTTATAGGTTAGGCTAATTAGGTTAGGTTATAGGTTGTACATAAAAGGTTAGGTTAGGTTATAGGTTAAGTTAACTAATGTTTAGGTTATAGGTTTGATTCAAAAAAAATCTAATGCTTCCAATTGAAACATTGGCGGCCCATAACCATGATGTCATTAGCTTACAAAATTATTGCCAAGTCAATTGCCCTAAGACTCTATCCCACTATGGATAAGGGTATCACTCCTCACCAACAAGGTTTCATCAAAGGAAGATCTATTTAAGATAACACCTTGACAGCAATGGTTGGATTAAAATACACACCATTCACCATGAAAGATTGTGTCAGTTATAGGTTAGGTTATAATTAGCGATGTGAGTGGGATGGAAACACACACATCACCTCTATAATCACTCGGCACACACTCTTGGGATAATACACACACACACACACACTACGGGGAACCACTCGGCTTACAAAATCCACTCGGTTGAGACAGGGAACACACCGATGGAGTGAGAGGAGAGAGACTATCCATCTTCTACTCAACACGCACACACACACACATATGGATGAGATATGCCAGATATAATTTGAGCAGAGGCTTCACTCACAGGGGAAACTTACACAACCAAAGCAGTAGGAAAACAATGAGAAATTTGGCAAAATGGACAGCACCATTGTGTTCTGAACGGCCTAAAGTCCCAGTCTACAATATCAAAGTGCTCAAATCCAAGCTCGGATAAGCAGTTTATGGCCAAAACAGGCTCCAAAAATAACAAAAACTGAGTTACAATTGTTCCCTGTTCTCTCCACATTTTTTTTGATTTTTTCTCAAGTTTTTCAATGTCCACACTTCACTTTATTCCTTGGGCACCTTTGGCCTTTTGATTGACCTCAAACGGACCCCAAACAGGCCAAAATCCTTCTACATCCATCCGCAACCTAGCACTCAAATTTTCTCATTAATGCATCCCACAATCACGTACGTGCTGGCCCCCAAAGATAGTTCTCATGATGACCTTTTTTGCATAATTCATCACAAGAAAACACTCCTGTTGTGTCCTCACTTATCCACACGCAAGTCTTGATCTCATCGTCCTCCTGACGCCACTGTATGTCACTTGACGCACCTGCTTACCTCATGGAGTGCGCCCGTTGATAGCTTCCTCAAGAATTTTTATGCTCGATCTGTTGAGAGAGAAGGAGAGAACACAGAAGTAGAACCCCAAAGTGTGTAGAATACACACATGAGATGATGTATATATAGAGGGGACATGGGTGCCATATATAGAGAAGCCATATGTTGAGTAGCTTCACATATAAGCTCAACACGATCAAACCCTCATTATTATAGAAAAACACAATGATACTGCTGACGATGAAAATCAATGTACTAGGTACACGCTGTCCTACCTGTACACATATGGGCCCCACGTAACCACCTGGCTGTGAAAAATAGGCAATTCTTTATTCGATGCACCATGCATGTGTATGTACATATGCACAATCACTTCTTCCAAAAAACTCCTAACATAATTTGCCTATCCCCTAGCCTGCTCCATCATTCGTGATTAGTAGCAGGAAAAAGAGATATGAGACTCATCGCATCACAGGTCTCCTTATCCGTCACAGACATTACTTGTTCTGCACACAACTCATCTTGCTCCACCATCATTAATTTAGCATGATATAGTTTAAGACGCAATCCGTTTATCCTTGTCTTATGTAGAATCCCATCCAGGTTAGCCAGCTGATATGTACCATTCGGAAAACACTCTACCTTGAAACGTCCTTCCCACTTAATTTGAAACTTCTTTTGGAATGTCTTGTCTAGCTTACTCTTGTAGCACAAAACCACGTCATGTTTCTTGATACCCTTACTTTTGACATTTTCATTTATCTTTGCTAAATCCTTATCATGTATCTGTCCATAATGGTTCAATGCGGTCCATCACTGGACTGCCCAAGCAACTTCTTTAACATCTTGACCGTAGGCAACTCGACTTCCATAGGCAATAGTGCTTCCTTTCCATATACCAAATGAAATGGAGTAAACCATGTACTTGTCTTCACCGAAGTATGGTAAGGCCATAATGCACTAGGCAATTCCAAATCCCAATTCTTTCCTTGGTGCTCTCTCACTTTACAAAGAATTTGTACCAAATCACCATTGAATCTTTCATTTAAGCCATTACATTGTGGATAATAAGGAATGGTATGCTCGTGCCTAATCTTCATCTTCGTGCATAAAAAGTCTAATAGTTTAGCTCTAAATCTTTGCCCTTTATCCGAAAGTAGCTCCAGTGGCACCCCAACTTGCAACATATTTCATCGTACACAAATTTTTCCACATCCTTTGTTGTGATTTGTTTTACTGCTATAGCCTCTGCCCATCTACAGAGATAGTCCAGCGCAGACAAAAATATAGCTTTTGCCTCTGCTTGGGATAGGTAACAGGCGTATTGCATCAATTTCCCATTTTTCAAACATACCAAACGTCATAATGATTTTTTGTAGCGCAGGCTTCAACACTCTCTTCTCAAATGCTTGACATCTATTGCAAGACCTACACCAATGGTGAACATCCTTGTGCAAACTAGGCCATGCATGGGCCCCTCTTGCAAGATCTTATGCAACGTGATCTTTAGAGCAAAATATCTGCCACATGTGCCATCATGGTTCTCTTCCAACACTCTATAAAGCACCTCCCACCAAGGTACACGTCTCAACATGAGATCAGCCCCTTTCATGTACAAGACATAACCAATCAATTTGTACCTAGATGCTCTATGCACAAAACCATACTTCTTAGACTTCTGAATGTCCTTCGGAATGATTCCTGTTAGAAAAATCTCCTGTTCTTAAGCCAAACATTCCCGACCATGATAAAGAGGTAAAATTGGTCCTTCTTAACTAGTAGCGTTAAGAAGGACCCCCCCCTCGGATCCCAATTATGGTACACCCTTTGTGATAGCTTTCGAGTGTGATTAAGAGAATTTTTTAAAGAAAAATTCATAGAGTTTCTTTTGTAGCCACGCTCTCATGCTAGATTTATCATTATTATTTTTAAATTACATAGGGTTTCTTTTGTAGCCATGCTTTTATACTAGTTTTATCATTAATCTTTTTAAATTTCATAGGGTTTCCTTTGTACACACCCTCTCAAGCTAGTTTTCATCTCAAAAGCAAGTACCATCTATTCAGTATAGTGTTATCACACAATTTGAGGCTTTGAAATCTAAACTTGTCTTTGGTGTATCTCAATCATAGACTCACACAAATCCAAATCTTTGAATATCCATAAGGTGCACAAAACTCCCACATCCACATTAGAACTGGAAAGAATTTAAAAACGGGGATAGATGCCACCACTTGTCCACTTGATCATATTAAATACACTAAAATATGATAATAGCCCCACCTTGTCTGTAACGGAATATGGCTATAACATTGACTATTGCGGAATTAAAGTAACAATAGTGAGCATTTCTTTAAGAGAATTCTTAAAGAGCATAAGGAGAGCACTTGATTGAAGGTAGCAAAATGAACATTATACCTAGTTAGCTTGGCATGAACAATACCTGAGAGAGAGAGAGAGAGAGAGAGAGAGAGAGATCTGTTTCGCAATACGGCAAGCCATGAAGCTTACCCACAAGGCATATGCATTGATGGCAAGCTCTATGGCTTTCGTATTGCCAACAACTTGCCATTGTGTAGTTTTTATGTTCGCAAGCGGTTTTCAAGCCCTAAAATAGCTAAGCAGCCCTAAAAACAACACAATGGCAAGCTTTTTGGCAATACACCAAGCCATTGAGTTTTCCCACAATGCATATATATTGTGTGCAAGCTCTATGGTTTCCCCTATTGCCAAAAGGCTAGCCATTGTGCTGTCTATATGTCTGCGAGCAATTTTCAATCTTTAAAATTGCCTTGCGGTCCTAAAAACAACACAATGGAGATTCGTTTGGCAAAATGGAAAGACATAGCGCTTGCCCACAATGCATACGCATTGTGAACAAGCTCTATGGCTTGCCGTATTGCCAACACTTGGACATTGTGTTGTCTATATGTTTGCGAGGGATTTTTAAGCGCTAAAATTGTCTCGTGTCCCTAAAAACAACACAATGGCAATCCGTTTGGCAATACAGCAAGCCATAAAGCTTTCGCACAAGGCGTATGAATTGTGGGCAAGCTCTATGGCTTTCCATTTTTTCAAACAAATCTCCATTGTGTTGTCTATATTTTTGCGAGCGGTTTTCAGGCCATAAAATCGCTTCGCAACCCTAAAAACGACACAATGGTGAGCCATTTGCCAAATTGGCAAGCCATAGAGCTTGATGACATCGCATATGCAATATTGTGGGCAAGGTGTATGGCTTTCCGTTTTGCCAAACACCTCACCATTGTGTTGTTTTTATGTTGAGTTAGGTTAGGTTAGGTTTAGGTTAGAGCTAGTGACAAATTAATAGTGGAAAAAATGCAATCGGACTTCAAAAGTGCACACAGACTTCAAGAACCTTAATATATATTCATTGGCCAATAAAGACAATATTATTACCCTGTGGTCCTAATCTTCGTGCACCTCTAAACCGAGGTGTGTGGGGATCGGGCCTGGCTAGAGAATGTGAGGTTGTTAGAGCTAGCAGCAAATAGTTTTAAAAACACAATCAGACTTCAAAAGTGCACACAGACTTCAAGAACTTTAATATATAGTCATTGATCAATAAAGACGAGATTATTACCTTGTGGTCCTAATCTCCGTGCACCTCTAGACCGAGGTGAGCGGGGATTGGGCCTAGCTAGAGAATGTATTGTCATGTACTTAGTAGTGTGTAGTTATAACAACTAGAGTGTTTTAATTATTTGTTGCATCATTGGTAGATAAAGTATAGACGATACGATGGCGTGTCCTTGTGCGCATTGCAAGCATCGAATCTTTCAAAAACAAAAAATCTGCGACCAATACATACTCAATCAAGATCTCTTTTTGATAGAGCAACTACAAGACCTCCATTATTGATCTCTTGGTATAGAGATTAAAGGTCAAATTCCGCAAGTAGATATTGATCCAAATTCATCCTAGAGAAGATGATTTTCAAACGAGCAGCTATCGACTGAGTCCTCCCAACTAATACATGATGCCACATTTCAAGAAGTATAGAAGGAGCAGATGTTGGATGCGTTCTTTGAGATGGATTCCAACATAGAAGGCAACAACATTGAATGTAGCACAGTGGGCCAACCTCAGCCATCCTATTTATATCTATGGCATGATAGCAACGATGAAGAGGGCGAGATAAGGCAAAGTTTTACACGCATGTCGCTCTACACTGGTGCAAAAATCTCAGTTCTTTCTACCACATTGACAATGCTTATACGGTTAGTATGAAGCCTCAGTGAAAGAGCTTTCCAGGTAAACACATTTTATCCTAAGCATGGTAAAGTACAAATTATAGTTCATATAAAGTGATCAAAGGGCTGACTTGTTCATGTAACAACAGGTTGCTCAATGAGCAAATGTTGCCAGAAGGGAATCACATGCCCCCTACCCGTCTAGCCGCTAAAAAGCTTCTTACTAATTTGGGCTTGGATTATCAAAAAATACATGCATGTCCTAATGATTGTATACTTTTTTGCAATGAGTATGCAAACTTGAAATAGCGTCCCAATTGTGGATCAAATAGGTACAGGGAAAAGGAAAATTTATCGCTGCAAAGGTCCTTTGACACTTTCCTATCATCCCAAGAATAAAGAGCATGTTCAGGTGGAAGTTCATAGCCACTTTGATGACATGGCACTCAAATACTAGATCGATAGATGATGTGATGCGGGTACCTGCTGACTCTTGTGTATGGAAGCACATAGAATAAAGTTGTCCTACATGTAAGAAATGAGCCTTGATGTATCTGCTTTGGTTTGGTAATGGATGGAGTAAACCCACGGCGGATGAGAATACAGAGACTAGCACGCTTGAATACTTTGGCTACATCCAAGACATCTTGAAGATTAGCTTTAGAAAGTTTGATATGTTTATCTTTGATGTCAAGTGGTTCAAAGTGATTACCAGCGGCCCTAATGCAACTGTGTGTAAAGACAAGAGTGGATTGATTCAAGTGAACTCTAGGCGGGTGTTGACAGATGCACGGTATACATTCTACTTCCGAAGCATTGTGAACAAGTTGTGTTTATACACGATCCCCTATGGATACAAAATGATGAGAATGATCTATCTAAACCTTGCTGGCTCTATGCTGTTCAAGTTGCTCCATGTAGCAAGCAAGTGTGTGAAGGATTGGACGTTGAGGTCGAAGAGGCGATTCATGAACAAAGCGCCGAACCGACTCCAACCGAATCCAACTTTAAGTTTATATTTTGAGGTGGATGTCAGAAATAAGCAACTGCCTGAACCTAGAGATGAGGTGTCAAACACTGAAGCTAATGCAGAGAGCGATGAAGAAGTAGAGTTCGATGACAAAGATGCAGAAGTACAGACTGAGATAGACATCTTTGGTGCATCAGATCTCATAGAGGATCACACGAGCATGATCCTAGCAAGGTGTACAAGAGCAGGGATGGGGCTATTGTGGCAGATAGGGTTGGAAAGGCCATACGACAGAGGATTCGACAGCTCTGTATGATTCAGTTTGGTCACTCTGTGAGGGAGGTTCGAAATAACCTCGACCTTGAAAGAAAGAATTACATCGTCGAGGCCATTCAGAGAGAGTACATGCCGAAAGAGGGGTACGATCCAGTCTCGAACTCCTAGATTTTGATCGTGGCAAAGTCCACAATGTCACACCATCGGTCAAAAGTGAGAGAAAGTGACGGGAGCAAAGCGAACCCCGAACCCCGACGGCCTCTAAAACACCGGGGACCGAATGGCACGCCTGGAGCCTGTCATGGTAAAGCAAACAGGGGGCACCACCTAGCTTCAGCGGCTAGGACGCAAACAACACACCACCATAACAAATTTTTCATCCAAGCGAGATGGATGCTTGGGAGTAATGATAAAGAGGAAAGGGAATGAGATCAAGTGAGAGAGAGAGAGAGGGTGAGGGAGGGGGTATAGCGGCTTAGTACTTAGGCACCACAAAAGGATGGCGAATCCGCACACCCTTCACACATACACAAGCTCACTCCAAACACAAGACTAGGTGGCGATTCCGCACACCTCACATGGGCAAAACATTGCAAGAAAACATACTCACAAAACCTCAAGCTTTATTTAGAGAATAAGGCGATGAAATGGGGAGCATAGCGTAGGGAAATGAGAAGGGAGAGCGTGGTAGAGCACATGGCAGATAGGTGGGAGTTGATGGCGAAGACTCGCACGAGGATTATGTCCATCATCCTTCATTTAGTTGCCTTTCATCTTCCATAGCCAAGGGTGTAGAGGTCATGCTCAAGACAAGCATGGTGATTGCGGTGATGGTGATGGTGATGGTGATGGTGATGGTGTGGGTGTGTGTGTGTGTGTGCACTAGGCACACACAATGCATGGTGTGTTCTTTGGTGATGTTGTGTGTTTTTGTGTGATGGTGACCCCTCGTTATATAGGGGAGGAGGGGGGTAGAGAAATTCTAGAATTTAGAAATGAAGAAATCATTATCTACATAGGCCATGTGACTGTGGGCCCCACTTGTCTGGCTGTGTGTATATGTGCCAGAACAGCAGTCTCATGAGAGAGAGACTAACAGAGAGAGAGATGGGTTGATGAAAAAAAGTGAGAGGTGACATGGAGAATAAAGTAATTACAAGAGGGGAGAGAGAGGAGTGTGTTCATAGGTGAATCTGTGTGCAGATGTGTGTGAACACAAGAAAAATCAGGTAACCACCGGGTGGGGATGGGTCTGTGGGCACCTTTTTTAGTGAAACTGAGTGTGTGTGAGTGTGGGGGAGGTTATTTAGCTACAAGACAAGAGACATGGAGCCCTTTAGAGAGAGGGGGGGGTATTTGGGTCATGGGATATGATAGGAGAGAGAAAGGGGGGGTGGGGTATACTATTTTGGAAGATAGGGTAAGTTGCATGTGAGTTAGGGTGCATTATTGGTGAGTTAGAATGCATTATTGGTGAGAGGTGGGGTAGCTTGAGGAGAGAGAGAAAGGAGAAAGGACAAGGGGAAGAGAGAGGGGGTTGACCTTTTGAGTGGAGGAGAGGAAAAGGGACACACGGCGGGGCAACAGTGAAGAAAAAGGAGGCAAGGTGGGGATGGGCTGCCCCGCAGGCATGAGGTGGCGTATTTTACCTTTCTCATATATTTACATAATCATACTTTATTTTTTTCTTACTTTTTTCCAATGTCTTTTATCACTCCCTCCCTAAGAGGGGGTTTTCATGGGGTGGGGACGAGAGAAGAGGGGTATGGGAACTTGGCTTGTGAAAAGCCCCCATCATTAGCCCTCCCCTTTTGTTTAGAGGCATTCATGTCTCTAGCTCATCTATTTGATCATTATCGTCGGAGGTGGCGGCTGATGGTGTGTCCTCATCTGGAATGTCAATAGGTGGAGACTGGTCAAATCGAACAAAATAAGGTTTAAGTCACCAACCATTTACCCTGGTTTTATGAAGTTTTCCATCAGCCTCCATAAGCTGGTAGCTTCCATTGGCATACTTTTTCCTGACGATGAAAGGATCTTCCCATCGGAGTAGGAGTTTCTTATCCTTGCGCGTGTCGAAGCGATTGTCGTAGCGGAGCACCAACATTCCTTTCTTCAATTCTTTTTTCCGGAGATGCTCGTTAAAGCTAAGCCGTCTATGCTCTGCTTGTGCTGCATAATAATTTATTGCTTCTTCTCTGTCCAGCTGCAGTCTTTCCAAGTTGATGATGTGATCTCTCAAATGCATGTTGGGCTGTTGAAGCTGGCTTGCCATTACTCTGATACTTTGTAGTTGCACTTCAATGGGAAAGATTGCTTCCTTACCAAATACTAAATGATACGGTGTGAATCCCAAGGATGTACGAAATGAAGTTCTGTAGGCCCATAAAGCTGGTAGTAGATACTTATCCCAGTCTCCAGGATGATTGTTTACCTGCTTGGTAATAATTTTAGAAACCATTCCATTTACCTTTTCAACTAGGCCATTACATTGAGGGTAATATGGTGAAGAGTGCCTCCTTGTAATGCCTAGTTTCTGCATTAATTCTCCTACCAAGTCTGCTATGAAACCTGGACCTCTATCAGAGATGATCTCTAAAGGTGTGCCAAAACTACAGCATATGTGCTCGTAGATAAATTTAGCTACGTCTACCGCTGTGATTCTAGTGGTGGCTGTAGCCTCTGCCCATCTAGTCATGTAGTCGACCCCCATGATAATGTAGAATTTTCCTGAGTTGGCCCTAGGTAATGGCCCAATGGCATTGATACCCCATTTTTCAAATGGGCCATATGAGAGAATAGGTGTCTGTGGTTCAGGCATAAGTGACCTAGTGCCGGCCTCTTGACACAACTTACATGTTTTGCACCAGTGGTGTACATCACGGTTGAGGCTAGGCCATATGAAGCCTGCGTGCAAGATTCTCCTACTTGTTATGTCTAGGGCAAAGTGACCACCACAAACCCCGTCGTGACAGCTAGCAATTACTCCCGTGATTTCCTGAGAGAGAGGGACCTTCCTGAGTATTTGGTCCTTACCCTTACAGTACAAACCATCATTGATGAGTCGATACCTTGTGGCCTTCCGCATCAGCCATTGCTTCTGTCCCTTTGTTAAATCTGATGGGCATTCCCCTGTTTCCAAAAAATGCATGATGTCAGGCAAGGCATCACTTCCTTGAAATAGAGGGAGCTTTAGTTTTATTGCTCCAATCACCACTTCCTGTAGTCTTTCACTTGCTAGGGCATCTGTTTCTTGGTTTTGAGCCCTTGGGATATGGTGTATTTGAACTTCTTCAAACTTACCCAACAAGGTTTTTACACCACTTAAGTGAGTCCTTAAACTAGGATTCTTGCATGTCCATGCTCCATTTACTTGCCTTACCAGAAGTAGAGCATCCCCAAATACATTAAGGCGTTGTACACCTTGCGAGACGCACCATTGTAGACCCTTGGTTAGTGCTGCATACTCAGCTTCATTGTTAGAATGTGAATCTAACAATTGGCCCAACGAAAATACCTTTGTCCCTTTGTCATCAAAGACCACTATGCCTGCAGCTGCTATGTCGGACGCTCGCTTGTAGGCTCCATCAAAGTAGAGAGAGTATGTTCCTTCTACCATCGGTGGTACTGGAGGTAATCGGACTTCTCCTTCCTTTCAAAGACTTGGTAGGTCATGAGTCCCCCCAAACTTGCCCTTGTCGTGCTTTCTACCTATACCGTGTAGTCAAACTCTTGCAGACGAACTAGCCATTTAGTAATTCTAGCAGACACATCCATGTGTTGTACAACATAGGGAAATATTTCATCCGTGGTTAGAATCACAAATTGCTTAGGCAAAAAATATGACCTAAACTTTGTAGTTGCAAATCTAAGAGCTAGGACTAAGTGTTCCACATGGGTGAAACCTTTCTCTCCTGCTGTCATCATTCGACTAGAGAAGTAGATTGGCCTCATGAAAGATGTCGTCATATCCTTTTGGAGTAGCACAGCCCCCAATGAGTCATCACCAACACTTGAGGTGACATAGAATTTTTCATCCCACTTAGGTGGTGAGATAGTTGGCAGAGTGGCTAAGACCTCCTTTACCTTGTTGTAGTGATGTTCGCTTTCCTCGTCCCAAGTGAAAGTTGATCTTTGAGTGAGTTGTTGCAATGGTAGAACAAGTTGTGATAGTAGATGTATAAATCTACTTAAGTACCTCACCTTCTATAGAAAAGAGACGAGTTGACGTGCGGTCATTGGTGAAGGTAGGTCTATGAGTGCGGACACCTTACTTGGGTCGGCGTTTATACCTTTTGCTGAAATTTCATGGCCTAGTAGAATGACTTTACTCTCCCCAATGTGGCATTTATCCACATTTAATTGCCCACCTAGGCTCTGCAACCTAGCCAAACCTTCAGTTACCTTTTCTAAATGTGAAATACGGGAGCTATATATACAAAAATCATCAATGAACACTCTTATGGATGTTCCAAAGAACGGTTGAAAAACATATGTGACATATCGTTGGAATGTGGCAGGTGCATTTGTGAGACCAAATGGCATAACCCTGTATGCAAAACAACCCCATGGCGTGATAAAAGTGGTTTTTAGCTGATCTTCCAAGGCTATGCGTATTTGAAAGTATCCAGAATAACCATCACAGACGGTATAGCATTCAAAACCCGCTACTTCATTCAGAATTTCATCCAAGAAAGGGAGAGGAAACTGGTCTCTCTTTGTAGCTGCATTTAGTGGTTTGTAGTCAACACAGACCCTCCACTTACCAATTTTTTTTAGGCGTCACCACTACGGGTGACACCCATTCTGAGTTTTCTACAGGATAGATGAATCCTGCCTCCAGCAGTTTCCTTACCTCGGCCAAGAGTGCCTTTTCTTGTATGACCCCCCAATCGTCATAGCTTTTGCACAGCTGGTTTTACCCCTTCCTTCAGCTTAATATGATGTTCCACCACTGTAATGCCTGTGATTTTTTCATAGTTGTCAATGAACAGGTTAGGAAATCCCATCAACATTTGCAAAAAACTATCTTTCTCCTCAAGTGTTAATTCCGTAGACAACATACCCTTCAACCTACTTCCTCCTAGGCCAGGTGATTTTCTCTCCTCTTCATTGGGTTTCCCTTTTGGTGATGGATCACCAGTTGTGCTTACCCTTTGTGGATCCTTCATAATGATACCCATCACATCAATGGAACTGTCACTTTCGTCGGTGGATGTGGTCTCCTCCTCAGAACTGGAAGATTCGCTAGTGGTTTCATCTGCCGATGTTTCCAGATTCATTTTCTTGTGCTTGCCAATCTTCATGTCGTAGTAGATTGTCTCCCCTTTCTTACCGGTCATGCGTAGAAGGCCAGTACCCCACTCTTGTTTTTCTTTCATGGCCATCAACCATGGCCTTCCCAAAATTAGTGGATAGCCCTCCCCCTTAGTAGGCATTACAAAAACATCTACCTCTACCTCAGTGTTGAAATCTTTTATTTTCACGGCACTTACCACACCCACGCACTTTACTTTTGCGTTGTTTGCCATCTTTGCCTTGCATGTAGAAGGCCTGTCAACCTCGAGCCCTAATCGAAGCATCATAGCTTCGCTCATTACACAGATTTGTGCACCTCCATCAATGTAGGTGTTTCCAACCCTCTTTCCTTTTATGTTTACGTCAAAAATTGGAAGGATGTCATCCATGTTGCATCCCGAAATTGCTCCGGCTACCTTTGTTTTGGAGCGTCTTGTACTTACCATTTTAGACCATTGTCGCCTTACTTTTGGTGCAAGATGTAGCAGCTGTGGCCATGTAAACTTCGGTCCTTGCTCAGCCACATCCAATGTTAGATCATAGGGCTTAGAACTTTCCCCTAGCTGGAAGTCGGTGATGCCCAATTTCCGTCGTGGCCTGGATGGCCTCTTGCTAGTTTCTCCTCTCATGCTTCTCTCATCATCTGATTGTGTAGCTTTCTCCCTCCTAGCTCTTTTCACAGTCATGGCTTCAAGTGGTTCTAAAAAGGTTACCTTCTCCTTACCCTTGTCCCTCTCCTTTGCTCTGGGTGGATCCACTACTACGGCTTTTCCTTTCTCTTCTAGCCTTATGATGTTTACAGGGCGATCAGGTGGTGGGGCTGGTGAAAGAGGTGGAATGGATGCTTGTAGTGGTGTCTGGGGTGGACGTAGAATTTGTGTTGGTGGGGTTGGTGCTCGGGGTGGGGGTGTTCTTTCTCTAGGGGGGTGACAATTGGTTCCTCCTACCTCCTCTATTATAGTTTTGTCGTGGTTTGGGACAGTAGTACATACCGTGACTGTCTTCTCCGCAGTTGTAGCAATGATACTCTTTGTTTTGTCGTCGTGCTCTTCCAGGGTCTTGATCTCTTTCTTGACTCCTCCCTTGTTGTATTAAGTGGACAGACAAATTCTACAGTTGGTCAGTAATATGGGCCAACATATCTTGTTGGTCATCTCTTACCCCAAGAGCCGGTGGTGGTGGTGGAATGGTGGTTGTCGTAGTTGCTGGTCGACGTGATGTTGCTGTTTCTGTTGACTCGGTTTCTTTGGCTTTCATTCGCAGCTTCTTGTCCTTAAGGCAAGCAATCTCAACGGCTAACTCGTACGTAGCCGGGAATCTACCTTTCACCTTCTCCTTGAGAAGCGGCCATAAGCCATGCGTGAACCGATCTTTTTTTAGGAAATCGGGTGCAGCTTCCCCCCTTGCCAGTGACTCAACCCACCGTTCCCACAAATCCACAAATTTGGACTCATAGGTGGCATATTCTAAAAGACCCTCCTGCTTCAAGTCTCTCAACTTTTCCCACAACTTTTCTGAAGTGGTACCTCCCCCAAAGCGCCTCTTAAAAGCGGTTTTTAAGGGTTCCCAGTCATCCTTGGTTGCTTGTGGAAGTACATTGTACCCTGATCTAGCTTCTAGCTTCATGAGATGCTTAAAGATTCTAACCCGGGATTCATCCGTATCTTTGTTTCTCACTACACATGCTACTTCAAAGTCATCTAGGAATTCTGTTACCAAATCCTCCCCCTTCTTTCCTTTAAATGTTGGAAATGCTACACTTGCCATGATTACTGAGAGAGAGCTAGAAAGACACACTGCTTAACTTGCAAAAGTTTTTTTTCTTCTTTACAAGGAGGCGTGTATACCCTCTTATACTAGGACATAGATTAAAACTTCAAACGGTACATTGCCTTGTACCAAAGGTAGGACAAATGGTTGATCTGATGCCAGAATCTCAAAAAATCGCTCCCCACCCAGCATGGTGTCAATGACGTGCTGGTAGTGAGCCTTCAAATCCAGTATTACCTTGATTGAGCGTACACGTGTTGGTATGTGTGATATGTCTTGAGGTAGGTTGTATTGATTCATGTGAAGCTTAGAGGTGCTTAGTCACTGTCCAAGCTTGTGGGAGAGGGTGGTGTTCTTTCCTGAATCAAACTCAATAGATCCCTAGTTTCTCTAGTGAGAGTGTGAGCCAATGATTCCGTTATCTGTGCTGCAGCATTAGGTGCGACTTGAAAACTGACTGTGATAATTACCTCGGTGACTTGAGCTACCCGATTCTCAAAGTAGAATAGTGTTGATTCTCAATTGTGTAGAGCTCCTTCCATTTTGTTGTTGTGGGTTGGTTGTAGGTTGCGGACATGGTTTCGACCTTCTCCTTCTTCTTCTTGGCACTTGGCCTATGTATATCCACTGGGTTTGGCGTGTTGGTTGACTCTCCCACTGCAAATCGATTACCGTTACGCCTGGCACTCGAGCTTCGATGGAGATGCGGAGTTCGTCTAGTTGTGCTTGGAGCTCTTCTTCTTCTGTCGTCCAATTAGCAAATCCCGCTAGCCATTCATCCATTCACAATAGTTTAAGGGTTTCAGTCTTGTAAACTGAAGGGTTTCATAAAAAGATCCTTAGTGGGGGAACCAAATGACGGGAGCAAAGCGAACCCCGAACCCCGACGGCCTCTAAAACACCGGGGACCGAATGGCGCGCCTCGAGCCTGTCATGGTAAAGCAAACAGGGGGCACCACCTAGCTTCAGCGGCTAGGACGCAAACAACACACCACCATAACAAAGTTTTCATCCGAGAGAGATGG
Organism: Adiantum capillus-veneris; assembly: GCF_014529385.1. Lineage (NCBI taxonomy): Eukaryota > Viridiplantae > Streptophyta > Polypodiopsida > Polypodiales > Pteridaceae > Adiantum > Adiantum capillus-veneris. Next base: position 49,517,394 of record NC_140958.1, on the reverse strand, counting down.
ATGCTTGGGAGTAATGATGAAGAGGAAAGGGAATGAGATCAAGTGAGAGAGAGAGAGGGTGAGGGAGGGGGTATAGCGGCTTAGTACTTAGGCACCACAAAAGGATGGCGAATCCGCACACCCTTCACACATACACAAGCTCACTCCAAACAGAAGACTAGGTGGCGATTCCGCACACCTCACATGGGCAAAAAATTGCAAAAAAACATACTCACAAAACCTCAAGCTTTATTTAGAGAATAAGGCGATGAAATGGGGAGCATAGGGTAGGGGAATAAGAAGGGAGAGCGTGGTAGAGCACATGGCGGATAGGTGGGAGTTGATGGCGAAGACTCGCACGAGGATTATGTCCATCATCCTTCATTTAGTTGTCCTTCATCTTCCATAGCCAAGGGTGTAGAGGTCATGCTCAAGACAAGCATGGTGATGGTGATGGTGTGGGTGTGTGTGAGTGCACTAGGCACACACAATGCATAGTGTGTCTTTGGTGATGTTGTGTGTTTTTGTGTGATGGTGACCCCTCTTTATATAGGGGAGGAGGGGGGGGGAGAAATTCTAGAATTTAGAAATGAAGAAATCATTATCTACATAGGCCATGTGACTGTGGGCCCCACTTGTCTGGCTGTGTGTATATGTGCAAGAACAGCAGTCTCTTGAGAGAGAGACTAAGAGAGAGAGATGGGTTGATGAAAAAAAGTGAGAGGTGACATGGAGAATAAAGTAATTACAAGAGGGGAGAGAGAGGAGTGTGTTCAAAGGTGAATCTGTGTGCAGATGTGTGTGAACACAAGAAAAATCAGGTAACCACCGGGTGGGGATGGGTCTGTGGACACCTTTTTTAGTGAAACTGAGTGTGTGTGAGTGTGGGGGAGGTTATTTAGCTACAAGACAAGAGACATGGCGCCCTTTAGAGAGAGGGGGGGGTATTTGGGTCATGGGATATGATAGGAGAGAGAAAGGGGAGGTGGGGTATACTATTTTGGAAGATAGAGTAAGTTGCATGTGAGTTAGGGTGCATTATTGGTGAGTTAGAATGCATTATTGGTGAGAGGTGGGGTAGCTTGAGGAGAGAGAGAAAGGAGAAAGGACAAGGGGAAGAGAGAGGGGGTTGACCTTTTGAGTGGAGGAGAGGAAAAGGGACACACGGCGGGGCAACAGTGAAGAAAAAGGAGGCAAGGTGGGGATGGGTTGCCCCGCAGGCATGAGGTGGCCTTTTTTACCTTTCTCATATATTTACATAATCATACTTTATTTTTTTCTTACTTTTTTCCAATGTCTTTTATCACTCCCTCCCTAAGAGGGGGTTTTCATGGGGTGGGGACGAGAGAAGAGGGGTATGGGAGCTTAGCTTGTGAAAAGTCCCCATCAATAGGTACAATGACGGCATTACCAAGCCGGCATGGTTCAACGCAGAGGAGTGGGCGGGGATTTCACAAGACACGCAAGACAATCCTGAGAGATTTCAGCAGCAAAGAGATGCAGCCAGAGCACGTTTGGAATCTACTAGAGCGTCACATCTTGGGACTGGAGGCTATGATACGCTTCGACATGAGTTTGTAATTATTATACATATACTTTAAATTATTGATAATATATATGTTATTTGAAGATTTATCTAATGATTAAACCATAATTTTGCAGGAAGTTACCGTGAAGCGCCTTTTGACACGCCGAGAGGAGACCTTTTGACCCAGTTGTAGGAGGACGGAGAGGACGTCGATTGGGAGGCATTAACATGAGGTTCTTCTCACTCAGTGATTGTTTTCATATGTACAGTTTTGTAGTGCTTATGTTTATGGTTTATGCTTATGTTTATGGTATGGCACAAATGTTATAGTTAAGGTTTGACAGTCAACTTAAGGTATGGTTTTTCTATGATGGTATGGCAATCATGTGATGGTTATGGTTATGGTTATGGTTATGGTTATGGTTATGGTTATGGTGATGGTTATGGTTATGGTTATGGTTATGGTTATGGTTATGGTTATGGTTATAATTATGGTTATGGTTATGGTTATGGTTATGGTTATGGTTATGGTTATGGTTATGGTTTTGGTTTTGGTTTTGGTTATGGTTATGGTTATGGTTATGGTTATGGTTGTGCAATGATGGTATGGCAATCATGTGATGGTAATGGTTTTGCTATGATGGTATAGAAATCATGTTATGGTTATGGTTATGGTTGTGCTATGATGGTATGGATGTTATGGTTATGGTATGACAAGCAAGTTATGGTAACGGTTATGGTATGGCAAACAGGTTATATTTATGGTCTTACAATTTTCGACTCATGTTTTAATTATGGTTATAACATTTTTATGCCCTTATACCATGATCAAGCTTTTGATTTTGTGGTTATGTTATTCTTACAATTTTGCTAATTGCCATACACTCGCTCTTTAGCATCAGCTTGTAGGTGGAGTGCGGTTGCTTGTGCACTCTTTCTTTGGGCAGAGAGGGTTGTTTTCTTTTGCTGCAGTACATGCAACATTAGTTCCCAGCCTTCTCTGCCCAAAAAAAAATGCACGCCTAGGTTCGGTAGTCGTTACAGAATACGGTATGAGCATCGGTACAGACTTCGAAATCAGCATCGAAATATGCTATAGAAATACCAATGCTTATTTCATAGTTCATTCCGACGGTCATTACGAAGCTTGTTCCGACGTTTCGTATACCGATGGTCATACCAACATTATGAAACCGGCATCTCTTCCGAGTCCTATTTCAATGCTTTTTTCTTTTAAAACTAACTTTATTTCGTCGCTACCTGTCTCAATTTCTGCACGGCGTGTTGTAGTGGCAGCAAATAGGTTTAGGTCAAATACTCTTAATTTTACCTCATGATTGATGTATGCTTGGATAAATGACACTCTACAACCTCATATACTAGGAAATTTTGACTTTGTGTACATTTGAATATAGAAAGATAGTGTATTAGATCACCTGAGTATTTGATATATTCTCTCAAAACAATTTTCTAGTGCAATTAATGGGTGGTACGACTATTAAAATTCAATGTATAGCTTCTGTCATGCACTAATCAAAAGGTTGTGCCACCAATTTCTTTGAATCATCCAATAATCTTCTTCACCTCATGACCCAATGTGATATGATGTGATGCATGTGTAAGTGATCTAATGAGTGGACTTGGTCTCTAGTTAACCACCTAGTAGACATACTCTATGTACAAACTTTATAGTACTAACTTAATTATGCTCCCCTATCTTCGATCATTGAGGCACAAAATTGAACCCCTTCCTAGGGAACTCGTAATGTTTAGAAGAACCCCCCCCCCCCCCCCCCCCTCCTACGGCCCCCAATTATGGATACTCTCTTTGTGATACCTTTAGAATGTGATCAAGATATTTTTCAAAAGAAAATTTATAGAGTTTCTTTTGTAGCCACACTCTCATGCTAGTCTTATCATTTTTATTTTTAAATTACATAAGGTTTCTTTTGTAACCATGCTCTTATACTAGTTTTATCATTAATCTTTTTAAATTTCATAGGGTTTCCTTTGTCCACACCCTCTCAAGCTAGTTTTCATATGAAAAGCAAGTACCATCTATTCAGCGTAGTGTTCCCACACAGTTTGAGGCTTTGAAATCTAAACTTGTCTTTGTTGTATCTCAATTATAGACTCGCACAACCCAAAGCTTTGAATATCCATAATATACACAAAACTCGCACATCCACATTAGAATTGGAAAGAATTTAAAAACTACGATAGATGCCACCACTTGTCCACTTGATCATATTTAATACACTAAAATATGATAATAGCCCCGCCTTGTCTGTAACAGAATATGGCTATAACATTGACTGTATTGGAATTAAAGTAACAATAGTGAGCATTTCCTTAAGAGAATTCTTAAAGAGCATAAGGAGAGCACTTGATTAAAGGTAGCAAAATGTACATTATACCTAGTTAGCTTGGCATGAACAATACTTGAGAGAGAGAGAGAGAGAGAGAGAGAGAGAGAGAGAGAGATAGAGAGAGAGAGAGAGAAATTGACAATAGTTGAAGACGGGACTTATTTGAATCCAATCCCCCCTCCAAAAGGCTTTTGTATATAGATTCTCCCATAAAGAGAGAGTCCGTACAATACATTCTTTGTGTTCCTTGAGACCTTGTTGATGCATGAAGATAGTAAACTCCATGCACCAAATTTATGCCCGTTACTACCTTGCAAAAACATTAACTTGTCCTCGACCTCAATCCCGAGACCTCAAACATCTTCAAAGGTGGAGAGAGCTAGCAGGGAGTGAGGAAAGGGAAGAGGAAAAAGAAGTAGATGCAAGAAAGAAGAGCTTTCCTCACCATAGATTACTCTTGGAGCTTAGCTTAGCATAGTAATATAGATGGTAGACAGAATGAGCATGCCATTGAAGCTTGACTCTTGGATAGATTTGCAATCCATAGCCAAGAGGTGTTGGTGGAGGCTCTCTACTTTTCAAACTTGGAGAAGAAGATCGAGTTCTTGCTCAACACAATGAGAGAGAATGTGAGTGTCATGTGAGAATAAGCCAAAATGAGTCCCCTCCTTGCCTAGGTAGACCCTCTCTCTCTTTAGTCATGCTTGATCACTATTGGCCCTTGCCAAGCCTGCCCAATCACAAGCTATGACCATTTCAAGCAATAGAGATAGCATTTGGACACATTTCCTTCTTTTCCCTTTTGAGAGAGAGAGCTTAGTTAATTAATTAAATGCATCTAAATTCTCATTGGACCTCCCTAAGGACCATCCAATAGGATTCATGCACACCATGAGTACAACATGGGTAACTGCTTGATATGTGTCCTTATTGCCTCTTAACTCTTGGGCTTGCCTTGAGAGAGAGAGACAGAGAGAGAGAGAGAGAGAGAGAGAGAGAGAGAGAGAGAGAGAGAGAGAGAGAGAGAGAGAGAGAGAGAGAGTGTGTTTGATTCAAAAATCCCATCACTTAGAATCATATACTGAGAGAACTTAAATACTGTTTGCACTTATCTTCTGATTACAACAAAGAAAAGTAGAACTTTAAAAAAAAATAAAAAATTGTTACAAGATCTTTCGGTACATAAAAAATATAGGAGCTTTAAGCCGGAACTCCTATCAGATGAAAGCAAGGATCTTTACCTACCAACCAACCACAAGTACAATCAATAAGAATTAATTTGCACTAAATGGGTGATAGGTATATCAAGCAATCCCCACTGCTTGTTACCGTTGTCACACCCTGAAGCCCAACCCTACTCCTAGGTATATGTTACATTTTCTTTTGCTTGTCTATGTAAGTATGGTAGATTACGGTCTGTGAATTTTTAATAGATTTACAAGGCTTAGGGATGGGGTCTCTAATTGCTGATGGCTTGGTTTGATTATTGCCTTTATGTGCTACCATGAGCTTATTCTGAATCCTTTGTAGCTTGAATATATCACGGGTGACGCTCATCCTAGCTATGTGCCTGTACCCCTATTTGTCATCAATGATTACATATGCGAGTTTAGCATTCTTTTAGAAACTCTACTATATGTTGCTATAGGGGCAACCCTATCATTATGGAATACAAGTAAACATCCTAATCGATAAGTATTCTTGATTTCTTGAAAATGTCGGCAGCATTTTATTTGTAAAACCATTTATTTTTCAAAAAAAAACATATTCTATTCAAAAAATACATCTGTCCTCAAAAGAGGTGTCTAAGTCATTGATCTATTCTTTTTCTAAGTATTAATTATAAAGAAGAGCAGATTTCAAACCTTTCGTTTATACTTACAAACCATCTATACAAGGTTTTTTGTACCAATTCCCTTCTTATATACCACATGTTGCTTTAGGGGCAACCATTCTCTCTATGTTTTAAAGTTAAGTATATACTACTTTCAATTTTGTGAAAATTTTGGCAGAACTTTGTTTGTTCTATCCCTCTTTTTAAAAAAAAACCATCTTTACACAATGAACTTGTCTTTATCGGAGGTTATCCTAAATCCTCATGCCAAGTATTGATACCTCTTTATGCCCGATATTACTTAAAAGAAAAACTGGTAAGGAAAAAAACAAACTTTAAGAACTATACTCAAGGCTTTTAGTTCACCCGGTTGTTACTTGCAGTAGACATCTGTGGTGCTCCTTTTTCCAGTTGATGTTCAAGGTAGTGCACTCCTTGAAACCGTTACCTTCATTTGTCACATAATTTTGTGTATAGATATTAGTCCAATTACACATCGTTTTAGGTATACTATATACCGGTTTACATGCCAAAATACTTGTTGACTGCGCTTCTGAATGCCAAGCCATATGCATAAGTATGAAAACATACGAGTGTGGATTACCAATGCATTAATCTTGTGCCTATTTTTGTGCCATTTATATGAATATGAGGTGTATATATTTTTTCAAAACTATAAGTGATACATTCTATTGCTATACTATGTACGTTCATGTATGCATAACCAGTCTATGCTAAACCGGATTACTTGCTCGTAGGCAAGTCCCAGTTCTTACCACCGGAATTTTTAGCTTATGAGACTGTACGTTTTCATGTGTGTGCCTACAACCGAGTACCTTCTTTGTGAGAAACTACTAATGGAGGATGTGTCAAGAGAGGTTAATGCTATGCTTCAAAACATGCTTTGTGAGAAACCATAGATAAATAGACTAAGGTTTATTGATAGAAAAAACTATACAAAAAAATTGTTTTTACCTTATCTGTATTGTTTGCAGACTTGCCAGTATGAGTGCCTTTAGCAATTTTTTTGTGTGTGAGGCTCTCTATGCAGAGTATGTGTGCATACTTGAGGTTGCGCTATTAGGCCTTGCGACGCCTTAGCTTTATAGGGAGCCCCCTTGCGGTGCCTTAAAGGCAGTCCATGGCAATGTTAGCTGTAGAGATTTTTTCGCCAGAGCCTGTTTACGGCGCATGCTTTAACTTCGCTGGCTACTTTTGGCAAAGTGCGCCACTTGCAAGGTGTTTTACGCCTTTAAAAAAACGTTTTTTTATACCATGTATAGTTACTGGCAATTTGCAAGGTGTTTAATACCATGTATTGCTCCATGGCAGTTTGCAAGGTGTTTAATACCATGTATTGCACCATTTGCAAGGTTTTTAAGCCTTAAAAAATTTCTCTTTTATACACCATGTATAGTTACCATGTTGATCATACAGTGGGTAAATAGTTTCTTTATGTACATAGTACTAATACGTGCTCGGGTTGTCAAAAAAGGGGGGGGGGGAATTGAGATACGGACACCATACTGCCCGCGAGACTTTAATATATGCACGCTTTACTTTCCATATGGTGCAAATTCACAAAAAATTGATAAATTCAAGGATGCTAACATGAATCTGGAGAACATTTACAAAGTTACTGGCTCGTCTATGCAAAAATCAAAATAGTAAGGGTTCCTGCTTGAATAATCCATCATCCTGCTTGTGTTGCATGGCTTCGTCTTTCTATCACTCCTCAGCCAATGATGTTGTTGTCTGTGTCAGTTTTATATAAAAAATTGTTAGTAAAACATACGCCTTGTTATTATGCTAGCATGTGTGTGTTATGTTGTTGTATTATCAAGTGTTGGACATCATGTATCCTTGTGTTCTATGTATTGTGTGCTATTTTGTGTTTGTGTCATCTTGAACAATGTGTTTATACCTAAAATCTGTATGAATTGAGTTCAGTATGACAAACATAGAGCAGAAAAAAAATTGGGGCATAAGATGTCAAACATATACCAAGGAGTTGACATGTAGGCCTAGGTATGCGATATGTCAGTGCGTGTTCCATAGATTGTGTGTGTGTGTGTTCAATAAAGTGTGTGGTCTAAGTGTAGGTATAAGTGCATGGTATGCCAGTGTGTGTACAATAAAGTGTGTGTGTGTGTGTGTGAGAGAGAGAGAGAGAGAGAGAGAGAGAGAGATATAAACAGAGGTAGAGAGAGATAGAGAGATAGAGAGAGAGAGAGAGAGAGAGAGAGAGAGAGAGAGAGATGTGTGATCCAAGAAGAGGGAAAAAAATAATAACTGTGTTCCATAAAATGTGTGTGTGTGTGTGTGTGTGTGTGTGGCCCTCCCCCAACCCTGAGGAAGGTACACTTGGTAAAGGATAGGCCACCTATCCTCTACCAATTTGTTGTTTTAATGTACTGATAGTAAAACTAATGCCTAGAAACTGATTTCTCTCAATGAAGCTAGTAATACATGTAATTATTTTCTCTTTTTTGAAACCGTTCTCTACAAACATAGAGACTAATTTATTTAAATCCGTTACCGCATATGCTTCTTGGGATGGATTATATAATATGGGAAGAACTTGTGATATGCAAACATTATATGCCATCTTTTTTGGTCTATTGCTGGTTGCATGAATAAACGACACATTAGGGCATGGTAATTTGTCTTTTTTCCATGCAGTGTATGTTATATACTCACCTTCCATTGATTCGCACAACTGGATGTGTGTGTTTAAATATGTGGTTTGGTTTGTCTTGTGTGTGGCTTTAATCCCGATAATGTCCAAAGGGTAAATTGTAAAGGGGTCCTCTTGGGACAGGGGTTTTTTGTGATCTAGACATTGTGAAATGAAGGGATTATTAGCAAATAATAAATCATCCATATACCGCCATGAGTATAAAAATGCCGTCATCATATCAAATCGGATAAGCCTGGATAGTTTCTTTATGTATTCAACTTCATACCAAGCCAAGTACAAATTACACCATAATGGAGAACAGCTATATTCTATTGGGATACCTTTTTCTTGGCGATAAATGTGCTTACCTAGTTTGGTAAAGCAATTATCAAGAACAAACTCATTGATGTTATGCAAATACGCAAACGTCCAGACAACTTCTCTTTTCTTTTTTGTGAGCACAATCCGCTTGTGGTTCTTCTTAAACCCAAGATAATTTATACCCTTGATGAGTCTAATAATGTGGTCTAGTACCTCAAGAAGTCCATGCGTGCCTTTGTGAGGGATGGCTTCATGACAGGATGTTATATCAAAGGAATGAATGCTTGTAATATGTTTTGGTAGATTAATCAAAAAATAATATTGATTATTAATCATCCAATACCCGTTGGTTTGTGTCCCAGAGATCATTTGTAGTTTTTTATGTGTGATTTCGGTGAGCTCTTCAAAACCTTGTATTACGCTTTTGAGTATTTTGGTGATCATAGTCGTGGCGGGAGTGAATACACAATTATGTGCATTAGTGATCCATCTAAAATCCATTTTATGGATTTTAAAATTCCCCGTAAGATAAGGGAGAGAGAACACAGCTGGTGTCTCTAATCCAATTTCATGGGTATATGATCCTATAGCTTGGCATATTTCCTCTTCTTCTGAAGAAAGAAGACGGAACTCCAGGCTTTCCAGTCGTCTCCTTGCCGCTAATTGTATAAGTTTCTTACATATGAAAACGGGATTTTGAGCTGATTTATCAAGTCCGCATATGAACAGATATTGTAAAAGATAATTTATTTCATTTATCAAGTCCGTGTTTTTGTACCATGGAGTTTGGTTTTGCCTGTAGAAAGGAAATTGGGAAAACAATTCATTAACCGATCCCTAGATATAATTGTAATGTGATTTACTATCTTCAAACCCTAGAAGGATACATAATGTTTTCCATACCTTGCCAAGTTCTTTTTCTACTGACTTAGGGTTGATTGGTACTACCGGTATGTGATTCAACCCTTTCTTGATAAATTCTGGAATGTTTTGTGTCTAGCTATGCTAGGGTTAGTGGTGATCACATGTTTCCCAAATGGTTCAAAATCAACTAAAAAATTGGAAAACCTCTTATGTGTCAAACAACCACATGGTTGTGATGCATCAAAATCATGGGCAAACACCGCAGATGGTTTATAGAGGGTATGGTTCAAGTTTTGGGTATACTTCTACCCAAAGCAAATCCTCATTTTAGATATGCATGTTTCCGGTATACTTCCACCCAAAGCAAATCCTCATTTTAGATATGTCTGTTGATATGAAAATCATTTATAAGTGCTTGAAAAAACTTATGCGGATTAATAAATTCCATAAATTTGTTACAAAATAATATATGAACAAATCTTCCATATGCATCTTAACATTGCGTTCAAAGTGTAATAATCCATTATTTCTGGTATGAAGTAAATGTACCTGATCATCAGAAGTTGGGTATTCAAGTGCTTTGGGAGTATCACCATAGTCCTCTGATCCTCTAAATTGCCCTGGCCTCTATTGAGCTTATATGTGAAGCTGTTTTTCAGGTATGTACGCAGTCCGTGAACGATAACTCAAAATCGGTGCAGAATTTGAAGAAACTTCCTTCTGCAAAGTTGTAGACCACATCGATTCCAATCCCTCTAGCGGGTGGTTTCTCCAAAATCGATTTTGATCAGGAGAAATATTGAAAACAAAAACGTACTACTCTGATACCATGTTGAGAGAGAAGGAGAGAACACAGAAGTAGAACCCCAAAGTGTGTAGAATACACACATGAGATTATGTATATATAGAGGGGACCTGGGTGCCATATATAGAGAAGCCATATATTGAGTAGCCATGATGATGTTTCGTTGATACCATGGTTATTCTCGGTGATGCCATGATGTTGTTTCGTTGATACCATGGTTATTCTCGGTGATGCCATGATGATGTTTCGTTGATACCATGGTTATTCTCGGTAATGCCATGATGATGTTTCGTTGATACCATGGTTATTCTCGGTGATGCCATGATGTTGTTTCGTTGATACAATGATTATTCTCGGTGATATCATGATGCTTTTCGTTGATACCATGGTCATTTATTCATTTTTATTGATATAATGATGATATTTTGTTAATACTTTGATGGTATTCATTGATCACTACATTGATAAATGTTGTTTTATGTAGTATATACACATATCATTTGTATCACGTAATCACACATTTTGTACTTTTACGTTTATACTTTATGTACCATATGTTGTCGTTCGTATATATGTCGTCAAAAGAGTGGCGTCGCGAACCATCTCTTATGGTATTGTGAACATAATTATTTCATTAACGATGCTAATCATTTTCATGACATGTTCTTTTTGGAGTCTATGATCTATGTAGGATTGATCAAAGAATTGATTTTATGAAGACAAACTTGGTGACAATAAAAGATTTATGAAGATATGTTTGGTGATGCCATATTGATGACAACATGAAGACATGTTTGGTGATGCGATATTGATGACAAGCTACACAGCAGATTCACGGAGACACTTTTGATTACAAGCTAGTCGATAGCTTTTATACCTCTTTATTGAACCTTTGTATTCATTATTGTATTTGATAGGATAGGAGTAATGTAAATCCTCATAAAACATTCATTGTAAAAGGAGTGATGTAGCTCCTCGTAAACATTTGTATATTTAATGATTTTTATAATATAATGGTGGGTGTATATAGAGCTGTGGGTTTTTCCCTTGATCCCCCAAGGGTTTTTTCATCCACAGTTAGGGACCCTTATTTGAGCGGGGGTGTTGAGCATGTGAAGCTACTCAATATATGGCTTCTCTATATATGGCACCCAGGTCCCCTCTATATATACATCATCTCATGTGTGTATTCTACACACTTTGGGGTTCTACTTCTGTGTTCTCTCCTTCTCTCTCAACAGCCTCTTGCTTGTTGACGCCATGCTGCTTGGTGTGTGTGTGTAATCTTCTTTACTTTATCCTTGCCTTTGGGTGGTTTAAGTAGGGTTTCGATTGTGCTGGAAACAGGTGTGTTGTGTAGATTTAATTTGAACAAGTGGAGTCCCTGGTGTGTATAAGACCAATCCCTTGGCTGCTTCTAGCATGTACTCATGAAACTGATAGTCCATAAGAGAAAGCCCCTTGGTGCGAGCAATGATTGAAGAGCTTGGACACTTTTTTTCCATCAACATTGGATAATTTAACCTGTTTAAGTTCAAAGAGAACATCTTGTGTCAAAAGATGCTTGGAATGTAAGGCTAAGGTTTTACATTGCTCGACGATGTCCGTGGGAATACTACACAACAGCCCTAGAGAGGAGATTGTAAAAGGTGCCCGATGGTTCAAAATCTCATAATCCCAAAGTTTGTGCTCAAGCCTAATAGCATCTAACTCCACTTGCCTAGGTGGTAGTAGAGGAATAACCTCTAAAAAAAGTTTAGAAACCGCTCTTTCTGGGGTTATGCAGTTTGCATCGGCTAAAAAGTTGAGGGCTTCCTTCTCTTCTTCTTCCAGAAGGTCAAGATCAAGAAGGGGATTGATAACCTTTTTTGAATGTTTGATTTCAATAGGTACGGCAGGAAGGTTATGGATAAAATATAGCTTGTTCACAATAGTGGGTAGAGATGTAAAGTAAAAATCAAGATCAGAACTATCTTGTGCATCAATAATGGGAAGCTTAGCTAAGAAAGTGTTGAAGGCCTCTAGAAGCTTATCTTTATCTTTTCTAGAAAGAATCAATAGGGAAAGCCAGTCATTAATAGAAGCTGTGTTTAACACTGATAAAGAGTGGGTGTGTATGGCTTGTTTCTCAAAATCTAATAACTTTTTGTGGAATTCTACACCCTTGAAACAAGACAGTATACACTGTGTTCCCACCGGAGGAATAGGAATGCCTTCTTCTGTTCCATATCCCAGACGCGTGAGAGATGGAATCCAAAAAGCTTGAATAAAGAAAAAATGACTAAACCATCATTTATCTTATACCAATACTAAGTTTTCTCAGTATATGATAGATACCCGACCAAAGGTATCTTGGGAAAATTGTGTGTGTTTGATTGAAAAATCCCATCACTTAGAATCATGTACTGAGAGAACTTAAATACTGTTTGCACTTATCTTCTGATTACAACAAAGAAAAGTAGAACTTTTTTAAAAAAATAAAAATTCTTACAAGATCCTTCGGTACATAAAAAATATAGGAGCTTTAAGCTGGAACTCCTATCAGATGAAAGCAAGGATATTTACCTGCCAACCAACCACAAGTACAATCAATTAGAATTAATTTGCACTAAATGGGTCACAGGTATATCAAGCAATCCCCACTGCTTGTTATCGCTATCACACCCTGAAGCCCAACCCTACTCCTAGGTATATGTTACATTTTCTTTTGCTTGTCTATGTAAGTATGGTCGATTACTGTCTGTGAATTTTTAACAGGTTTACAAGGCTTAGGGATGGGGTCTCTAATTGCTAATGGATTGGTTTGATTATTGCCTTTATGTACTCCCATGAGCTTGTCCCGAATCTTTTGTAGCTTGAATATATCACGGGTGACGCTCATCCTAGTTGTGTGCCTGTACCCCTGTTTGTCATCAATGATTACATAGGCGAGTTCAGCATTCTTTTAGAAACTCTACTATATGTTGCTATCGGGGAAACCCTATCGTTATGGTATACAAGTAAACATCCTAATTGATAAGTATTCTTGATTTCTTGAAAATGTCGGCAGCATTTATTTGTAAAAGCATTTATTAAAAGAAAAACCATATTCCAATCAAAACAGACATATGTTCTCACAAGAGGTGTCTAACTCATTGATCTATTTTCTTGCTAAGTATTCATCATAAAGAAGAGAAGATTTCAAACCTTTCGTTTATACTTACAAACCTTATATACAAGGTTTTTTGTACCAATTCCCTTATTATATACCACATGTTGCTTTAGGGGCAGCCATTCTCTCTATGTTTTAAAGTTCAGTATATACTACTTTCGATTTCATGAAAATTTTGCCAGAAATAAGGTTTTTGTGTGTGTGTGTGTGTGTGTGTGTGTGTGTGTTCAATAAAGTGTGTGGTCTAAGTGTAGGTATAAGTGCATGGTATGCGAGTGTGTGTACAATAAAGTGTGTGTGTGTGTGTGTGTGTGAGAGAGAGAGAGAGAGACATATTAAACAGAGGTAGAGAGAGATAAAACATTAGGGAAAATTTGGACTCACAAAGGGGCCTTATAAGGAGTTTGACTTCCTCTCTCATGTCCAAAACAAGCGTGCGGTAAAATTTTTGCAAATCAACTTTAAACTTGGCGGAGATTTGGCAGTTAGAATCTCCTCTTAAAGCTCTTTCTAATGATATATAGCACGCTACTAGATTCCTCATTTTTTGAAAGATTCTATTTTTGATTCTCTAGATTCTAGACGGAGTTGTCACATCACAAGAGAATAAAAAATAGAATCTTTCAAAATATGAGGAATCTCATGGCGTGCTATATATCAATAGAAAGAGCTTGAAGAGTAGATTCTAACTGTCAAATCTCCGCCAAGTTTAGATTTGATTTGCAAAAAATTTACCGCACGCCCATTTTGGACATGAGAGAGGAAGTCAAACTCCTTATAAAGCCCCTTTGTGAGTCCAAATTTTCCCTAATGAGAGAGAGAGAGAGAGAGAGAGAGAGAGAGAGAGAAATATGTGTGATCCAAGAAGAGGGAAAAAAATGATAACTGTGTTCCATAAAATGTGTGTGTGTGTGTGTGTGTGTGTGTTCTCTCTCATGTCCCTACCTTTAGGGATCGCCCCCTCCTTTGTAGGAGTCATGCTTGACTTTGAACACCTCAAGCACCTTAGTCTTCAAGCACGAGAAGCACCTCAAGCACCTTAGTCAACTCAAGCAAGGCAAGCACCTCAAGCACATACCTAGCTTGCCTAAGGTGTATAAAGTACCCAAAGGTCCTAGGTCTAAGGACTTTTAACACTAACCTTTGGAGGTATTTTAAGCTCCATTATCTGCTCATTTCTCTTTGAAATACCATCTCCCTTTTGGACCCTCAATGAGAGGTAGCCTTCTCTCCTTTTTGGTTTCATGTTGAGATAGATCTAAAACCACATATCTATATTCTAACTCTTGTTCCCTTTCATGTTTCCACATTAAATGATCAGTTCAAGTTGAGAAAATCATATGGGATACGTAGATATTACATTTTATGACATTACACTAAAAGAGGTCACTTAAATTCTGACGCCAAATTACCAGTGACAATGGCAGGCGTCGGTATATATGCAGATAAGTATGGAGGGAGATGAACATTTTTAAATTTTTTATTTTCAAATTTTCGACGCTTGAATCAATGATTTTTCCGACACTTACATAAATATGTATTTCGCCGCCTCTTCCGATGTTTAATCCTGCAAAAACCGAATATGTGGGTCTTTCCCCGCGCATTTCTCTAATTTGTGAGCCTCTTCTCTTGGTCTCCTCCTCCTCACCTACTATAGATCTGGTGCCCAACAACTTGCCGGAGGTGAGAATGTTGCTTGTTGACTACTCCTTAGCATTAAGGTGAGATTCTTTTCAAGTTTACTTGTAGGTTTAGGATTTAGGGTTTAACATAGTGTGTGTGTGTGTGCGCGCGCACATTTTTGTAGGTTTGAAGACGTTTACAAAACCCTTTCTTGCTCAAATAGGCAGCATGCGAGTGCTCCAAAGTTTTATGCACATTAAATCACTTTAAAATTATATTGTATATTGACAAAATAAAATTTCATTAATTAGGATTTCAATGCAGTTTTGTTTAGAAATTATGCTTTGAAAAAAAATTCACTACAAGAGGCTATTCATATTAGCGACGCTCACACAACGACGCTCAAAAAAATAAATCTCGACGTCGCTATGAGCGTCGCAAATTTACTTGTAGATTTGCGACGCTCATAGCGACGCCGACTGGGCTAAAAAAATAATAGAGAGCGCCCAAAAACTCAGATCTCAGATCTGAGTTTTTCGGCGCCCTCAAGCAAGGAGCAGGTAACGCTCTCCCTCTCTCTCTCTCTCTCTCTCTCTCTCTTCTCCACACACACACACACACACACACACACACGAGGAGAGGAAGGAGAGCCAGGTATGCTCCTTCCCTCTCCTCACTCTCATGTTCCCTTCCCCTCTTTCTCTCTCCCTCTCTCTCTCTCACACACACACACATACACACACACACATAGTGTTTTTGAGAGAGAGAGAGAGAGAGAGAGAGAGAGAGAGAGAGAGAGAGTACAAACATAAACAAAAATGCACACACACATACATAAACAAAGAATGCACACACACATTGAGAGAGGAAAAGAGAGAGAGAGCATGCATAAACAAAAAACGCACACATTGAGAGAGGAAAAGAGAGAGAGAACATGCATAAACAAAAAACACACACATTGAGAGAGGAAAAGAGAGAGAAAACATGCATAAACAAAAAAACGCACACACATTGAGAGAGAAAGAGAGAGAAACTAATTTAACGTCGTAGGAAACTAATTAAAATTAAAAGACCTAAAGATCTAGCCGACGAGGAGTTGAACTCAAGACCTATTATTCAAGAGGGAAATGGCATAACCAATCTATCTTACTTGGCATGGGTGATAGAAAGGTTATACCATTTATCTCTTTTTATTGGCACACACATCCACACATGCGCACACACACAAGAAGAAGAGAGTTATAACGTCGTAGGAAACTATCCTAAAAGACGTTAAAGATTAGGTTAGATGTAGACTTACGTTAAATTATATTTAGGTTTATTTAAGTTAAATTAGATTAGATTTAGGTTTATTTTTAATTAGATTTACGTCTATTTACGCTAGATTTAGATTTACGTTATATTAGATTAGATTTAGGTCTCCATAGACTGTGATGCCTGCATGAAGCGGGTGAAGAAAGCCCTCAATGGAATATAGGGTATTGTTGCCTTCACTCATGGTGGGCTCCGTCGATCCAAAAGTACTAGTGAAATTTCTTCAGAAGATAGGGAAGAAGGTGGATCTTCAGGGCGGCAAGAGTGACTACATCCCCGACACAATGACCATCTAGACAACCTCTAGTCATTCAACAGCAACTTCAAAGTTAGTAACAAGAGCAAGAACGGTCTAAAGGGCCAAATGCTGTCGTCAGATGTGGATGGAGATGAGGCAGCGTCACCGCCGGAAGTTAACTCTCACATCTTTAGTGATGAGAATGCCAACTCTTGCCGAGTTATGTGAAAAATTATGTGTTACATCAGTTTTAAGGTTCTTATAATCCCTGTTAGTTTAGTTCTTTGTTTTTAATATAACATAATTTATGCTAGATTTAGATTTATGTTATATTAGATTAGACTTAGGTTTATTTAGGTTTACCCACACACACACACACACACACACACAAGAAGAAGAGAGTTTTAACGTCGTAGGAAACTATCCCAAAAGACGTTAAAGATTAGGTTAGATGTAGACTTACGTTAAATTAGATTTAGGTTTATTTTTAGTTAGATTTACGTTTATTTAGATTTACGCTTATTTACGTTAGATCGATTCCACGCAAGAATTACTTACAGTTTAGGGTTTAGAGTTAGACGAACAGTGAAAAGATCTACTGTGAAAAGATGTTAAGATGCTGTGAAGTGCTACAGCTAGAGAAGAGGCAAAGGGGTTTTGTCCACTACATGCAGTATCATGTAGACGTGGGTCTGTAGATTTCTTGTACCCACAAATATAGGTATTGACCAATAAAGACGAGATTATAACCTGGTGGTTCTGATCTCCGTGCACCTCTAGACCGAGGTGTGCGGGGATTGGACATGACTAGAGAATGTGAGGTAAAGAGAGAGAGAGAGAGAGAGAGAGAGAGAGAGAGAGAGAGAGAGAGAGAGAGAGAGAGAGAGAGAGAGATAAGACGAAGAATGCCAATAGAATATTAAATTTGTTGTCCAGGTTATAAGATTTTTATCCTCATTATGAGTAGTGACGAGGATGTGGGACCGTCCAACCAAAACACCTATCTCTCAACGAGGGTCTTATGTCCTTGTAATCAATGCAAGCATGATGTGAGACGAACAAGACGTGTTTCTTTGCAGCACGTTCGCGAATTTGGCGAGTTCAATCCATCTATTATAGATCGAGTTGTTGCCAATTATAACTCGCCGAACTCTAACGCTGGCCAACAAGCAGCAATCTTGCAACCCAATAGACATGTTCGCAGGCGCTTTGGTCAAGCAGCATATGTGAGGCCACAAGATGTAGCCTCTGACAACTCGGGGGATGATCATGCAGAGCACATTCCCAACGAGGCAATGTTTGAGCCCGAGATTGATGAAATGATCGAGACGATCATGGATTCAGAAAGGCTTATCTATGATGATATGAAAAGTGAAGGCAATACGCCATTGTATAATGGAGCACGTATGTCTAGATTGAAATCAATCCTGGTTCTTCTCAACATGCAGGCAAAGTTTGGATGGAGTGACACTAGCGTCACAGCGCTTTTCAGGTGATCTATTACAATTAGTTTACTTTAATAAAACTCTAAATGTATAAAACTCTAAATGCCATGAATGTAAGTCCATGGCCGCCCTAGCATCATGGCATGAGGAGAATAAATCTTCGGATGGTGTGCTACGAATTCCTGCAGATTGCGCAGCCTGGAAACATATAGCTGGAACATGGTCGGATTTTGCCAGGGAAGCTCGAAATTTGCGCTTAGGCCTGGCTATGGATGGCGTAAATCCATTTGGTCAAAGATCAACATCTTACAGTGTATGGCCCGTTGTCATCGTCAACTACAACATTCCCCCGTGGTTGACTATGAAGAAGGGGCACCTATGGCTAAGCTTGATTGTGCCAGGGCGATATAAAGTGGGGAATATGGATGTGTATCTTCGTTCACTATTGGAAGAGCTACAACAATTGTGGATTGGCATAGAGGTGGTGGATATGAGCCGACACACAGGACGACGGAATTCTTTGATCAGAGGCATTCTAATGTGGACCATGCATGACTATCCCAGGCTAACAGAATTCTCAGGTGATCTATTGACACTCCTCACTCAGACACTGTAAATCTTGTTTTTTCCCATAGTTGATCTATTATCATGTGTATACATGCAGAGCTTCAAACAAGCGGATACAGAGCATGTGTTACATGTGGACCTAGAATGAATGCACGTAGGGCGCCCTCACTGAAGAAGCAAATCTACGAACGTCATCAAGCGTATCTTCCAGAGAATCATGTGTTATGCGACGGCTTTTTGGGAAGAGAGCCACCAAGGATGTCTGCACAAGCATGGTTAGAGCAGAAGGAGATGTGCGATGACGGATTGCCTCCAGGGATGAAGAGACTATCTCTATGGTACGAGTTACCATACTGGCCCCGACTCATGATCAATCACTTGCTCGATCCAATGCACATATTCAAGAATGTGGGTAATCTACTATGGGACCATCTGACCGGCAAGAAAGATACTTTGGGAGCCAGAGTTGACCTTAGAAATGTGGATCGTATGGAGCAATATTGGCCGCAAACAGCGTCTGATAGATTGATAAAACTCCCTAAAGCACCATGGATTTTCACAGGAGCCCAAGAACGCAAAGTAAAAGAGACCACTCGATCTTTGCGGACCCCCACTGGCGTAATGCACTCGCTCCGAACGTGTTTTACTAAAGAAGAAAAGCTTACCAGTTTGAAGTCACACGATTGGCATAAAATGTGTCAGGTACGTTCTTAGTGGACTTTAATATCATTGCATAAAATTTGGACTTTAATATCTTTGTTGCACATACTTTACAGTTTATTTTACTGGTTGCCATTGAGGGATGTTTGTCTCTCGACATCTGTAACACAATCTACAAACTTGCAAAGCTGGTGCAATGGATCTCACAAAAGAAGATCAACGTAGACTCCATACCATTCGCCAAACTAAATGCTACGGAGCTTGTGTGCATGTTTGAGAAACATTTTCCTACTACCATGCTGACCATTCAGGTGCATCTTCTTGTTCACATAGTTGATGAGGTGGAAATAGCTGGCACAGTTCATTCCAGATGGATGTTCTTCTTAGAACGTTTCATGAAAACGCTTAAGGGATATGTGCGTCAAAAGGCACGTCCGGAAGGTAGCATGGCAGAAGGTTGGTTGGTATCAGAGTCCCTAGTGTACATTGGAGAGTGGCTAGACGGATTTGATAAAGCCCGGGACACGCTATGGCGAACCATAGATGATGAGCGCATATCTGGGATTGTCATGTGCAATCTCGGTGTTGAGAAGAAGATGACGGAAGATCTAGAGGCTAAAATCAACCGATTTTGCATGCTTCACAATCCAGTGATGCAAAAGTGGATTTCACAATATGAGGATGCAAAGCAAGAGTGACAAAGGGCACGAATCGAGTGGAGACGGGGAAGACGAGCACCGATGCACTATCCGACGGTTCTGGAGAGCCTACCAACCTTCATGAGCTTAAGATGGTTGCACAACCAATTGAAAAGCGCACAACAATGCGGTGACAAAGTGACTACGGAAGAGTGGGAGTACTCTCGGGGTTGCGCGACCAAGGTAAGTTTGCAATGTACGACTAGCTAGTGACTTTATTTCTAAACGTTTGAACGGCCACTCATAATCTTTGTTCGTTGTAGTATAAGTCATACACAGCAGCTTGGTTTAAAGGTCGACATTTTAGGGTGGAACGAATCGACAAAAAGCGTTTTACTCAAGATTGTGGAATCATGGCAAAATTTGAACAGTCTAGTCGACGACGTTCCTCTAATGCAGATCCTGTGGTGGCGGAACTCACTTACTTCGGCACGCTGCAAGAGATTTTGAGGATCGATTACAGAGGATTTTTTGTCGACTTGTTCGACGTGCAATGGTTCAAGATAATCATGGAGGGTCGCAACGCTACTGTGCGTAGAGGAGAGTCTGGTTTTCTTGAGGTGGATTCTACTAAGAAATGGACTGACCTAAGAGACACTTTCGTACTACCCGAGCATTGTGAACAAGTTAGTATGTAAATAGTTAACATCCCCCTTTTACAAGTTATGTGCTTGAAAGCTCTCATGTAAGTTATGTGGCTCTGGCAGGTAATATTTCATCCTACAAAGTCTACATCAAACTGGTGGTACGTCATAGAGGTAGCCCCTCGTAGTGCAAGGACGTATGAAGGCTACCATGTGCCAATCACAACGGCATCAATGGAGGAGATCAAAGAAGATGCTCAATCAGAAGGCGCTGCGGTGGTGCCTGACGAGCATCAAGATGCTACTACTCTATATGGGGTGCATGCAGAGGAGCTACAAAATGAAACAGAGGATATGTGTTTAAACGGAGAGCTCTATATAGATATAGGAAGTTATGCTGAGTTATGCGAGGATAAGAGAGAGATCTCTTAAAGCCACAAATATTGTATTTGAATAATTTTGCTCCGTGTTGTAAAAGCTCTGGCTCTCTAAGTACCTTCCATGGTGTATAACGCTCTTTTCTACTCGCGCTCACACCTTTTGATTGAAAATTTTGAGTTTTCGACTTGCCTCTTCTATCACTCAATTCATTGAGTCATTGTATTTATATGCGTCATTACGTCATTGTATTTAATGGTCTTTGTGTCATTGTCTACTCTATTCATTCAATATTAAGTTTAAATATTCGTATGTTTAATGCAGGTATGGATGATGAGGAGTTTCTTTCTTCTTTGTCACCGCAGCAGAGACAGTGGTACGTGGAGCGTCATCGCCCTGGCGCATCATCGCGCGTTCCTACTCCATGCGCATCTCCCTCTCTTTTTGAGCATTCGGCGCGCTCCGAAGCTTCGGCGTCGACGAGACGAGCTTCACACTCGTCTAGACACCAGCGCTCTAGTGGTGGCGGTGGCGGTTGTTGTGGGGATTCCGCCACCGATGCCTCCACACCGCCTCGTGTTCGACGAGGCTCTTTACCCTCCCCTTCTTTGCCCGCCCCCACACCAGCCACAGCATCGCCATCTATGCTAGGTTTTGCACGGCTGACTGTTCCTAGCAGTTACACACCTCTACCTACTCCGCCAAGAGCCACCCCACTCGACACTCCTCGCTTCGGGGCCCAGACGCCGGTGGAGACACCTGACGTCCGTACCCCCATCGACACGCCGCTAGAGACCCCTGCCGGGACACCCAAGTTCACGCGTCACCGGCCAAAGGGCTTGCCTTACTCCGTCGACTTCAGCGGCGGCATCATCATGGACGATGACGGCAAGAAGGTGATCTCGGGCATGCGTGGTCTTTGCTCTCAGCTGTTTAGACACTACATATTAAACAAATGGAGTGAAGTACCAAGTGATTTTAAAAACAGAGTCATCAGCATACTTCATGATAAGTTTCCCGTTCCAACACGGGATCAGCGCTTCAATGAAGACTTGATGAAGATTCGAATGCGCGAATACTGCAAACACAAGCGTTCCGAAGTGCAAAAAGCAATCAAGCATGGGTGGAATAGGCCAGATTGGCTGGCCAAAGAAGATTGGAAGAATGCGAAGAAAGCAGCGCGCGAGAATCCCGACAAGTGGAAGCAACAAAAGGATGCAACCAGAGCGCGAGTAGAGGCAGGGAGCTCGCACCACTTGGGGAGCGGTGGATGGGCATCATTTGAGGCCGATTTTGTAAGTGTTTTCGCATTGCTCTTTATGTTCGATAGTTTAGGGTTTATGAGTTTTTTAATTCTAACATAATGAATTCTTTGTATGTTTTGACAGTGGTTGATGACAGGACGTGATCCCACACCGTACGAGCACGAGTACGCAGGCAGGAAGGGCTTAAACGCCCTGATGGACATTCTCAGTTCTCGCGGTGGCATGGTTAGTATTAGGGTTTACTCTTTTCTATTTTTTGTATTGTTTTATAAATATCGTTATATGTTTATACTTACTGAAAGCTGTCTTATTGTCTTTTTTTGCAGAATCCGACAGATACGCCGCTTGAACGCGATGAGACGTCTGACTAGACGATGTCAGTTTAGTCGTAGCTAGATAGCATTATTTTAGGGTTTCTCAAAGCTTATGTATCATGGGATGGATTTTATACGTCTTTTTGAACCATGTATATTATTACATTTGTCACCGCAGTTCATTTTGCCAATCAATTCTTTATGCCTATGATGTTGTACAATTGTCATTATTACATTTTCCAATCAATTCATTTTGCCTATGATGTGTACAATTGTCAATTTTACGCTTGTCAATTTTGCAAACAATGCGTCTTGTGGGTGACTATTTTGGGTCTATTATCTACCCTTGCACTTTTTTAAAAAGTGAATCAAGTACAATATGGTTGATGGGTGGCAAGGCATTCAATGCCCTGTCACCAAAAAAAAATTCTCTCGGGCGTCGCTATAACCGTCGCTATTTATGGCTCTGTAGCATCGCTATGA
Source organism: Adiantum capillus-veneris (assembly GCF_014529385.1). Classification (NCBI taxonomy): domain Eukaryota; kingdom Viridiplantae; phylum Streptophyta; class Polypodiopsida; order Polypodiales; family Pteridaceae; genus Adiantum; species Adiantum capillus-veneris. The sequence continues at coordinate 49,494,294 of NC_140958.1, read as the reverse complement.
GCATCGCTATAGACTTCTGTGTAAACGTCGCTATAACCGTCGCTATGAGCGTCTCTATATAGCGACGGTTATAGCGACGCATATAGCGACGCTCTCATAGCGACGGTTTTAGCGACGCCAGAAGTTATAAAAACCCAGTGTATTTCCGTCGCTAACACGTCACAAGAGCACACAACCTCTTGTAGTGATTGTTTTGAGATTATGGTATGGCAAAATTATGCTACGGATAATTATAATTTTGATTTAAAATTATGCTACGGCGAAATTTTGTATGCTATGAAGAAAATTTGTTTCAAAATTATGCTATGGAAAAATTTTGTTTTGAAATTATGTTTTGAAGAAATTTTCTTTTGAAATCACGCTACCATCTCATCATCATCATGTGATTGATGAGATTAAGGTTATAGGTTTTGGTAAGGTGTACTTTAGGTTATAGGTTAGGTTAGGGTATAGGTTATATGTTAAGTTATAGGTTATACGTTAGGTTAGGTTAGCTTAGCTTAGGTTAGGTTATAGATTAGGTTAGGTTAAGTGATAGGTTAATTAGGTTAGGTTAGATTAGCTTATAGGTTAGGTTCTAGGTTAGGTTTAGGTTATAGGTTATAGATTAGGTTAGGTTATAGGTCAGGTTTAGGCAACATGTTAGGTTATAGGTTGTACATAAAAGGTTAGGTTAGGTTATAGGTTAAGTTAACTAATGTTTAGGTTATAGGTTTGGTTCAAAAAAATCTGATGCTTCCAACTGAAACATTGGCAGCCCATAACCATGATGTCAATAGCTTACAAAATTATTGCCAAGTCAATTGCCCTAAGACTCTATCCCACTATGGATAAGGGTATCAATCCTCGCCAGCAAGGTCTCATTAAAGGAAATCTATTTAAGATAACACCTTGACACCAATGGTTGGATTAGAATACACACAATTCAGCATGCAAGATTGTGTCGGTTATAGGTTAGGTTATACTTAGCGATGTGAGCAGGATGGAAACACACACAATGCCTCTATAATCATCCGACACACACTCTTGGGATAATATACACAGACACACTACGGGACACCACTCAGCTTACAAAAAATCCACCTGGCTGAGACAGGGAACACACCGATGGAGTGAGAGGAGAGAGACTATCCATGTGTCCACTCAACACACATACACACACACACACACAAATCATCTCAAAAGAGTAAGATTTCTGATGCTTAGATACAATTGAGCTTCGATCAACACCAATGGGGCAAATAGCTCACACCATATGGATGAAATATGCCAGATACAATTTGAGCAGAGGCTTCAAAGGAGAAACTTAAACAACCAAAATAGCAGGAAAACAATGAGAAATTTAGCAAAGTGGACAGCACCATTGCCTCCAGAACGGCAAAAAGTACCAGTTTAGAATATCAAAGTGCTCAAATCCGAGCTCGAATAAGCAGTTTATAGCCAAAACAGGCTCCAAAAAATAGCAAAAATTGAGTTACAATTGTTCCTCCTCTTCTCTCCACGTTTTTTCTGATTTTTTCTCAGGTTTTTCAATTTTCACACTTTACTTTATCCCTGGGGCACCTTTGGCCTTTTGATTGACCTCAAACAGACCCCGAGCAGGCCAAAACCCTTCTACATCTATCCGTAGACCTGGCACTCAACTTTTCTCAATAATGCATCCCACAAGTGGCCCCCAATTATAGTTCTCATGATCACCTTTTTGCATAATTCATCACAGGAAAACACTCCTGTTGTGTCCTCACTTATCCACATAGAATTCTTGATCTCATTCGTCCTCCTGACGCCACTGGATGTCACTTGATGCACCTGCTTACCTCATGGCATACGCCCGTTGATAGCTTTCTTGAGAATTTTTACGCTCTATCAACCCCTCATTATTATAGAAAAATACATTGATACTAGTGACGATGAAAATCGATGTACTATGTACACGCTGTCCTACATGTACACATGTGGGCCCCATGTAACCACCTGACTCTAGAAAATGGGAAATTATTTATTCGATGCACCATGCATGTGTATGTACATATGTGCAATCACTTCTTCCAAAAAACTCCTAACATAATTTTCCATCCCCTAGCCTGCTAGATCATTCATGATCAGCAGTAGCAAAAAGAGATATGAGACTCGCCGCGTCACAAGTCTCCTCATCCCTCACAGACATTACTTGTTCTGCAGACAACTCATCTTGCTCCACCACCATTAATCTAGCATGATATAGTTTAAGACGCAATCTATTTATCTTTGACTTATGTAGGCTAAGAATCCCATCCAAGTTAGCCAGCTGATATGTACCATTCGGAAAACACTCCTCTACCTTGAAAGGTCCTTCCCACTTAATTTGAAACTTCTTTTGGAATGTCTTGTCCAACTTACTCTTGTAGCGCAAAACCAAGTCATGTTTCTTGATACCCTTAGTTTTGACCTTTTTATTTATCTTTGCTAAAGCCTTATCTTGCATCTGTCCATAATGTTTCAATGCGGTCATTCTATCCAGTTGAACCTCTTGTAATTGTAAGAGCCTGTCTTTGAATGCATCACTCGACTGCCCAAGAAACTTCTCTAACATCTTGACTGCAGACAACTCGACTTCCACAAGCAATAGTGCTTCCTTTCCATATACCAAATGAAATGGAGTAAACCATGTACCTGTCTTCACCGAAGTACGGTAAGCCCATAATGCACTAGGCAATTCCAAATCCCAATTCTTTCCTTGGTGCTCTGTCACTTTTGAAAGAATTTTTACCAACTCACCATTGAATCTTTCATTTAATCCATTACATTGTGGATAATAAGGAGTGGTATGTTGGTGCCTAATCTTCATCTTCGCGCATAAAAAGTCTAACAGTTTAGCTCTGAATCTTGGCCCTTTATCCGAAAGTAGCTCCAGTGGCACCCCAAACTTGCAACATATTTCATCGTACGCAAATTTTGCCACATCCTTTGTTTTGATTTGTTTTACTGCTATAGCCTCTACCCATCTAGAGAGATAGTCCACTGCAGTCAAAATATAGCTTTTGCCCCTGCTTGTGATAGGTAACGGGCCTATTGCATCAATTCCCCATTTTTCAAACACACCAAACGCCATAATGGTTTTTTTTGTAGCTCTAGCTTCAACACTCTCTTCCCAAATTCTTGGCATCTATTGCAAGACCTACACCAATGGTGAACATCCTTATGCAAACTAGGCCATACATACCCCTCTTGCAAGATCTTATGCAAGGTGATCTTTAGAGCAAAATATCCGCCACATGCGCCTTCATGTTTCTCTTCCAACACTCTATAAAGCTCTTCCCACCAATGTACACGTCTCAACACGAGATCAGCCCCTTTCATGTACAAGACATCACCAATCAATTTGTACATGGATGCTCTATGCACAAAACCATACTTCTTAGACTTCTGAATGTCCTTCGGAATGATTCCTGTTAGCAAAAGCTCCTCTTCTTTAGCCAAACTTTTCCGGCCATGATAAAGAGGTAAATTGGTCCTTCTTAACTCGTTACGTTAAGAAGGAGGACCCCCCCAGCCCCCCCCCCCCCCCCCCCCCCTCCTACGGCCCCCAATTATGGATACACCCTTTGTGATAGCTTTCGAGTGTGATTAAGAGATTTTTTAAAAAGAGAAATTCATAGAATTTCTTTCGTAGCCACACTCTCATGCTAGTTTTATCATTATTATTTTTAGATTACATACGGTTTCTTTTGTAGCCATGCTTTTATACTAATTTTATCATTAATATTTTTAAATTTCATAGGTTTCCTTTGTACACACCCTCTCGAGCTAGTTTTCATCTAAAAAGGTAGTACCATCTATTTAGTATAGTATTATCACACAATTTGAGGCTTTGAAATCTAAACATGTCTTCGTTGTATCTCAATTATAGACTCGCACAAACCCAAATCTTTGAATATCCATAAGGTGCACAAAACTCGCACATCTACATTAGAACTAGAAAGAAATTAAAAAGGAGGATAGATGCCACCACTTGTCCACTTGATCATATTAAATACACTAAAGTATGATAATAGCCCCGCCTTGTTTGTAATGGATTATGGCTATAACATTGGTTGTAGTGGAATTAAAGTAACAATAGAGAATGCTTAAAGAGCATAAGGAGAGCACTTGATTAAAGGTAGCAAAATGAACATCATACCCAGTTAGCTTGGCATGAACAATACTTGCGAGAGAGAGAGAGAGAGAGAGAGAGAGAGAGAGAGAGAGAGAGAGAGAGAGAGAATTAGAGAAATTGATAGTAGTTGAAGACGGGATTTACTTTGTTGAGATGTAGAGAGAAAGAGAGAGAGAGACGAGACAAGAGACACACCATATACGCTCCCAAAGACTGATTCATATTGAGGACAAGATACAAATATATAGGTGAGACCAAGTTGAGTAGAGTGAGCCATATATAGCTCCAACACCCCCACTCAAACAAAGGTCTCTAGCTTTGGATGAAAAAACCCTTTGGGAGTTCAAGGGAAAAACCCAAGCCCCTATACAATGTGAAAATATGAACCAGGGATGATGATGTGAAAGTGAATTGTGCATCTATGTACAAATATTCAAGTGACTTAGAGATCACAATGTGCAAATGTGGAGTGTGCATAGTGCATGGTACCTAAAAGATTACAATGTCATATGTACAAATCTATTACAATAGCAAAGAAGCTAATCTAGAAAGAGTGAGGTTGAAGCAACTCCAAGCTTCGAGCGCAAGAGGATGAAACGTGACTCGTTGAGGCCTTTGGTCAAAATGTCTGCAATCATTTGGTCACTTGGATAGTGCTCAACCATAATGGTTCCTTTGCGTACTTCATACCTGACATAATGATAATGGACAGCAATGTGCTTTGACTTATTATGTTGAGCATAGTATTTTGCAAGACTAATAGCACTTTGGTTGTCACACCGCAAGGGTGTGCTAGAAAGAGGAGAGTGACCAATATCAACCAGCATTTGTCGAAGCCAAATCAAATCACGAGCTGCAAGTGATGCCGCAACATATTCTGACTCAGTCGTAGAAACTACAACACAACGTTGTTTCTTGCTAGTCCAAGAAACAAGACAACCATTTATAAAGAAGCAATTTCCACTAGTAGATCGCATAGATAAATGTGAGCTTGCCCAGTCTGCATCTGTGTAACCCAAAAGAGAAAGAGATTGCATAGAATCCAATGTGAGTTGTCGTCGATAGACTAAACCAAAATCTGTAGTGCCTTTCAAGTATTTCAACACGCGCTTTGCAGCAAACCAATGCTTAAGAGAAGGACATGCAAGATGTTGTCCAAGATAATTAGCAGCAAACAGAATATCAGGACGAGTGTTCATGCCAACAAACTGAAGACATCCAATAAAGTTAGCATAAGGTTGATTTGTGACAAGTTGACCGCCATTGTCAAAAGTGTTCTTCGTAGAGCTCGCAAGACAAGGTGTGTTGGCTGAATGTGCAGATTCCATACCAAATTTTTGAATAGTATTTGCAATAAACTTTGACTGTCGAAGGAATAAAATACCTTTTGTACGGTTCCGTTGGATTTGAATGCCAAGACACGAGTGAATCTCTCCAAGATCCACCATATCAAATGCAGAAGACAATAACTTTTTCACTTGCTGAAGAAATCCCAAATCATTGGAAACAAGGATGGTATCATCCACATAAAGAGCAAGAATCACAAAATTGCTACCTTGGCGTTTTATGTATAAGTTGGGCTCTGACGAGCAAGAGATGAATCCTTTAGAGGTGAGAAAAAGATCAAATTTTGTATACCAGGCTCGCAAAGCTTGTTTGAGACTATATAGTGCCTTATGGAGTTGAGCAACAGGTCTTCTTTACCTGGAATAACAAACCCTTCTGGTTGTTCCATATAAATTTCGTCTTCCAAGTCACCATTAAGAAAAGAAAATGCCAATAAAACTCGAACACTTGTAATCCAAACAGCTGGTGAAAAAGTCTCTTGATAATCAACACCAGCTACTTGGGAGTAACCTTTTGCAACTAAACGCGTCTTGAACTTGTCAAAAGATCCATCTGCTTTTACTTTTGTCTTATACACCCACTTACATTTAATAGTTGTACAACCAGGAGGTAATTCAGTTAGTATCCATGTACCTTTAGAGATAAGAGAATCGTACTCTGCTTCCATAGCCTCTTGCCATTGATCCTTTTGTGGTGAAGAGATAGCTTCATCATAAGTAATGGGATCTTCGAAAGTAGAAAAAGCATTATCAGCAATATCGTCATCATAAACATGACATGAGCCATGTTCAAAATCAATAAGCAGATCAAAAAAATTATCAATATCATGATTGGCAACATTCGGAATGGATGGTTGTGAAGAGGAAAGTTTCTCTATAGGAAGAGTTTCATCTTCTGAAAGAAATGGAAAAGCTTGAAGCAATGATTTAGTATCATCAGAATCATCCATGGACCATAAGCCTCCCATAAGCTGTTCGTTAAAAGTAGCATCACGATTCACAATTACTTTCTTAGAGGAAGGGTCATAGAATTTGTAGCCTTTGGAAGTGTTAGAATATCCAATAAAAATAACTTTAAGACCAGGAGCATCAAGCTTTGTTCGTGTTTCTTTGGGAACATGAATATAAGCAATACATCCAAAGGTTCGAAAATGAGATACAGAAGGAATGTCACCTGTCCATGCTGTGATGGATATCTTACCAGAGGGTGCAGTAGTAGGAAGATGATTCTGAATAAATACTGTTGTCAAAGTAGCTTCAGCCCAAAAAACACGAGATAAGCCAGAATGAATTAGCATACATCTTACAGCATTGAGAATAGTGCGATTCTTTCGTTCAGCAACAGTGTTCTATTGAGGGAAATATGGAATAGGGTGTTCATGATGAATTCCACTGTCAGCACAGTAACTCACAAACTCTGGAGAAACATATTGGCCTCCATTGTCACTACGAAGCTTCTTAAGGCGACGACCAATTTGAAGTTCCGCAGCCTTGTGGAAATGTTTGAAAACAGATAAGGCTTCAGATTTTTTTCTAAGTAGAAATACAGTCGTATACCTTGAGAAATCATCAATGAAAGTAATGAAGTAGCGATATTGTGATCTCAAAGAAGGTAGAGGTCCACATATATCAGTATGAACAAGATCCAATATGTCATGAGAATGAGTTGTATTTGAAAGAGGAAAGGGTTTGCGATTGTGTTTCCCAAGAGCACAAAATTCACAAATTCCCATATGAGGATGAGCTTTAAGATCCATGCCATGAACAAGATCACGACGTTGAAGAGCAAGAAGTTTTGAGAAATCAGCATGAACAAAACGGTGATTCCATACTTTGCAATCATGATCACCTGGAGCAGTGACAACATTTTCTACAGCATCGTTGAGAGAGAGTTCAAACAAATTACCATTTCAAGGAGCAGTGGCTATAGTCTGTCCATCTTTCTCAATTCGGCATTTGGTATGATCAAATCCAACAAACAGACCAAGATCAACAAGTCTAGCAACTGAAAGAAGATTACGTTGAAGATCTGGTACATGTAATACTCCTTGCAAAATTCGAGTGGAAGAAGATAAGGTACCAAGATATAAGTCTCCAATACCCTTTACCTGACAAGTAGTATCATCAGCAAGATAAACAACACATTGAACTGGCAGTGGATGATAGTTATGGAGCCACTTAGACTGATATGTCATATTTCCTGTAGCACCAGAATCGACAATAAAAAGTGATCCATCGCGTACATGAAGTATTCTGTCTGGAGCAACTGAACATAGGACGCAGCTTGTTTCTGGTACCATGTTGTTTCGATGTTCAGTAGCATATGCTCTATTCCGATCTGTGTCGAATCGACGCTTATAGCACATATGAGTGGGATGATTAGATCGTCCACAATATTCACAAGAAGAAGAAGAAGAGTCTTTAGATAAACGTGGTTGTTTTGTGGTAATATTGTGTTCTTCATCATATTGACGTGCCCAACAATCATCTTCAGTATGGCCATTTCTGTTGCAGTAAGAACATTGCTTATTAGGAAATTTGAGACGAGAGAAAATATTACCGCGACGGCCACCTCTGCGGTTTCCTCCTTGAAATGGACGCCTTCGAGCATAAAAAGCCCGTTCCATCTGTTGTGACTCAGTCTCCTCGTGTGAAATCATAGCTGTATCATGACTAGCATTACGACGTTCTTGACGTTGAGAGTATTCAATTAAAGACATGCAGGCTTGGTTGAAATCAAGACCATCTTTATTAGAGAGAATAGTAACAATGTTATCATAAGAAGAGTCCTTCACCGTATCAAGGAGAAGTGTAATCAATTGCTTTTGTGGAACAGGATCACCGGCAGCAGCAAGTTGATTAATAATAGATTTGAAAGATTCAATATGTCCCGTCATGGCAGTACCAACTTCATATTGTAACTTGTTAAGCAACCCTCTCAAATAAAGTATTTCTGTGACAGATTTCTTCTGAAAGTTTGCAATAAGGTACTTCCATACGTCATGGGAAGTAGGCTCTTCATACATATCAAGCAAAAGGGAATCAGTAAGAGCAGAAAGAATATACTGACCAGCTACTTTATCACGTCGTTGCCAATCCGTATAGGAAACATTCCAATCTTCAAATATAGGTCCTTCAGTGATAATCACGTTATCATTATCCGTATCAACAGGCTGAGGCGGAAAAACACGATTTCCAAGAACAACATCGGAGAGTTCATCGACTTCAAGAATTAACAACATCTTTGCTTTCCAGCCTGGAAAACCTTGACCTTGGAAAGGAGGAACAGAACGCTGGCCAGAAGGAAAGCCGTTGACGAGAATATTCATAGCCATATCTTGTTGCGAGAAGACGTATAAGATAAGATCGCAGAATTTGCACACCATATATGTTGAAGGCCGCAATTGAGAATGAGAGAGATATGAGGACTGCGTTCTATCAACGATAAACGTAAGAAGGATGCTCAAGGAACTTCCAAAGATGTGAGAGACGTCACCCAAAAAGGGCAGGGTAAAGGAGACGTTAATAATAAAAAATTCCTCAAAATAGAGTGGCGTGAGACGCAAGATTGACTGCCACAATACGAATAGAAAAAAGCTAAATCTTCTCGAAAAAGTTAATGCCAAAATAAGAAAAACGATCGCGGACGCTTCACGAAGAAGTAGGACGAAGAAAGCTGTGTCAAGCTCAATTGCAGTAAAAACAGCATAACTTTCTGCTGCGAACTCCGATTGACGCAAACCTAGAACTCAAATCGAAGAGCTCGACGAGACGAACAAGTTTTAGATGAAAATAGCCATTGCGCTACTCTCCATTGCGTTTTTCCCGTTTCTCCAAATTTTGAGCAGAACAGCAAGAAAATTTGAGATGAAGTTCAGGGTGTCATCAACAAGAAAACGTAATCAGCGATTAATTTTATTAGCAATAAACGTCACACAAAACACTAATCATATTCTTCTTAACACAAAACCACCACAGTTAACAAGAATCAATGCTCAAAAATAAAATTTGTAGCAATTTTTGAATCTTACATGCAAATCGCATACACATACTGTTTTGTCACCATGAATTGAATCGGCGCATGATCGTTACTGCTCTGATACCATGTTGAGATATAGAGAGAAAGAGAGAGAGAGAGAGAGAGAGAGAGAGAGAGAGAGAGAGAGAGAGAGAGAGAGACAAGACAAGAGACACACCATATACGCTCCCAAAGACTGATTCATATTGAGGACAAGATACAAATATATAGGTGAGACTAAGTTGAGTAGAGTGAGCCATATATAGCTCCAACATACTTGAAGCCGGTCCCCCCTCCAAAAGGCTTTTGTATTATAGATTCTTCCATAAAGAGAGACTTGGTACAATACATGCTTTGTGTTCTTTGAGACCTTGTTGATGCAATGAAGATTGTTCCCAAGACCTCAAGCACCTTCAAAGGCGGAGAGAGCTAGCAAGAAGTGAGGAAAGGGAAGAGGAAGAAGAAGTAGCATACGAGAAAGAAGTACTTTCCTCACCATAGATTACTCTTGGAGCTTAGCTTAGCATAGTAATATAGATGGTAGAGAAGATGAGCATGACATTGAAGCTTGACTCTTGGTTGGATTTGCATTTTATAGCCAAGGGGTGTCGATGTAGCCTCTCTACTTTTCAAACTTGGAGAAGGAGATGGAGTTCTTTCTCAACACAATGAGAGAGCGTGTGAGTGTGTGAGAATGATTCAAAATGAGTCCCCTCCTTGCCTAGGTAGACCCCTCTCTCTCTTTACTCATACTTGATCACTATTGGCTCTTGCCAAGCCTGCTGGCCAATCACAGGCTATGGTCATTTCCAGCAATAGGGGTAGCATTGGACAAGTTTCCTTCTTTCCCCTTTTGAGATAGAGAGCTTAGTTAATTAATTAAATGCATCTCAATTCTCATTGGACCTCCCTAAAGACCATCCAATAGGATTCATGCACACCATAAGGACAACATGAATAGGTGCTTGACATGTGTCCTTATTGCCTCTTAAGTCTTGGGCTTGCCTTGAGTGTGTGTTTGTGTGTGTGTGTGTGGATACATTCTTAAGTGTGGAGACATTATCCCATCTTCGGGTCTATCTAGCCATTTTACCAACACCTGTCCTCTGACATGATGTTTGGTGCGAAGCTCATGAGAATCCAAAATCTTTTCAGGCTCATGAGGAATGCTTGGCTGTTCCATAAGGGCAACTAACACACCTGTGTCAATGACCTTATCTGTCCTAGCTGTTTTTGTAAACGGCTAACATGAAAAACATGATGAACTCGTGAATGCTCTGGGAGAGCTAACTTATAGGCCACTTGGCCTATACATTTGAGAATGGTAAACGATCCACAATAGCGTGGTGAAAGTTTAGCAAATTTTCTCGTCTTCAGACTTTCCGAATGCTTTGGAAATTTAAGGAAAACCTTCTCTCCTTCTTCAAAAGTAGCAAGACGATGATGCTCATCTGCGTACTTCTTATATCGATCTTGAGCTTGTTTAACATTCTATCGAGCAACTCGAAGCATGTCAAAATGGTCTTGGAGAAAATCCTTCGCTTGTTGTATCTTCTCCGTAGCCAACCCCACTGTAACGGATGATCTAGGTTGAAATCCATATAAAAGCATAAATGGACTAAACCATGTAGCCACATGCTTTGAACTATTATAATAAAATTCCAATATAGGTAAGTAGTCTTCCCAATTGGTTTGCTTCTTCCTAACAAACGCTCGTAGCATATCCTCTAGCACTTGATTAACTCTTTCTATTTGACCATCCGTTTCTGGATGATTAGCTGTACTTAGATTAAGCTTAGTTTCCAACTTTTGGAACACAGCTCTCTAGAAGTGATTATCAAAATTTTGATCTCTAATGATACTAGCTAAAAGACCGTAGAGTTTATATATACGCTTTACAAATAGCCATGCTAATTTTGGTGTCTTAGCTGTAGTCTTGGTAGGAATGAATCGACCCATCTTTGTGAGATGGTCTACAATTACCCAATGGAATCATCGCCACGATTTGTAGTAGGTAGTCCTACTACCAAATCCAAAGAGATACTCTCCACTTACCTTGTGGAATCTCTTAACGATGTAAAAGTCCACCTACCTTGAGGAGCTCTGCCTTATTAACTTGGCACTGTAGAAATTTTAGTACATACTCTTGAACATCATGATGTAAGCCCGGCCAATAAAATTGCCGTCGAACTAAGGCATACGTCTTACGCATACCTGGATGACTAGCACTTGGAATATCTTGACACTCAAATAAGATTTGGCGCCTAGTATCTAAGTTCTTTGGCACACATACTCTACCTTTGTGGAGTAAGTAGCCATCATCAATGGAAAAATTCTTCCATCACTTAAGCGCTTCCTGAGTAGGGGTGGAGCTCTATGTGTTGGAGTTTCTATCTACGCATGTAGAGACATGTTGATCTGGATGTTTAGAGACATGTGAGTGTGAGGGATCCCTTTTTAAAACTGCACTCCACACTTTAGCATATGATTGATCTTGTGCACACTTGCCATGTAATGACTCTAAAAATCCACTCTTTAGTTTCGTGAAAGCAAGTGAATTAATCTGAGGCATCCGACTTAGTGCATCCGCTACTACATTATATCGCCCCTTGCGATATCGTAGCTTACAATCATAATCTTGAAGAACTTTTGCCCATCTAGCTTTACGGCCCTTCAAGTCTATTTGATTAGTAAACCATTTGATACTCTCATGGTCAAAAACTACTTCAAACTCAGTGTTACCATATACATGTGGTAGTGATGTGTGTGAACACACTAGGACCGTCGGGGCATTTTTTCCCTCTTTAGGAGGTTTTTCCCCCGAGCATTGTATATACGCCCATCACTCTAGGGCTACCTATTTTTCCATTGCATACTAAGTAACACACTCTCTATTGTGTGCCTTGATCTTCCTTCGTCTTCTCCAAGCTGTGTGCATTTCTTTGCAACCCTAATTCCAACAATTGGTATCAAAGCAGGTTACATCCTCCCGGGCTTAGTCGCCAGCTGCTCCAGCACACGCCTGCTCACTTTCTCTGATTTTAGTGAGCTTTGGCAAGCGTTCGTAGGTCAATAAGAATTTTGAGATAGCTCGAAGAGCTTAGTCTGCTCATATTTTTTATTTGGGCTCATTTCGGCCTTCGTTTTCACTACAGGCAGGTCTGCACAGGCAATTTCTTCATTTTGTGTAGAATTTCTGTCAGTGCCGTTTTTTTCTTAACAAGTGCCTTACATTCTATATAGCACGTGCTATTCCCGCTCCGTTTCTCCTATTTTCGGGCAGCTTGTGCTATATAGCACGTGCTGTTCTCGCTTTGTTTCTCCTATTTTCGGGCACTTTTCACATCCGGTGCAACATTTACCATGGCTGACAACAACAACATAGATGTGTTCAAGATGTTTGTTGCTGAGGAGAGGTTGGATGGGGACAACTACCCTATGTGGGCTTATATGATGCAACACGTTCTTGGGTCAAAGGGCGTTTGGAATATTGTGCAGGGCATTGATGTACGTCCTCGTTCTAAGGATGTAGGCGATGTTGAGGATGTTGCAGGTCTTGCTGCAAGGATTGCTACTATTAGAGTTGTTTTGCCTACGACAGAACAAGCTCGTTGGGATATAAAGGATGCGCAGGCTCATGCATTGATTGCGTTGTCTGTGAAGCGCACCATTGTTCCTCACATTCGTTCAGCAAAATTTGCAAAACGGGCTTGGGATATTCTAGCGGGTCTTTATGCAAGCCGCAATGAGCCTAAAATTGCTTTGCTGCGTAAAGAGCTGGAGTCGAAGATTACGCATGAGGAAGATGATATGGAAACTTTTCTTGCTGGTGTTAAGGATGTCAATGAGCAACTTATTTCTGCAGGTGAAGTCATTTCAGACAGTTCCCATGTGCAGACTGTTCTTGATGCCTTACCAGATTCTTACCAAACTTTTGCTAGTACTTGGAGACTTATGACCCAAGGAAATCCTGAAGTTCTCAAGTTTGATGCATTATGCACGTTGTTGTTGCAAGAGTCACTTTCTAGAAAAAACAGGACTAGGCAGTGTGCAGTTAAACAGGATTTTATTGCTTCTTAAAAAAAGGGTGGTAACAATAATGCAGCCACTTCTTATGGTTCTGCTACGAGTGGCAAAAATTATGTTCCTAATGCTTCTGCTGGCAGCAATTCGTCTGGAAATTCTGGTGATAAGTGAAAAAAGAAGATGTGTTGCCCATTAGGCAAACTTTGGACTCACAAAGGGGCCCTTTAAGGAGTTTGACTTTACCTCTCTCTACCAAAACGGGCGCATGGATAATTTTTTGCGAATAAACTCCAAAGTTGGCGGAGGTTTGACAGTTAGAATGTTCTCTTCAAGCTCTATCTACTGAAATATAGCACGCCATGAGATTCATCATATTTTAGAAGATTCTTTTTTTGACTCACTTAGATTCTGACAGAGTTGTCACATCATAGGTGAATCAAAAAAAGAAATCTTCTAAAATATGAGGAATCTCATGGCATGCTATATATCACTAGATAAAGCTTGAAGAGGACATTCTAACTGTCAAACCTCCGCCAACTTTGGAATTTATTTGCAAAAATTTATCCATGCGCCCGTTTTGGTAGAGAGAGGTAAAGTCAAACTCCCTAAAGGGCCCCTTTGTGAGTCCAAATTTTGCCTAATCTGATTATTGTAAAGCTAATGATCACTTGATCAAGTCGTGTCCTAAGTTGAAGGCCAAAGAGGCTAAGAAGAAAGAGGGTGGTTCCACTACAAATGCAGCCATTGTTGAGTCTTCTATGAAAGGAGACTGTGATGCTGATGTTGATGCAGAATGGGTGTTTAGCGCAGAGTGCACTTACAATCCTGCTATCCATGGTGCATGCTTGTCAGTTGCTGCAGATTCACATGTGTGGTATTTCGACAGTGGTGGTACAAAGCACATTACCTCACATCGTGAATTGTTTACCTCTCTTGAGTCTGTCCCTCATGGGAATTTAGTCACTTGTGCCAACAATGCCTCTTATCCGGTTCAGGGAATTGGAAAGATTGTGCTTACTATTGCAAATGGCAGTTCCTTCACACTTGTTGATGCACTTTATGTACTTGGGATCAAGAAGAATCTCTTGTCGGTATCCGCACTTGCTAGACTTGGACTTGTAGTCAAATTTGTGAATGACAGATGTACAGTTCATGATCTTAGTTTTGGTGATGAAATTGTTACCTCTGGCCTTTTGTGCCGTGGGCTGTATATATAAGCTCACTTTGTATGACAAGTGTGGATAAAATTTTGCAAATGCTGTTGTAGATTCAAGGGCTATTTCAGATGCAAAACTTTGGCATGCACGTTTTGGTCATCTGAATTTTGTCAGTTTGAGCTGCGTTTGCAGAAATCTGATATGGTTGCTTCTTTGCCGCCTCTTGAAGCACCTGTCAAACATGTTTGTGAAGGCTGTATTTTGGGTAAGATGCAGCGTTCTAAGTTTCCAAAGGATGGTTTAGTTTGGGCCACATGCAGGTTGCAGCTTGTGCATAGTGATGTTTGTGGGCCCATGCAAACTCCGTCCTTGTGTAATTACCTTTACTTCGTGACTTTCATTGATGATTACTCCAGGCATGCATGGGTATTTCCGCTAAGGAGAAGTCCGAAGTTTTTATGTGCTTCAAACAATTTCTGGCTATGAATGAAAATGTCTCAAAATGTATTATGGGCACCCTCCGTTCCAATCGAAGGGGGGAGTATATGTCTCATGAATTTAATGCATTTCAGGCTAGTTGTGGGATAAAACATCAATGTACAGTGCCTTATACACCTCAACAAAATGGTGTTGCTGAGAGGAAAAACAAGTCAGTGATGGAAATGGCACGATGTATGGTCAAAAGTCAAGCTTTGCCGCATTCTTTTTGTCTTGAGGCCATCATATGTACCACTTATGTAATTAATAGATGTCCTACGAATGCTTTTCAGTCTATTACTCCATATGAAGCATGGCATGATAGAAAGCCTTCTATTGAGCACATGCGTGTTTTTGGCCGTTTGGCATATGCGTTGGTGCCACAAACACAGCGCAGAAAATTGGATGATAAGGTTGTTAAATGTATTTTTGTTGGTTATAGTGCCGAAAGCAAAGGTTACAGGTTATATCATCCGCAAACAAATCGTATTCTGGTTTCACGGGATGTAGTGTTTATGGAAGATTCTGTTGAGCCCCTGCTGTCATGCACTAGAGACAGTAATGTAAGCTCACAGGACATTTATGGCACTTTGTTGCCTCTTTTTGGTGGTGGAAATACGAATGTAAGTTCCAATGAGGCAAATGTACAGCCTATGGGGGTTTTTGAAAATGTTACAGATCAGCCTATTACTGATGCAGATGTACATGATGTACTTGATGAGGAAAGGGCTGAAAATGAGCAGGCTAGAGGTATGCCAAAATGGCTGGTGCACACTTTGCGTGACAGTAAATTGGATGCACCTTTGTCTAGTTGTACTCGTTTAGGCTCTTGCCATGCATCTTATGCATCAAATTGTTATGCTTTGGCTGTGTCTAGCTTACATGATGTTTAGGAGCCTCTGTCTTTTGATGAAGCACATAATTCAGAAAATTGGATGGCTGACATGCAATCAGATATGATGCACTTATAGAAAATGACACATGGAATTTATGTGATTTGCCTCCTGGCAAAAAGGCCATTGGTACAAAGTGGGTTTACAAGTTGAAACACAAGCCGGATGGTGCGATCGTTCGCGATAAGGCTCGACTTGTTGCAAAAGGTTATGCACAGCAAAAAGGCATAGATTATGAAGAGACTTTTGCTCCCACTTGTCATATGACTACTGTACGTTTTCTATGTGCATTGGAAGATCATTTTGGTTGGGATGTACATCAATCAGACATTGTTACTGCTTTCTTGAATGGTGACATATTTGAGGAAGTTTTAATGTAACGCAGCCTCGTGGTTTTGTCATAAAAGGACAAGAGGACAAAGTGTGCAGATGTAAGAAGGCTTTGTACGTGTTGAAGCAATCTCCTCGTGCTTGGTATGAGAAAGCTGACACTCATTTGGTTAAACGAGGCTTTTGTAATAGTCCAACAGAAAGCACATTGTATGTAAAGCATGAGGGTGATGTACTTCTCATTGTGGTTCTTTATGTCAATGATTTGCTGATCACTGGACCAAATGAGAGACATATTGCTGAATTTAAGGCTGATTTGAATGCTACTTTCAAGATGAAAGATTTGGGTTGCTGCATCATTACTTGGGTATACAATTTAAGCAGTGTGATGGTGGTATTGCCTTGTGTCAGAAAAGTTACATAGAGACATTGCTATGTAAGTTTGGACTTGAGGATTGCAAACCTATTGCCACTCCCATGGAAACAGGTTTGAAGTTGAGTCTACATGATGATGGTGATCCTGCTGATGTCACTCTTTACCAGACTTCTATTGGATGCCTCATTTATGTATGCAACCCGAGGCCGGATATTCAGTTTGAGTCTCACAGGTCAGCAGATTTATGCATAGCCCAGGGTCTAAGCATTGGTAGGCTGTCAAGAGGATTTTCCACTACCTTAGTGGCACTTTACATCTTGGCTTGTTTTATCCCAAGGGGGGATCATTGCCGCCAGACTTACATGCTTTTTCGGACTCAGATTGGGCTGGTTGTTTTGACATGCAAGTGTCCACAAGTGGTTTTTGTTTCATGCTTGGCAGTTCATGTATATCATGGTTGAGCAAGAAGCAACCTACTGTGGCCACTTCGAGTTGTGAGGCTGAGTATCGGGTAGTCTCTTTAGCTACCATTGAGTGTGTAGGGCTGAGATGCCTTATGGTTGATTTGGGTGTTGGACAGGACACTGCCAACACTATCTACACTGACAGTCAGAGCGCATTTACAGTTGCGAGGAACCCAATTTTTCATGCTCGCACAAAGAACATTGAGGTGCATTACCACTATGTCAGGGAGAGGCTCTCAGCAGGAGAGATCAGCTTGGCTTATGTGCCAACACAGGACAACCTTGCGGATCTTTTCACAAAGGCATTGTCTCGTGAGAAGCTTGAAGCTTTCTGCAAAGCTTTAGGCTTACTCCCCTTTGTGGACTGATCATGTCTTCACAGCATGGCACTTCCCTTCATTCATGTGCCAGCTCTCGTTCACTGCATCACTCCAGGGGGGATTTGTTACCATATACATGTGGTAGTGATGTGTGTGAACACACTAGGACCGCTGAGGCATTTTTTCCCTCTTTAGGAGGTTTTTTCCCCTGAGCATTGTATATACGCCCATCACTCTAGGGCTATCTATTTTTCCATTGCATACTAAGTAACGCACTCTCTATTGTGTGCCTTGAGCTTCCTTCATCTTCTCCAACCTGTGTGCGTTTCTCTGCAACCCTAATTCCAACACTCAACACCATATAAATAGTGCTGCCACTTTTGTAAAGCGTGAATTATGGCATAGAGCTCTCTCTCGTAAACAGAATAATTCTATTGAGCTCTATCCAAATTTTTACTTTCAAAGGCTATAGGTCTTCCCTCCTGGACAAGTACCGCACCAATGAATTTATCACTAGCATCAGTCTCTACCACAAACGGCTTAAGTGGGTCGACAATTGCTAGGATGGGAGTAGTGGCTATAGCTACCTTGAGCTGTTCAAAACTGCGTTTTTGGGCTTCTTCCCAAGAAAAGGTCTTACCTTTTGCTTTAAATTGATCCATCATACGAATAGTGATTTTGGCATAGTCACGGATATACTGTCAATAAAATCCAGCCATGTCTAAAAATATTTGAAGCTCCTCAACCGTGTTGGGGGATGTGGCCATCGAAGAATGGAAATGAACTTTTCAGTGTCCATCTTGATGCCAAAATAAGAGATCACATGACCGAGGTAATGTATCTCTATTTTAAAGAAAGCGCACTTGTAGTTGTTCAAACACTAGTCGTAAGTGTTCTATGTGTTCATCTTCAGTCTTACTGTAAATGAGAATGTCATCAAGGAAAACCACAATAAATTTTCCAAGATAGGGACATAGGACACTATCCATGAGTGTCATAAAGGTAGCTGGAGCATTGGTTAGACCAAAAGGCATAACCAAAATTTCAAAATACCCGAACCGTGTTCTAAAGGCAGTTTTGGAGATATCTTGCAGTAGGATACGCACCTGATGGTATCCTGAACGAAGATCTATCTTTGTATACTATCTTGCCCCATGGAGTTGATCAAACAACTCATCCACTCGAGGCAGAGGATACTTGTTCTTGATGGTTATCGCATTTAATCCGCAATAATCTACACACATACGCATAGTACCATCTTTCTTTTTTACCAATAGAATTGGTGATACCAAGTGCTAGGTCTAATGAAACCACGAGCGAGGTAGTCAACCAACTGACTCTCAACCTCCTTGGCTTCTTTAGCACTCATACGATAAGGTGGTTTACTCGTCGGTTTAGTGTCTGGCAAGACATCTATGCCATGTTGCACATCACGTATAGGGGGTAAACCCGGTGGTAAATCACTTGAGAACACATCACTATACTTCGTGAGTAAGTGAGTTAGATTTTGCCATGCAAAAGGAGAAAGTAAACTATAGCTATGCTGAGATGGAGAATATTGTAATTCCTATAGTTTGTTTTACAACAGTTGTACGTTTCTCTATAGAATTAAACTTGAGAGCACTTTTCTCGTTAGATTTGTTAACACTTTGTTTATCAGTAGAATTCATTGCACTTTGCATACCATTACTAGAATTCACCGCACTTTGCTCTTGAGAATTCACAAGACTTGGAGACAAGCAGTAACACAAAAAGACTTCATCTATTAAATCTGTTTTCTGCAAAATAGAAAGCTAGGTTGTACATATAAGAGGTGCAGATGGTATATTTTTCTCACCAAGCAAAAGCACATGTTTACCATTGACCATAAAGGATAAGGAGTTGTATTCATAACTAGTGTGCAATGTGTTTCCTAAACCATGCAGCCACTCCCGCCCTAAAACTACATCAGCACGCTCCATGTTCATAACTTGGAAGTCAAGGGTCATCGTATGATCTTAAACAAGAAGCTCAACCCCTTGAATTACCGCGTCCCATACTTCTTTATCATTCCTCCACCATATACTTGTGAGAGCAGGGAGTCTGTGTAAGCTTCAATTTATTAACTAGCTTATAGTTCAAGAAGTTATGAGTTGCACCATCATCCACTAAAATATGAACACATTGTCCATTAATAGTGCCATGCATGCGAATCAAATCATGGGGGCTAAAGTTGGGTTGCCACATTGAAGCAGGCACACAACACTTGTGCTTTTCTTCCATATGAAGAACCTCTACAGCACAATATTTAGGAGATGAATCTAATGTGAGCTATTGCACCGTGTGCATGGCCTTTTCTTTGCCTTGCAAAAGAGGACAATCTTTCTTGTTATGTTGGTCCGAAAAACATTTAAAACACAAATTGTGTTTCTTTGCATGCTCAAAATTAGCAGTGCTGAGAGACCCACGTAGAGTATCTCGTGATTGCTTAGGCTTCTTAGCCTCTTGTGGGCGCGGAGAGGTAGATTGTCTCTTATTCCTTTTGGAACATTGTTAGCGTGCAAACGACAAGGAAAACAAGTGCCTCTATAGCTCTGTATGAGTCACACCGTTGGAAAGAAACCCTTTATGATGGTGGAATATTAGCTTTATGTCACAATATGCGACATAGAAAATCAAAACTGCATTTGGATATCATGAAAGCCACCAAAAAAATCATAGAAGAGCTAAAATTGGCTAAACAACAGGATTTGATAATTTTTGTAATCTGGTCATAACTTACAACTTTAACATTTATTTCTCCCTAGAAGCATCAGGACATGTTGAGGACTACTAAAGATAGTTCTCTAGCATTATAAACCTCACAAACATGAATTCTAGAGTGGTATAGTTGCAAAAAGTTGAAAAAAGCAAAAATAAAACCCGTTTTTTCACACAGTCTAGGTTGTGAAATGTTGTGCAAGGACAAGGTTAAAGATGGAATTGATATTCCAAAAAAATGTCAAGTTTTTTTCAGCTCATGAGACAACTTTCTAGACAGATAGCACCTCAAAATCCATTTTGAAACTCTTGACATAATTCAAGGAAAATGGTCACTTAACAGGACATAAAAGTGTCCCATTACCAACCTAGTGTTAAGCACCGCAAACACCGGGCTAGAAATTTTCAGAACAAAATTTTGATAAGATCTGGAAAAGTTACAGGCTCTGAAAGATTACACTAGGAATTTAATTAGTTAACACTAGAATGGTAACCTAACAAGACATAAAAGTGTCCTTTCAGTATTTTGGGAAAATTTTCCAATACCATAGTAGATCCACTCATTTTGAAACATCCTTTCATGAGCTTATAGTGCAATAACTACTACATATGGAAAAAATGAGAAACTTGTATTTTTTCTCATCCCTTGGTCACTACAAGCCTCCAAAGTTGATGAACTAGTGCATTTTGCCCAAAACAGCAATTTCTTACGATTCATTGCATATAAATAAGAGTGGAGATTTTTTTAGGACATGAGATAAAATGCCCCGTTAATTTCAATGGGTTGGTGACCAAAACATCTGGTTGCTTTTACCTCACTATTGTTTTTTTGGCAAAAAAAAATAGGTACAAAAAAGTTGCATTTTTCCATTCTGCGGGCCTATCATCAAAGTTTCTATAGTCAGGCTCAATACAGATACTATATACATGTTTTCTTAGTTCCCTTTGGTCCTTTGGATTCGAAAGGAGCCATGGAGCATGTCAAAAGGATAATGGATCTCTTACAATTGGAACCTTGGGGGCAATGATAAAGTGCTAAATACAGAAAACATGAAAAAATTGGGTTTAGCATTATGACCTCTAGAAACCCATAGAAACTACTCAATATCTAGCCAAGTTTGTAGTCTATGATTAGATATGGTCACTACCTACAAAATACACACAATTGGCCTAAGAAACTAGCAATATTGAGAAAGTTATACTCGCTACTCTAAAATGTATTGTATTCTTTAACAATCAAAAAACTCAACCATCATCATATACTATGCTATATAGCATATTAAGTCCCCCAAAACTCAAGGAAGATTAGCTTTATGTTATACATTACATTTACACAATCAAAATTGAATTTGGATATCAAGAAAGCCACCAAAAAAATAATAAAATTGCTAATTTTGGCCAAAAAACAGGATTATGCAATTCTTGTAAATTGGTCATAACTTTCAATTTTAACACTTACCTCTCTCTACAACCATCAAAACATGTTGAGAACAATAAAGGCCTAACCTCTAGCCATCTAAACCTCACAAACATGAAGTTTAGAGTGGTATAGTTGCCAGAATTTGAAAAAAAGCCAAAAACAGGACCCGTTTTTTCACACAGTTTAGGTTCAAAAATGTTGTGCAAGAGTAAGGTTAATGGTGGGATCGATACTCAAAAAAAAATGCTAAGTTTTTTTCAGCTCATAAGCCAGCTTTGTGGATATATAGCACCTAGAAATTCATTTTCATACTCTTCAAATAATTCAAGCAATATGGTCAGCTAACAGGACATAAAAGTGTCCTTTTACCATGCTAGTGTTAAGTAAAATTGGATGGTTTCAATAATTATTATCAATAAAGACTTTCTTATCCTAAGGTTCTAAAAATTACTGATATTACTAATTTTCATCATTAAAAATCAGAGAAATTAGTAAAAATCGATTCTGTGTATCTAGGGGACCTTGTGGGGTAATGATGAACTGTCCCAAACTAGATTTAGCAGCAGGGGCCGTTTTTTGACCTGTAGGGCTGCTTGGGATGCAAGTTATTGCCATTTTTCAGCATCTGAGTGCCCAAAAACCTATAAATATGACCCTTGCTTCACAAATTGACAGACTCAGAGCCTTGACACACTCTCTCTCATCTAGAGAGACCGCTACGTAGAAATCACTAGAGATTAAGCTCTACTTGATTAAATTAAATGATAATTAGCATAATCCTTCTTAATTAGCAAGACTAGATTAATCTACTTTCTTAATAAATTAAACATTAAGCCTATGTATACTCATAAATCCTCTCTTAATTAAATATTCTCTGTTGATTATTGTAATTAAGCTTGGGAATATTAATCTAATTAATTATTATATCATATTATGGCTAAAATTATCCAAATTAACCATAAATTAATGGGAAATATATTAATTAAGTTTAGATTAAGTTGAGATAATTATTAGAGCTGCATTAGACAGTCATTAAGCTAGAAGAATTATATTATAATTTTTTGAGTAATTTTCATAATTAATTAGGCAAAATTACATTGTTTTTTTTTAAGAAAATTAAAAGAGAAAATAATCAAATAAATTCAAATGTTAGGGAACCCGTGACAATTCTGTCAAGCTCAGATAAATAATTTACCTAATTAATTTAGCAAAATTAGTCTGTTTTTAAGACAAATTAAAAGGAAGAAATTAGCAAATTGCTTAAAAATGCTTTGAGTTATTTACGAGAGGTTGATAACATGTTAAAAAAACTGTGATAATTATGTTGAGCCTAGATAATTAATTTACCTAAATACTTTAGCATAATTACTTTATTTTTAGGACAAATTAAAAGGGAAAAATTAGCAATTGATTCAAAATGCTTTGAGCTATTTACCAGAGGTTAATTACATGTTAAGAAACCCTTGATAATTATGTTAAGCTCAGATAATTAATTTACCTACTTACTTTAGAAGAATTACTCTATTTTTAGGACAAATTAAAAGGGAGAAATTAGCAAATTGATTCAAAATGCTTTGAGTTATTTAGCACAGGTTAATTATATGTTAGAAAAATTGTGATAATTATGTTAAGCTTAGAAAATTAATTTACCTAATTACTTAGCAAAATTACTATGTTTTTAGGACAAATTAAAAGGGAGAAATTAGCAAATCGATTCAAAATGCTTTGAGTTATTTATCAGAGGATGTTAATAAACCCGTGATAATTATTTTAAGCTCATATAATTAATTTATCTAATTATTCTAACACAATTACTCTATTTTTAGAAAAAATTAAAAAGGGGAAATTAGCAAATTGATTCAAAATGCTTAGAGTTATCTATTAGAGGTTAATTACATGTTAAAAAACCCATGATAATTATGTTAATTTCAAATAATTAATTTACTTAATTATTTTAGCCAAATTATTATGTTTTTAGGACAAATTAAAAGGAGAGAATTAGAAAAATGATTCATAATGCTTTGAGTTATTTATCAAAGATTTATTCTATGTTAGGGAATGCATGGTAATTATGTTAAGCTCAGATAATTAATTTACCTAATTATCTTAGCAGAATTACATTATTTTTAGGATAAATTAAAAGGGAGAAATTAACAAATAAATTCAAAATGCTTTGAGTTATTTTCTAATGGTTAATCACATGTTAGAGAATCTGTGATGAATATTTTAACTTCACATAATTAATTTACCTAATTATCTTAGAAGAATTACACTGTTTTTAGGACAAATTAAAAGGGAAAAATTAGTAAATTGATTCAAAATACTTTGAGTTATTTATGAGAGATTAATTATATGTTAGGAACCCGTGATAATTATGTTAACTTCAGATAATTAGTTTACCTAATTATCTCAGTAAAATTACACCGTTTTAAGGACAAATAAAAGAGGGGGAAATAGTAAATTGATCCAAAAACCTTTAATATAAATATCAAAGGTAGAATACACCATGAGGAATCCGTGATAAATACCGCAACCTCAGATAAATAGTTTAAATACTTATCTTCATTAAAAGTAACTGATTTTGCGTATAAAATAGAGAAAGGAAATTAGTAAATGAATTTATCTAATTACCAAATAAATACCTAAGGTTCAAAATCACTATTGGAGGTTGGGAAAATTACCTCAGCATAAATGGTTAGTATAAAAAATTACTATCAGTAAATTTTACCTAAATTAAACCATAAGTATAAGAGAGAAAGGTTATAAATAAAATTTATGAAAATTCCTAAAGATAGAACATATCAAATTACAATTTAGGTTGAGTAATCCATTAGCCAATCGTAATTATAATTTACTAAGGTTAAATAAAAAGTATTTATGGAATATAGACTAAGGATAAACCTAGTTAAATGGCTTCCCAAATTAAATGGTAATTATGAGAAATTACTAATAGTACCAGGAGGTTACAGGAGAAATATCTCATCCAATTAACTATCAAGGATACCTACTTACTCCAAAAATCCTTATATCTGGGTAAAAAAGAAGAAAAGAGATTATTCAATTAAACCTCTAATCGATTAAATCTTTTCATAAGGATAAGAAGTTATGGCACCTAAAAGAACCCGCGCAAATCCTACATCTAATGATGAGGACGTAGATCTAAAAAGAACTAGAGCGTCGCACGACGACGAAGCCGGGCTTAGTAGTAGGCCTACGAAGGAGAGTCTTCAAGCGCCAGCGTAGCAGCAGATGGCCGATCAATCCCAAGTAGGTTTTGCATTATTCAATTAAGTTTTAAATAGTTTAAGTTCTTTTATAAGTTAGCATTGCATTCGTAGGGAGTGAGAAAGAATTAGGAAAGGAATAATTGACCAAAAAGGGAAGGTAAATTCCAACGTGCATTTGTTTAAAATATAGGAAAGAATTGTTTGGGTTAAAACTAGTTGAATTAGGAAAGATATGATTGATCATCCTTAAGACAGCTTGTCTCAAGACACCTCCGACTCCTTGGTATATTTTGATGATAATGATTGGCTTTCTAGCCACGGATAAGTCGGTTATCCCTATGAACGATGAGTTTCTACTCCGTGACATGTTTTGATGTTTCTACATAAGTTAGGATACCATTTTTTATCCTAGGGGAGCCGCCCAGTTGTATGGGCAACTGGTTTGGTGTATGGGCACCCGGAACCTTGGGTGGGGTTTTATCCACTCTGGATTATGTATAAGGAATGGGTGCCATTTTTTCACCCTTAGGTGATCTTAAGACAAGAAGAGTACTGGTCATGGTTATTATGGACAATGTTTTGATTGACAGTACCCTGTCTTAAGTCTAAAGATGTTTGTTTGCTGAAAGAATGTTTTCAATACTATTTTCAAAGGTTGTCTTAATGAAATTCAGTTGTGAAAGTTAAAAGAAACCATTATTTTAAATGTTAAAACACTGTGATAGTAATTAAAAAATAAATGAATCATGTGTGAGTGCGGGGTGGTAAGTGGGGATTGACTAAGGTTGTCAATCAAGGACGGGTGGACCTTATTAGTCAGGTAACTATCCATCCCTGCGCACTAAAACGTTTAGAAACTTCTTCACCCTGAAGAGGAGTTCACCAGCGGCTTTGCCCTCACATCTGTTAGGGGGAAAAAAGCGTTGGTTGAGGATACCTTAGCCCAATTGTGACAGTTATAGGGCCGAAATGGTTTTTTTTGGACTTTTAATACGTTGTCCCGTTTCTGCTGCGAGACAGGACTAGGTCTTCTTCTAAGGCTATAGACCCAAGCCATTGTCAATGGTAAAGGTCTATTCCTTGGATTTTTCTTGTTTAGAGACTTTGATTTTTACCAGACCTAGAGACCTGTCAAGGATCCCATCCCGATCTTCGTATTTGTTGGTTGGGGATCTCAAAGGGGATCGGGCTTGGCTAGAGAATGTGAGGTTGTTAGAGCTAGCCAGAAATAGTTAACAAAAAAAAGCAATCGGACTTCAAAAGTGCACACAGACTTCAAGAACTTTAATATATAGTCATTGATAAATAAAGAAGAGATTATCACCCTATGGTCCTAATCTCCGTGCACCTCTAGACCGAGGTGTGCGGGGATTAGGCCTAGCTAGAGAATGTGAGGTTCTCATGTATTGTCATGTACTTAGTAGTGTGTAGCTATAGCAACTAGAGTGTTTTAATTATTGTTGCATCATTGGTAGATAAAGTATGGACAATCATGGTCTCTTTTCGATAGAGCAACTACAAAACCTGCGTTATCGATCTCATGGTCTAGAGATTGAGGGTCAAATTCCGCAAGTAGATATTGCTCCAACTTCATCCTAGAGAAGATGAGTTTCAGACGAGTAGCCATCGACTGATTCCTCCCAACTAATACCTGATGCGGCATTTCAAGAAGTAGAGATGGATTCCAACATAGAAGGCGACAACATTGAACGCAGTACTATGGACCAAACTCAGCCATCCCGTTCATATCAACGACATGATAGCAACAATGAAGAGGGCGAGATGATGCAATGTCTTGCACGCATGCTGCTCTACACTGGTGCAAAAATCTCAGTTCTACGTACTGCATTGGCAATGCTTAATTTGCAGTCTCTGTCTACGGTTGGTCTGATGCCTCAGTCACAGAGATTTTCAGGTAAACACATTTTATCCTAAGCATGGTAAAGTGCAATTTACACTTCATATCAACTGATCAAAAGGTTGACGTGTTTATGTAACAACAGGAATCTTGCCAAAAGGGAATCACATGTCCCCTACCCGTCCAGCCGCTAAAAATCTTCTTACTAATTTGGGCTTGGATTATCAAAAAATAAATGCATGTCCTAATGATTGTATCTTTTTCGCAATGAGTATGAAAACTTGAAACAGTGTCCCAATTGTGGATCAAATAGGTACAGGGAGGACACACAAGGAAAATTTATCCCTGCAAAGGTCTTTCGACACTTTCGTATCATTCCAAGAATAAAGAGCATGTTCATGTGCAAGTCCATAGCCGCTTTGATGACATGGCACTCAAATACTAGATTGACAGTAGATGTGATGCGGGTACTTGCTGACTCTCGTGCATGGAACCACATAGAGGAAATTTGGCCTACATTCAAGAAATGAGCCTCGATGTATCTACTTTGGTCTGAAAATGAATGGAGTAAACCCACGGTGGAGAGAATACAGAGACTAGCACGCTTAGTACATTGGCTATATCCAAGAAATCTTGAAGATTAGCTTTAGAATGTTTGAAATGTTTATCTTTGATGTCAAGTGGTTCAAAGTTAATCCCAGCGGCCCTAATGCAACTATGCGTAAAGACAAGAGTGGATTGATTCAAGTCAACTCTAGGTGGGTGTTGACAGATGCGCGGTATATATTCGTACTTCCATAGCATTGTGAACAAGTTGTGTTCATACACGATCCACTATGGACAGAAAATGATGAGAATGATTTGTCTAAACCCTACTCGCTCTATGTCGTTCAAGTTTCTCCATGTAGCAAGCAAGTGTGTGAAGGATTGGACATTGAGGTCAAAGAGGTGAATCATGAACAAAGCGCAGGACCGACTCCAACTTTAAGTTTAGATTTGAGTTGGATGTCAGCACTGAGCAATTGTCTGAACCTAGAGATGAGGTGTCAAACACTGAAGCTAATGCGGAGAGCAACGAAGAAGTAGAGTCCGATGACAAAGATGCAAAAGTATAGATTGAGATATACATCTTTGGTGCATCAGATCTCATAGAGGATCACACGAGCATGATCCTAGCAAGGTGTACAAGAGCAGGGATGGGATTGTTGTGGCAGATAGGGTCGGAAAGGCCATACGATAAAGGATTCGATAGCTTTGCATGATTCAGTTTGGTCACTCTATGATGGAGGTTTGGGATAACCTCAATATTGAAAGAAAGAATTACATCATCGAGGCCATTCAGAGAGATTACAGGTCGGTAGAGGGGTACGATCCAGTCTCGAACTCATGGATTTTGAGCATGGCGAAGTCCACAATGTCACACTGTCGGTCAGAGGCGAGAGATAGGTACAATGACGACAGTCCCAAGCCAGCATGGTTGGAAGCAAAGGTGTGGGCGGCGATTGCACGAGAGGTACAATAAAATCCTAAGAGATTTCAACAGCAGAGAGATGCAGCCAAAGCACGTTTGGAGTCTGCTGGAGTGTCACATCTTGGGAGTGGAGGCTACGATACACTTCAACATGATTTTGTAAGTATTATGCGTATGATTTATATTATTGATAATATATATGTTATTTGAAGATTTATCTAATGATTAAATCATAATTAAGTTGCCGTGAAGCACCCTCCAACACGTTGGAGGAGAAGTATGGGTACAATCATGGACTTGTGGCCCTTTTGACCCAGCTGGAGGAGGAGGGAGAGGACATCAATTGGGAGGCATTACCATGAGGGTCCTTTGAATCAGTGATTGTTTGCATATGTACAGTTTTGTAGTGCTTATGTTTATGGTTTATGCTTATGTTTATGGTATGGCACAGATGTTATCGTTAAGGTTTGACAATCAACGTAAGGTTATGGTTTTGCTATAATAGTATGGCAATCATGTGATGGTTATGGTTATGGTTATGGTTATACAATGATGGTATGGCAATCATGTCATGTTATGGTTTTGCTATGATGGTGTAGCA
Source organism: Adiantum capillus-veneris (assembly GCF_014529385.1). NCBI lineage: Eukaryota > Viridiplantae > Streptophyta > Polypodiopsida > Polypodiales > Pteridaceae > Adiantum > Adiantum capillus-veneris. Next base: position 49,465,436 of record NC_140958.1, on the reverse strand, counting down.
ATCATGTGATGGTTATGGTTATCGTTACGGTTACGGTTACGGTTACGGATAAGGTTACGATTACGGTTACCGTTACGGTTACTGTTACGGTCACGGTTACGATTACGGTTATGGTTATGGTTATGGTTGTGCAATGATGGTATGGCTGTTATGGTTATGGTATGACAAACAAGTTATGGTAATGGTTATGGAATGGCAAACAGGTTATATTTGTGCAATGATAGTATGGTTGTTATGGTTATGGTAATGGTTATGGTTGTGCAATGATGGCCAAGAGGTGTTGGTGTAGGCTCTCTACTTTTCAAACTTGGAGAAGGAGATGGAGTAATTCTTGCTCAACAAAATGAGAGAGAGTGTGAGTGTCATGTGAGAATAACCCAAAATGAGTCCCCTCCTTGCCTAGGTAGACCCCTCTGTCTCTTTACTCATGCTTGATCACAGGCTGTGATCATTTCAGGCAATAGAGATAGCATTTGGACACATTTCCTTCTTTTCCCTTTTGAGAGAGAGAGCTTAGTAATTAATAAAATGCATCTAAATTCTCATTGGACCTCCCTAAAGACCATCCAATAGGATTCATGCACACCATGAGTACAACATGGGTAGATGCTTGACATGTGTCCTTATTTCTTTTTAAGTCTTGGGCTTGCCTTGATTGTGTGAGTGAGTGTGTGTGTGTGTGTGTGTGTGTGTGTGTGTTCTCTCTCATGTCCCTACCTTTAGGGATCGCCCCCTTCTTTGTAGGAGTCATGCTTCACTTTGAACACCTCAAGCACCTTAGTCATCAAGCACGAGAAGCACCTCAAGCACCTTAGTCAACTCAAGCAAGGCAAGCACCTCAAGCACATACCTAGCTTGCCTAAGGTTTAAAGTACCTAAAGGTCATAGGTCTAAGGACTTTTAACACTAACCTTTGGAGGTATTTTAATCTCCATTATCTGCTCATTTCTCTTTGATAGACCATCTCTCTTTTGGACCCTTAATGAGAGGTAGCCTTCTCTCCCTTTTGGTTTCATGTTGAGATAGATCTAAAACCATATATCTATATTATAACTCTTGTTCCCTTTCATTTTCCCACATTAAATGCTCAGTTCAATATGAGAAGATCATAAGATACGTAGATATTAGATTTTATGACATTACACTACAAGAGGTCACTTAAATTTCGACGCCAAATTATGGGTGACAATGGCGGGTGTCGGTATATGTGCAGATAAGTATGGAGGGAGATGAACATTTTAAACATTTTCATCTTCAAATTTTGGACGCCTGTATCAATGATTTTTTTGACGCTTATATAGATATGATTTTTTTGACGCTTATATAGAGCGCCTGTACTGACAGAACCTACAAAAACCAAAACGCGGGTCTTTCCCTGAGCATTTATCTAATTTGTGTGCCTCTTCTCTTGGTTTCGTCGTCCTCGCCTACTGCAGATCTGGTGCCCAACAACTTGCCGGAGGTGAGAATGTTGCTTGTTGACTACTTCTTCGCATCCATTAGGAATAGAATGGGGTCTACGAGGGCCTCTTTATTTGGCAGTTTAAAGAATTCAAACCTTTAGTATAAAGAAAGTAATCAAAGGACAACTTTTGAATTCAAACAGGCCAAACGACTAGTTTATTTGAATTCTAATTTCACCCCCAAAATGGAATTAAAAATCTAGCAGGTAAAACCATATCATGTAGCATATCTATGGAAAGAGCTCAATGCATAGATTGTAGATCTATCATCTCTGCTCAAATCGAAGATCATATGCGGGAGTTATGGAAGGCCAAAAATCATAAAATTGTCCACCTCCCTTTTGGGGGAAAAACTGCATGCTTTGACCACTCTTCCACATCTCTTACACACCCACCATTCTAGCACACATGGCATACACCTATTTGTCAAAATGTTAATCACTTCCATATGCTCATGGCAAATAAAGAGGCCCTCCTATACCCCATCCTCTTCCTAATGAAGCTGAGATTCTTTTCAAGTTTGCTTGTAGGTTTATGGTTTAGTGTTCAACATAGTGTGTGTGTGTGTGTGTGTGTGCGTTTTTGCAGGTTTGAAGACGTTTACAAGACCCCTTTTTGCTCAAAAAGGCCGCTACGAGTGCTAAAAAATTTTATGCATATTAAATTACTTTAAAATTATATTGTATATTGACAAAATAAAATTTCTTTAATTAGGATTTCTATGCTTAAATTTTCATGCAATTTTGTTTAGAAATTATGCTTTGAAAAAACTGTTTTGAAATTATGGTTTGGGGTAATTTTAATTTGAAATTATGCTACGGAAAAATTTTGTATGCTTTGAAGAAAAATTCTTTCAAAATTATGCTATGGAAAAATTTTGTTTTGAAATTATGTTTTAAAGAAATTTTGTTTTGAAATTACGCTACCATCTCATCATCATCATGAGATTGATGAGGTTTAGGTTATAGGTTTCAGTAAGGTGTAGTTTTGGTTATAGGATAGGTTAGGGTTTAGGTTATATGTTCAGTTATAGGTCATACGTTAGGTTAGGTTAGATTAGGTTTAGGTTATAGGTTAAGTTAAGTTAGTTTATGGGTTAGATTATAAACTAGGTTAGGTTAGTTTATAGGTTAATTAGGTTAGGTAAACTTATAGGCTAGGCTAGATTAGCTTATAGGTTAGGTTTAGGTTATAGGTTGGGTTATAAGCTATATGCTAGGTTAGGTTATAAGTCAGGTTTAGGCAACATGTTAGGTTATAGGTTAGGTTATAAGTTGTACGTAAAAGGCTAGGTTAGGTTATAGTTTAAGTTAACTAATGTTTAGGTAATAGGTTTGGTTCGAAAAAAATATGATGCTTCCAACTGAAACATTGGTGGCCCATAACCATGATGTAAATAGCTTACAAAATTATTGCCAAGTCAATTTCCCAAAGAATCTATCCCACTATGGATAAGGGTATCACTCCTCGCCAACAAGATTTCATCAAAGGAAGATCTATTTAAGATAACACCTTGACAGCAATGGTTGGATTAGAATACACACCATTCACCATGCAAGATTGTATCGGTTATAGGTTAGGTTATAGCTAGAGATGTGAGCGGGATGGAAACACACACTATGGGGCACCACTGGGCTTACAAAATCCATCTGGCTGAGACAGGGACCACACCGATGGAGTGAGAGGAGAGAGACTATCTATCTGCCCAATGAACACAGAGACACACACACACGTGTATAGACAAATCAGCTGGTAAAAGTGAATCCTTTGACCACTCTTACACACCCACCATTCTAGCACACATGGCATACACCTATTTGTCAAAATATTAATCACTTCCATATGCTCATGGAAAATAAAGAGGGCCTCCTATACCCCATCCTCTTCCTAATGACGCTGAGATTCTTTTGAAGTTTTCTCGTAGGTTTATGGTTTAGAGTTTAACATAGTGTGTGTGTGTGTGTGTGTGTGCGTGTGTTTTTGCAGGTTTGAAGACGTTTACAAGACCCTTTCTTGCTCAAAAAGGCCACGTGCGAGTGCTCGAAAGTTTTATGCATATTCAATTACTTTAAAATTATACTGTATAATGACATAATAAAATTTCATTAATTAGGATTTCAATGCTTAAATTTTCATGCAATTTTGTTTAGAAATTATGCTTTGAAAAAATTGTTTTGAAATTATGGTTTGGGGTAATTTTGATTTGAAATTATGCTACGGAAATATTTTGTATGCTTTGAAGAAAATTTGTTTCAAAATAATGCTATGGAAAAATTTTGTTTTGAAATTATGTTTTGAAGAAATTTAGTTTTGAAATTACGCTACCATCCTCATCATCATCATGCGATTGATGAGGTTTAGGTTATAGGTTTCTTTTGAAGTTTTCTTGTAGGTTTATGGTTTAGGGTTTAACATAGTGTGTGTGTGTGTGTGTGTGTGTGTGTGTGTGTGTGTGTTTGCAGGTTTGAAGACGTTTACAAGACCCTTTCTTGCTCAAAAAGGCCACGTGCGAGTGCTCAAAATTTTTATGTATCTTAAATTACTTTAAAATTATATTGTATATTGACAAAACAAAATTTCATTAATTAGGATTTCAATCCTTAAATTTTCATGCAATTTTGTTTACAAATTAAACTTTGAAAACAAATTGTTTTGAAATTATGGTTTGGGATAATTTTGATTTGAAATTATGCTATAGAAAAAATTTGTATGCTTTGAAGAAAATTTGTTTCAAAATTATGCTATGGAAAAATTTTGTTTTGAAATTATGTTTTGAAGAAATTATGTTTTGCAATTACGCTACCATCTCATCATCATCATGCGATTGATGAGGTTTAGGTTATAGGTTTTGGTAAGGTGTACTTTTGGTTATAGGATAGGTTAGGGTATAGGTTATATGTGAAGTTATAGGTCATACGTTAGGTTAGGTTAGATTTTGTTTAGGTTATAGGTTAAGGTAAGTTAGTTTATGGGTTAGATTATAGACTAGGTTAGGTTAGTTTATAGGTTAATTAGGTTAGGTAAACTTATAGGTTAGGTTAGATTAGCTTATAGGTTAGATTCTAAGTTAGGTTTAGGCTATAGGTTATAGACTAGGTTAGGACGTTATAGGTCAGGTTTAGGAGACATGTTAGGTTACAGGTTAGGTTAATTAGGTTAGGTTATAATTTGTACATAAAAGGCTAGGTTAGGTTATAGTTTAAGTTAACTAATGTTTAGGTTATAGGTTTGGTTCGAAAAAAATATGATGCTTCCAACTGAAACATTGGTGGCCCATAACCATGATGTAAATAGCTTACAAAATTATTGCCAAGTCAATTTCCCAAAGAATCTATCCCACTATGGATAAGGGTATCACTCCTCGCCAACAAGATTTCATCAAAGGAAGATCTATTTAAGATAACACCTTGACAGCAATGGTTGGATTAGAATACACACCATTCACCATGCAAGATTGTATCGGTTATAGGTTAGGTTATAGCTAGCCATGTGAGCGGGATGGAAACACACACAGCGCCTCTATAATCACCTGACACACACTCTTGGGATAATACACACACACGCACACACTATGGGACACCACTCGGCTTACAAAATCCACCTGAGTGAGACAGGGAACACACCGTTGGAGTGAGAGGAGAGAGACTATCTATCTGCCCACTCAACACACACACACACACACACACACACACGTATACACAAATCAGCTCAAAGGATTTCAATGCTTAAATTTTTATGCAATTTTGTTTAGAAATTATGCTTTGAAAAAAAATTGTTCTGAAATTATGGTTTGGGGTAATTTTGATTTGAAATTATGCTACGGAAAAATTTTGTATGCTTTGAAGAAAATTTGTTTCAAAATTATGGTATGGAAACATTATGTTTTCAAATTATGTTTTGAAGATTTTTTTTTTGAAATTACGTTACCATCTCATCATCATCATGCGATTGATGAGGTTTAGGTTATTGGTTTCGGTAAGGTGTAGTTTATGTTATAAATTAGGTTAGCGTATAGGGTATATGTTAAGTTATATATGTTATAAATTAGGTTAGCGTATAGGGTATATGTTAAGTTATAGGTCATACCTTAGGTTAGGTTAGGTTAGGTTAGATTAGGTTAGATTAGGTTTAGGTTATAGGTAAAATTAAGCTAGTTGATGGGTTAGATTATAGACTAGGTTAAGTTAGGTTATAGGTTAGGTTAACTTATAGGTTAGGTTAGATTAGCTTATAGGTTAGGTTTAGGTTATAGGTTAGGTTATAGGTTGTACATAAAAGGCTAGGTTAAGTTATAGTTTAAGTTAACTAATGTTTAGGTTATATGTTTGGTTCGAAAAAAATCAGATGCTTCCAACTGAAACATTCGCGGCCCATAACCATGATGTAAATAGCTTACAAAATTATTGCTAAGTCAATTTCCTAAAGACTCTATCCCACCATGGATAAGGGTATCACTCCTCGCCAACAAGGTCTCATCAAAGGAAGATCTATTTAAGATAGCACCTTGACAGCAATGGTTGGATTAGAATACACACCATTCACCATGCAAGATTGTGTCGGTTATAGGTTAGGTTATAGTTAGCGATGTGAGCAGGATGGAAACACACACAACGCCTCTATAATCACCTGACACACACTCTTGGGATAATACACACACACACTATGGGGCATCACTCGGCTTAGAAAATCCACCTGGCTGAAACAGGGAACACACCGATGGAGTGAGAGGAGAGAGACTATCCACCTGACTGAGTTAGGGAACACACCGATGGAGTGAGAGGAGAGAGACTATCCATCTGCCCACTCAACACACACACACATACGTACACACAATTCAACTCAAAGAAGGAAGATTTTTTATGCTTAGATACAATTGAGCTTGGGTCAACACCAATGGGGCAAATAGCTCACACCATATGGATGAAATATGCCATATAAAATTTGAGCAAAGGCTTCACTCACAGGAAAAATTTTCACAACCAAAGCATCACAAAAACAATACAAAATTTGGCAAAATGGACAGCACGATTGCGTCCAGAATGGCCAAAAGTCCCAGTCTACAATATCAAAGTGCTCAAATCCGAGCTCGGATAAGTAGTTTATGGCCAAAACAGGCTCCAAAAGAAGCAAAAACTGAGTTACAGTTGTTCCTCCTTTTCTCTCCATGTTTTTTCTGATTTTTTCTCAGGGTTTTCAATGTCCACACTTCACTTTATCCCTTGGGCATCTTTGGCCTTTTGATTGGCCTCAAACGGACCTTGAACAGGCCAAAACCCTTCTACATCCATTCGCACAACTGGCACTAAACATTTCCCAATTATGCATCCCACAATCACGTAAAGTGGCCCCCAAATATAGTTCTCAAAATTAATTTTTTGCATAATTCATCACAAGAAAACACTCCTGTTTTGTCCTCACTTATCCACGTTGTCATGCCGCTCCGCTTCCAAGACAAAAAAATGAGCAAAGGAATGCCAATCAGGCTTATTTGAATCCTACATGACTATTCAGCAGTTATAAGGGCTTGGTAACAAGCCAATTTTAAGCTAAAAGTGTGCTAGATGCGGCTCTAAGGGCCAAAAGATGTCTTGGTAATGCTAAACAGTGAGTATGCTTGAAGTGGTCTTAGCTGGGATTTTATTGAAGTGGTCCTCAAAGTGCTCTACAGGCCTGTCTTTACGGCTCGTCAATCGGAGCTACATATAAGAAGTCATGATAGTTTTATTTGAGTTAGTAGCAGATCTGTACCGGATCGAGCACCCACTGATAAAAGGTCAAAGATGATAGGAATGCATGGGTCCAAAGTACTCACTTCCAGGAGCATGTCAGTCTTTCCAGTTTGTCAATCGGGGTTTCGGTTGGCAAGATATGGCCAGGTTAAGTATCACCGGGGTGTTGGAATTAGGGTTGCAGAGAGACACACACAACTTGGAGAAGACGAAGGAAGCTCAAGGCACACAATAGAGAGTGTGTTACTTAGTGTGAAATCGAAAGATATCTAGATAGACCTAGAGTGATGGGCGTATATACAATGCACGGGGGAAAAAACCTCTTTAGGAGGGAAAAAATGCCCCGGCGGTCCTAGTGTGTTCACACACATCACTACCACATGTATATGGTAACAAATCCCCCTTGGAGTGATGCGGTGAATGAGAGCTGGCACATGAGTAAAGGGAAGTGCCATGCCCTGAGGACAGGATTAGTCCACAAAGGGGAGTAAGCCCAAAGCTTTGCGGAAAGCTTCAAGCTTCTCATGAGACAATGCCTTTGTGAAAAGATCTGCAACGTTGTCCTGTGTTGGCACATAAGCCAAGCTGATATCTCCTACTGAGAGCCTCTCCCTGACATAGTGGTAATGCACCTCAATGTGCTTTGTGCGAGCATGAAAAACTGGGTTCCGCGCAACTGCCAATGCGCTCTGACTGTCAGTGTAGATAGTGTTGGCAGTGTCCTGTCCAACACCCAAATAAGCCATAAGGCATCTGAGCCATACACACTCAACCGTTGCTGTGAAGACTGCATGGTACTCAGCCTCACAACTCGAAGTGGCCACAGTAGGTTGCTTCTTTCTCAACCATGATATACATGAACTGCCAAGCATGAAAAAAAAAACCACTTGTGGACACTCGCGTGTCAAAACAACCAGTCCAATCTGAGTCCGAAAAAGCATGTAAGTCTGGCGGCAATGATCCCCCCTTGGGATAAAACAAGCCAAGATGTAAAGTTCCACTAAGGTAGCGGAAAATCCTCTTGACAGTCTGCCAATGCTTAGACCCTGGGCTATGCATAAATCTGATGACCTGTGAGAGTGCAAACTGAATATCCGGCCTCGTGGTGCATACATAAATGAGGCAGCCAACAGCAGTTTGGTAAAGAGTGACATCAACAGGATCGCCAGCATCATGTAGACTCAACTTCAAACCTGTTTCCATGGGAGTGGCGATAGGTTTGCAATACTCAAGTCCAAACTTACATAACAATGTCTCTATGTAACTTTTCTGACACAAGGAAATACCACCATGACACTGCTTAAACTGTATACCCAAGTAATGATGCAACAGCCCCAAATATTTCATCTTGAAAGTAGCATTCAAACCAACCTTAAATTCAGTAATATGTCTCTCATTTGGTCTAGTGATTAGCAAATCATCAACATACCACAATGATAAGTACATCACCCTCACGCTTTACATACAATGTGCTTTCTGTTGGACTGTTACGAAAGCCTCGTTTAACCAAATGAGTGTCAGCTTTCTCATACCAAGCACGAGGAGATTGCTTCAACCCGTACAAAGCCTTCTTACATCTGCACACTTTGTCCTCTTGTCCTTTTATGACAAAACCGCGAGGCTGCGTTACATTAAAACTTCCTCAAATATGTCACCATTCAAGAAAGCAGTAACAATGTCTGATTGATGTACATCCCAACCAAAATGATCTTCCAATGCACATAGAAAACGTACAGTAGTCATACAACAAGTGGGAGCAAAAGTCTCTTCATAATCTATGCCTTTTTGTTGTGCATAACCTTTTGCAACAAGTCGAGCCTTATCGCGAACGATCGCACCATCCGGCTTGCGTTTCAACTTGTAAACCCACTTCGTACCAATGGCCTTTTTTCCAGGAGGCAAATCACATAAAGTCCATGTGTCATTTTCTAAAAGTGCATCATATTCTGATTGCATGGCAGCCATCCAATTTTCTAAATTTTGTGCTTCATCAAAAGACAGAGGCTCCTCAACATCATGTAAGCTAGACACAGCCAAAGCATAACAATCTGATGCATAAGATGCATGGCGAGAGCCTGAACAAGTACGAAAAGACAAAGGTGCATCCAATTTACTGTCACACAAACATTAGGAAAAAAATGGACTCTCCATGGGCCTTGTAAGAATCTCTAATTTAAAGGAGGCCTGCCAAGATTAAGGGGGACAAAGGCTTTGAATGGGGCTATTTTGGTAGGGTCTCCTCCACCTTTGACCCCTAAAAAGGTAGGGGGAAGGGGGGGTAACCATTCAAAAAGTAGGGAAGGCGGGGGGGGGGGGGGTGGGGTAAACCATTTGAAAAGTAGGGGGGTAGGGGGTCTTCTCTCTCTAGCTTTTTGGCCAACTTGTAAGTGGCCTCTTAACTCACCCATGCCACCTAAGCAAATCCGTGGGTCAAAGAGGTCAAAAAAATGACTTTTTTCAAAAACTTTCAAAAAAACTCTATTCCCCCCTAAAAAGTACCCCCAACATATACACATAATTTTTTTTTTAAAAAAAATTTAAATTACTCATAATTAAACATTTTTTGACTTCCTCCAAAACTTTTAGGAAATTCCCCCCAAAATTGAAAACTTTCCCTCCTAATCTAAGCTCCTCTCCTACACCCATCCCCCTTGCACCTGCACTTGCTGCACCTACACACCCATCTCTCCATCCTTCAAGCTCCATCTCTCCATCCTACTAGCTCTATCTCTCCATCCTTCAAGCTCCATATCTCCATCCTACAATGCCTCTTGACGACGTGACCAATGTCCCAGCAAGCTCTTCACGCGGTAGCTCTCCAGGGCTTTTCCTACGCCTACCTCAAGAGTATGTTCCGACAAAGAAAACATGCCTGGGTACATTACCTTCAGCCAACGCACGCCGCGCTCAAGGGGAGAAGAATGTGGATCTCTGGACAGACGGATGCTTGTATCCAAAGGATCCTTCTCTCAATGGTCATCCGTCTTTTACAAACATTACATCACTGTTGCAATACGTTGGAAATGGAGAACAAGGTTTGTTGGCTACTACAAGAGACTCAACAAACACGAGATTGCGTGGTCCGAGATCTACTTGCGTCATTGGTAGTTGCTCAATGGGAGTTTCCACAATCTTCAAGATCAGATGCAAACAGCTACTAGTGCGCTTGAGGAGGCAAAGAGCACCATCACAACCAAGGAAAATGTAATTAAAAAGCTTGAGGATACTCTTTCACACATGAAGAGTACTGCCATGGGAGGTAGGGTGAGGAAACGAGAGTTGTCCGAAATTCAGACTCTTGCACCACGTGGAGGTGCAAGAAAACGAAGGGTGACAGGTATGCGGTAACATGTTCTGTCCCTCATGTTGTTTAATTCTAATACCACTCATCATTGTTGTTTTTGGCAATAGGAACTTCATCCAAGAAATGTGCGGTGGCGAGAATGCGTCAGCTAGGGCTACTTTACTTTGCTCTTGTTTCAACAAAGATGATTTTATTGGGATGCTTGATGCTCTAGAGGCAAAACACTTGAAAGACACAATCACTAAGAGAGTTCTTAGTGATTTTTGTAATATTGTCACTGATCTAGATGTTCAGGATATTTGTGATGCTATTGGGATTAGTACCAAGGGCTATCAAGCAATACATCAAGTGTTAAAAGATGCATTAAGAAGTCGAGGAGTCACGGAAAACCTATTTCCACTTCCTGGCAGAGTGGCGATTGCCAAGAAGGTGTCAAATGAAGATGTTGTTCACCGATTAGGGGACTACTTGTATATTGAAGACACGATGCCTCTTCAGCCGCTCCGTAGCAAATCAGAAGGAAGGAAGGGCCGCGGGAAGGGAAGCGGTGCTCTTTCTAACAGTGTGTTGCGGACCGAAGGGTTTGTTTACACCAAATTCAACAATATCTTTGTGGACTTGATACGATTGTAGTTTTCTATAATTTGAGTGATCCAGGTTAGTTTAGAGTTGCCTACATTCTCTATGATGTGTCATAACATGCATTCTGAGGCTTTATATTGTTGGCAGTTCTTAAAGGCAAGCTTGTGTTCGTGCTGAAGTTGGATGAGTGTGTAATTGTTAAAGGGAGAAAGTTGGAGAGAATGAGAATCACGCTTATGAATGAAGCCCTAGCTTATGCCAAGAAATCTTGCAGTTCGAGTTAAGCAACAAAGCCCTCTTTTAGTGTACAACCAGAGAAGGATATATGGTGGCTTGGTGCAATTGAAATTCCGAAAGAGAAGCATGAAGTCCTTGCATGGATTTTTAGTAGAATCCCATGGGTCACAGAGGTCATTAAAGCTCAAATAAACAGTGAGAAGCTGATGGTTCCAGGACGTGGGGAGTTTGATGTTGAATGGAATTTAGGTGGTGATCTAAAGACCATAAAGTGCATGCTTGGATGCAAACAAGGTGCAAATTCTTTACTTCCCTGTCCATTCTCTACGAAAGGGCACAAGACAAGTCAAGCAACTCAAGTGGAAGGTCAGGACGAAGATAATGATGACCATATAAATAGGGAGTGGCAAACTTCGGTTCTTTCATGTGATATGCTGCAGGTGCCCAATAGGAATAGCAAAGATCCTGGGTGGAACCCCATAATTCCCTTCTCCCTCAACAATGTTCACTTTTGTACATTGCATGCATTTATGTGAATATTTGATAGGATCCTAAAGCATCACATTGATTATGCTTTCACAATGAAGCCCCTTCAACGGTCAAAAGACTCCTTGCAGGGGGTGGAGACGCTCCTTAATGAGATTGGATGTCACCGATCAAGGGTGAACATTGTAGCAGAGACTTGTAGGGAGAAGACATATGAGGTGGCACAGAAGGTTTCCATGAATGGAGCCAAGGCACGTCGATTTTTCAAGAAGATGTCAAAGTCTCCAATGCAGGTATCCAAGGCAAGTGTTGATCTAGCAAGTGAGAAGCGGTGGGAGTTGTGGAAAGATTTGTGTTCATGCACGACGGACAAAGATCCCAATGTGGAGGTTGCTAACCAACTCAAGCTAGTATGGTCATCCTTTCAAAAGGTTGTGCAATTGATGAATCTTTCAAGCACCACCGTTGAGCAGCGAGAGGAATTCAAGAAGGTGCTTTATGAATTCACAAAGGCCGCTAAGGACGGATGGTCTAAAAGCAAGATTACACACTACATGGTTTGTTTTAACGAACTTAATACATATACAATGTTTAAAAATGCAACTTTTCTATTAGCTGATCTCCTTTTTGGTTGTTTTAGCACATTCTCTATGCGCATGGTGCATACTTCATGGACAACTATGGTTCGCTTGATATATGGAGTATACACAAGGCATGGAGAAGTCCCACTATTGAGCAAAAGGAGTCTACTTCAAGAATACTCGGCATGGTGGTGGTAGTTCACACTCCAACTACCTCCAACAGATGTTTAACTGGTTTTTTCGGCACTCCTTTGGGAGAACTCGTACTATTGATAAAGCAAGAGAGTCAATGTTAGCAAAGCAGTTACGCAACGCGTCCTGTACTGCAGCATCCGAGAAGTGGAAATGCTCGCGAGCGTCCTTGGGCCATGAAGCTTGGCATGCAACTAAGTATTGAAAAGGCAGCGTTTGGGCGTCGGGTCAGTTGTCCGCATGATCCAGGTTTAGTTGTTAAATTCAATTGGTATATTTGAGTTTCACTCAATTGGCCGCATAGTGTGAAAGGGCCCAAATCTCAAAAACACCTATTTAAAGGTTGAAGGCGCTCATTTTGTCATTTTCCCTACTTGGTGCTACCATCGCAAGAACAAAACAAACCGCTAGGATTGCATATCCAGAGGGGCCGGATGGCCAACGACTCAAAGGTACAACAACAGAAGCTGGAACTTCACAAGCTCAAGGTGAAGTCCACACAGAAGAAGCTGGAGCTTCAAATTAGCATGGCCAGTCCTCTACAGCAGCAAAAGCGAGACGGAAGCATTGCCTTGTTGTCTATTCATCGGACTCCAACGATCCTGATGGCAACAGGGAGGATGAGAGCGACCAAGGCAAAGAAACAATCAACCAAAAGAAACCGTTAGAAGGCTCCGAAGAGACGCAAACGGATGAAGATGCCCCATGGGTTGGTGTCCAAATACAAACTTATCAGGCTCACATGTCTATTGGGGGTAAGACACTTCCTAAAGGGAGTGGACCTACACCATCACATCCGGTCAATAGTGAAGAGCACGAATCAGATGGAGAGTGGGTGGAATCAGATTATGAGGTGTTGGAAGTGCCTGTGAAGAAAAAAAAGAGAAAGAGCATTGTCTACAAGAAGAGGAAGCAAGCTGCCCCAACTCGTGCCAAAAATGCACCTCCACGTCGACCTCAGAAGGTAGGAAAGCGCAGCCATGCTTTTGCAGAGATTTGACACTATCAAAAGAGCACCGAGTTCTTGATTCGGAGGGCCCCTTTTGCAAGGCTATGCAGGTAGGTTTTGCAATTGTACAACACTCTGTTTCGGATGGGCGCCGTGGCCATAGAGGCAATCCAAGAGGCAGCAGAGCAATATTTAACTAGCATATTTGAGGATTCTAACCTCTGTGCCATCCATGCAAAGCGTGTAACCATTATGCCCAAGGATATGCAGCTTGCTGGCCATTTGCGGCATGAGGAGTAGCTTGTAATTAGGCATCAAACCTTTTTGTATTTACGGAACTCCAAGATTGGGAAGAATTTGAATACAAGCATCTTTTGATTGTATACCCCACTCTGTGCATTGTATTGGGAAGAATTTGAATATAAGCGTCTTTTATTGTATACCCCATTGCACATTGTATTGTTTTAATTCTGTACCATGCAATGTAGCACTGGTCCAAGTTTTGTCTACCTTCTATTGTATGTATGTAGCCATTAGCTTGTTATTGTGAAAAATTGCCTACGTTTAGCACCTTGGCTAAGTGGGGCATGCACTTCCTGATGTATCCATGCTATGTGACTCACTATTGCATGGAAAAAGCATCTACAAAGTGTTGAAAATGGCTTGGAATGCCCCAAAACTAGCTGCCAGAAGGGCGCGCATTTGGGGCTTCCAGAGGCCTATGGATGGACACAATGCGCGCCCTTGTGACAGCCTTTCCTAGTGCTTTCCAGTGGTTTCCAGACTATTTTGACAAGTAATAAGTATGTTTTGTTTGCTTCAATGCTTCAATGCTTCAATTAGCATAGATACTTCTGGCAATCATCCCCCCTTAGTCCATGTCAGTCATATACTCCAAAAAGGGCTAGATATTGCCACATAGTTTACTCTTGTGGTTTGTTAATACAACTTTAGGTATCTCAGGAAAGATGGGCTTAAGGTTACCTGGGTATCCATGTCTTTCTATTTTGCAACTGTGTATTAATGTCTTCTCACTCTGTTTTGTACCTAGGTATGCTCCTAGATGTGTCCAAATTCATCTGCCACAAGGGCGCGCATTTGCACACTTCATCTGCTGATGGAAGGCCCCAATGCGCGCCCTTGTGGCAGCATATTTTAGGGACTTCCAAGCCCTTTACTAGGCACATCCATAACTTTGGAAGCCTAGATATAACAAAGTATGCATTTTATAAATTTTAATGCCAACACCATTTTAGATAATTTGGGAAAATCCCGTTTCCCAAATTCTAAATGTGTATGCTAGGATTGTGTTATTTAATGATTTTAAAGCTCTAGTTGTCTTTAATTTAGATAAATTATCATGATTGTATGAGTCTATTTTAATTTCTCTACTATAAAATTTAAGAATAAACCTCCAATATAGTTTTTGGAAAGAGGATTTGTATGACATCAGTGCTTTTCAAAATTCAACAAATGCTTCTAGAAGTAGCTTCTCAAAAAATGAGGTGTCAAAAAAACCAATATATTGATATGATTTTAACGCAACATATAGATTGATTACAACAATTAAAAAAGATAATATGTAAAGGCAAATACTATTAAACACTCTTGTCATAATTTGGTGACCTTAATCCATGTATAACAAAATACTTGGTCATGGTTTTGTAGCATGCTATCAAGTTTTAAATACACGATACTTTAAATAACATTCAACTAATATTTCACACTTAAAAAGTCAAAACAATACTATATATTATCCTATGGCTATAAGACCATGAGATGCCATCTATTGCACCTATGGCCTTAAGGCCATATGGTGCTGTTTGTAGACATGTCTATGACTTTAATATGTCTCTTTATGACCTCAAGGCCATAGGGTTAGGATTGTTAGCTGGTCCCAACGTATAAAGAGATCCAGCCCTTCAAAGCCATATGGGACTTTATTTATGTGCCACCCTATGTCCCTAAGGCTGTAGGTTGTCTTAGGGCCACAAGATGTTGTTTATGCCAATAAGAAACCCTTCTATGCTCTATGTTGGCACTCTATGTCCCAAGGCGCACAAGGTGTGCCTCGTATGCTAGTTAGAAACCCTTTATTCTATATGTTGTCACCATATGGCCTTAGACCATAGGGTGCCCTTTGTGCTAGTAAGAACTCCTCTATACTCTGTGTTTGCACCCTATGGACCTAGGGCCACAAGGTACCCTCTATGCTAGTAAGAAATACTCTACGCTCAATATTGAGACCATGTGGCCCCAAAGCCATAGGATATCCTCTATGGTAGTGAGAAAAACCCTCTATGATCTATGTTCACAAACAATTAAAAAATCTAAACAATACTATAGAGTATCCTATGGCCCTAAGACCATAAGATGTCATCTATTGCACCTATAATTCCATTTGGTATTTTATTTAACTATACAAAGTTAGATGAGGCTCTTACTTAGATAAACTATCATAATTCTAACTTTTAAATTATTTCTTAACATAAAACTACAATATAAAAACTCCTAATATAAGTTTGTTCCAAAGAATCAATGTTAAGATGAAGATTTTGTACATCAAGTACATGCTTTAAAACTTCACTCAAAGGTTTTAGAGATGGTGTCTCAAAAAAAGGAGGTGTTTAAAAACACCATTTGATGTGAACAATACAAATTGTATACATTGATTATGTCAAAATAGTATAAAGTATAAACATAAAGATTACCACCAACTTGACAGTTTCATAAAAATGATGGTCTTTATCGCATGTACAATAAAGTACTAACTAGAAAGAGTATGATATCTCCAAGATTGAGGGTGTTCAAAAAACACCGTTTTGTAACACTACCAAATGTCAAGAACATTCTGATTGTTTGGATCACTTAATAAAGACAATTAATAAGAAGAAAAAATTAACAATACCATAGAAGCATCAAACAATGAAACCAAAGAACTTGAATGAGAGAAGTCTCCTGACAATAGGATGCACTTCATTAAAAAAACAGTTTAAAGATGTTTCAAGATATCCCACAACATTCCATATTCAAGTTTAAATTTTGAAAAGTACACATTGCCAAATACTTGGTAGATGGTATTTAGAATACTTAACTAGTACACTTAAAATGGCCTCCTTCTCTTGAGATTTTGAGTCCTTTGAGACATATAACATTGCATTACATAGTGAGTCTCAGGATCAGGATGGAACATTACAAAATTTCTTATGGTATAACCATCCACATAACCATGGAACAATTTCATCTTTTAAAAAACTTTGAAGCAATTGAGTAGGTTGGTTCCAAAACTTTGGAAAAATCATATAAGTTCCTTGCATATTCCACATCACTCGATATGGACTATCATCAAATATTATAGTGTTGCCCCCATCTAAATAATCAAATAGCTTCCATATGGTCGAAAGATTTTTGTGATAGGCTTTTTTGTAACCGATCATGAAAGTTGAATTTTGGCAGCACCGGTTATCCATAATCATCTTGAATTTGTGACTTTGTGTAGGGAAACAGGTCTTGATTATGTGTTGAGCTTTTTGTAAACGATAACAGCTCCAAATCCAAACCTCAAAGAACTCAAAGCAAAATCTTAAGAAATACTCTACATCTGCACGCACCGCATACACCTCACTGTTATCTTCTACAATGCACATGTACTTGGTCCAAGTTGGCCTTGATTGAAGTTCAAATGTTGCAAGAAGCACACCCTCTAAATCCAAGATAAGCGTTCTGTTGTCCTGTTTGAAAGATGTTGGTAGATAATGAAACCATTGCTCTTGGTTTGAATGTGATATTTGATGTAATATGAAAGGGAGCTCCTCTATTTTGTGATAATCTAATAGCAAAAAAAAAATTCTTAGAAGCTCTGAAATGATTAAAAAAGAAAAGTTAATATAGAGATCTTAAGTGTGTTGAAGACCTTAGGGACATAGGGTGCTAATTTGTGGTTACACTTAGTAAGTCCTATGCAAGAACACATGCCAAACTATGACCCTATGGCCTTAGATTCATAGGGTGTTAAGACCATAAAGTGAAATTCCCCCAAGGTTATAGAGCAAGATTTGACCTTATGAGCATGTATATTGTCCTTGATGGCACAATGAACTCAAATTTCAAAGCAAACAACATAAAAGCTTTCTAAAAAACGAGCATTTGGCACATGAAACTCAGAAGTTACTTATAGTCTTGAGAGACAATTTAAAAAACTATTCATCATTTACATCTTCATATATCTTGAAACCCTAAGCACTCTAACAAAGTCTCTGAGTACATAAAGATCTTTGTAAATGACAAAATGTTACAAAACATTGCTCCATCATTTCTTGATATAGGGCTATTCGAGATCATACTGAATTTTTAGATGCTTTATATAATTCCCGGCTTCATGTACTTTGATCACAGGCTCCTTGTATCCCAATTTTTGGGCAAGCATGATTACTTCTGTACCTTTCAAGGCTGATAATGATTTGATATTCTTTAAGACCCTTACTTTTTCTCGATCACGTGCTGAAAGTTTCTTGTCTTGACTTCGAGTGGACATTCCACTAGTGCTAGATGTTGTAACTTTCTCATCGTGAAGAGGACGAGAAACTTCTGGTAGCCTTCCCGTGGAGTAGGTTTTTCCTAGAAAAATTAGATTTCTCTCCTCCCACTCTGCAACAACCTTGTGTATACGGTTATAAAGCTCATGACCTTGAGCAATGGGTGCTTGTCCATATAAATGAGACCCTGTAACTGTGCGAATGTCATTAACATGATTGAGAGCTTTGATACATGGTAGCAGCTCCCCAAGGAGGATATTATCCTCCTCATCATCAACATTAAATGATGGTGGAAAAATACAATTCATTGCAGGATTCACACATCCCTTTAATGGTTCATCATCTACAAGAAGCAATCTTCTTGCATCAAGCCCAAATTTTGATGATGCAATAGCCAACGGTTTGAAAAGTGCTTCTACTCCTAGATTATCTAAGCGAGTGATCCTTGATTCTATGCATGGTTGACATTGGCTTTGCCCCCAAATCATAAAGAATGGAAATTTTTCTTTCGCTTCTTTTTCTAAAATCTTGATGATGTCCATAACATGCATGTCATTAGCAGCTGACCATATCCCTACATTGAAATTGCTAAATAGAGCCTTTAAAAACTCAATGCATCCTGGACGAAGAACAATATGCTCATGTCCAAACTTTAAGCTCTTCATTTTCTTGGACTTTTGGCAGCATCTCCTCAGGAACAATCCACACAAGCTCACTATTATAGTCAGCATTGGTTTGTTGGTGGATGAAAGGTCTGACTCACCATGCACTTCGATTTCCAAATCGTGGGGTGCTAAAATATTTGTGTTGGATTCTCCTTGTGGCGTTGCACATGTTCTAGAACTTCCATTGCCTTCTACTTCCATTGTGATGTCATGCAATCCAATTCCCATCTCTTGGGCTACTAGAATATTTTCATTGGATTCTTCTTCTTCCCTTGCACATGTTCTGGAACTTTCACTGTCTTCTTCCATTGGATTACTCTTTAAATTTATCTCCAGTCGTTGTAGCAGTCGACCTTCAAAGACTTGTAGATTCTTGTCATCTTCGTCAGAAACTATTTGGTTGACATGGAGATTGATAGAATCTTTCTCAGTAGGGTCAATGGCATTAGCATCCTCTATACCAACAATCTTGAGTAAAACTTTGTCAGCCGCAATATCTTGTTGAAGGACTGCAAGTTTAAAGAACACCTAATTTTAGATTCCAAAGTATCTACATTTTGATAACTCTTTTTTGTCACACTCTTAGAAACAACTAATCGCAAATAGAAAATTTACTAACTGACAACACATCTACAATGAATTTATTTTTATGTTCCTTATTGTCTAGAGATTTCTAATTTTTATCTAGCTACATTAGTTCCTTGTCCATGATGGTGGCGCCTAGAAGTATACTTGGAGAAACATTTATGCCTTTAAGTTCTAGAGCAGAAGTCTCATTTTCTATTGCCATGATCTTCTTGCATTGGATGATTTACTTGACTAAGTTTCTTATGGCCTTCAGGCCATACTGTTCTCTTTGTAGATATCTCTATGACTTTAAGATAATCCAAAATATGTCTCTTTATGGCCTCAAGGCCATAGGGTTAGGATTGTTGGGAGGTCTCAACATATAAATAGATATATGGATTCAAAGCCATATGGTACTTTATTTATGTGTCAACCTACGGCTCTAAGGCCATGGGTTGTCATAGGGCCACAAGATTCCCTCTATGAGCACTAGTAAGAAACCATATATGCTTTATGTTGGCACCCTATGACCCGAGGGCCACAAGGTATGCCTCTTATGCTAGTAAGAAACCCTTTATGCTACATGTTATCACTCTATGGCGTTTGGGCCATAGGGTGCCCTATGTGCTAGTAACCAATGATCCTCTATGCTCTATGTTTTCACCCTATGGACCTAGGGCCACAAGGTACCCTCTATGATAGTAATCAATCCTCTATTCTCTATGTTTGCACCCTATGGACCTAGGGCCACAAGGTAGCCTCTATGCTAGTATGAAATCCTCTATGCTCAATATTGAAACCGTATGGCCCCAAGGCCATAGGATGTCCTCTATGCTAGTAAGAAAAACCCTCTACTCTCTATGTTGGCACCCTATGGAGACTTGAGGGCCACAAGGTACCCTTTATAATGCTACTAAGAAACCTTGTATGCTCTAGGGGAGCACCAAATAGCCCCTAGGCCACAAGGTTCCCTCTATGCTAGAAAGAAAACCTCTACGGTCTACATTGGCAACCTACGGCCCTCGGGCCATAGGGTGCATCAAATGGCTCCTAGGCCACATGGTGCCCTCTATGCTAGAAAGGAAACCTCTGCGCTCTACATTGTCACTCTATGGCCCCAAGGCCATAGGGTGCCCTTTACGCCTAGTATGAAACCATTGAAACTCTATATTAGCATCTAAAGACCGTAGGCCACAAGGTGAGCTCTATGTTTGTTGAGCTTATATGTGAAGCTACTCAATATATGGCTTCTCTATATATGGCACCCAGGTCCCCTCTATATATACATCATCTCATGTGTGTATTCTACACACTTTGGGGTTCTACTTCTGTGTTCTCTCCTTCTCTCTCAACATGGTATCAGAGCAGTACGTTTTTGTTTTTGATTTTTCTCCTGATCAAAATCGATTTTGCAGAAACTACTTGCGCGGGAGATCGGAATCGATGTGGTCTAGAACATTGCAGAAGGAAGTTTCTTCAAATTCTGCACGGATTTTGAGTTATCGTTCGCGGACTGCGTACATACCTGAAAAACAGCTTCCGCGTTTTGTTTTTGATTTTTTTGCTAATTGAAAACGATTTTGCAGAAACTACCCGCGTGAGAGATCGGAATCGATGTGGTCTACAACTTTGCAGAAGGAAGTGTTTTCAAATTTTGCACCGATTTTGAGTTATTGTTCGCGGACTGCGTACATACCTGAAAAGCAATTTTTGCTTTTTGTTTTTGATTTTTCTGCTTATTGAAAACGATTTTGTAGAAACTACCCGCGTGAGAGACCGGAATTGATGTGTTCTACAACTTTGCAGAAGAAACTACTCGCTATGCGGATTGGAATCGATGTGGTCTATAACTTTGTAGAAGAAAGTTTCTCTAAATTCTGCACCGATTTTGGGTTATCGTTTCGGACTGCGAATATATTTGAAAATCAAAATTTTACTTTTTGCTTTTGATTTTTCTCATAATTGAAAACTTCTCAATTATATTTTTCTTCATCAATCATATATTTGTTACTGACGTAACTTTGCTGCAGAAGCCAGTTACACATCGTTCCGATTCAGTCGAGCCGTTGATGATCGTCCAAATTCTATCGAGCTACTGTTGGTACATGATCTTTTGTTATATGATATACTCGTTCATTGATTCTCGTATAATTATTCTTTTAGAGATATAGTTTACGTTGTTTTATTGATAATTTCTCATTGATACCATAGTGATTTTGATGGTACCATGATGATGTTTTGCTAATACTTTGGTCATGGTGATTTTCGTTGATACCATGATGATATGTCATTGATACCATGGTTATTCTCAGTGGTGCCATGATGATATTTCATTGATACCATGGTTATTCTCGGTGATGCCATGATGATGTTTCGTTGATACCATGGTTATTCTCGGTGATGCCATGATGTTGTTTCGTTGATTCCATGGTGATTTTTGTTGATACCATGATGATGTTTTGTTGATACCATGGTTATTCTCAGTGATACCATGATGTTGTTTCGTTGATACCATGGTTATTCTCGGTGATGCCATGATGATGTTTCGTTGATACCATGGTTATTCTCGGTGATGCCATGATGTTGTTTCGTTGATACAATGATTATTCTCGGTGATATCATGATGCTTTTCGTTGATACCATGATCATTTATTCATTTTTATTGATATAATGATGATATTTTGTTAATACTTTGATGGTATTCATTGATCACTACATTGATAAATGTTGTTTTATATAGTATATACACATATCATTTGTATCACGTAATCACACATTTTGTACTTTTACGTTTATACTTTATGTACCATATGTTGTCGTGCGTATATATGTCGTCAAAAGAGTGGCGTCGCGAACCATCTCTTATGGCATTGTGAACGTAATTATTTCATTAACGATGCTAATAATTTTCATGACATGTTTTTTTTTTTTTGGAGTCTATGATCTATGTAGGATTGATCAAAGAATTGATTTTATGAAGACAAACTTGGTGACAATAAAAGATTTATGAAGATATGTTTGGTGATGCCATATTGATGATAACATGAAGACATGTTTGGTGATGCGATATTGATGACAAGCTACACAACAGATTCACGGAGACACTTTTGATTACAAGCTAATCGATAGCTTTTACACCTCTTTATTGAACCTTTGTATTCATTATTGTATTTGATAGGATAGGAGTAATGTAACTCCTCATAAAACATTCATTGTAAAAGGAGTGATGTAGCTCCTCGTAAACATTTGTATATTCAATGATTTTTATAATATAACGGTGGGTGTATATAGAGCTGTGGGTTTTTCCCTTGATCCCCCAAGGATTTTTTCATCCACAGTTAGGGACCCTTATTTGAGCGGGGGTGTTGAGCTTATATGTGAAGCTACTCAATATATGGCTTCTCTATATATGGCACCCATGTCCCCTCTATATATACATCATCTCATGTGTGTATTCTACACACTTTGGGGTTCTACTTTTGTGTTCTCTCCTTCTCTCTCAACAATGTTAGTAAGAAACCATCTTAACTCTATGTTGGTAGCCAAAGGCCATAGGATAGCCAAGGAACCCTTTAGGAGCATTCCCCACAAAGACCACCTTATGGCCCCATGGTGATTTAGTGGCCTAGGTGCCCTTCTTAAGACTCTTTTATTTTTGTATCATATGGCCCCAGGGAAATAAGCTATCCTCTATGCTATCAAAAAACCGTTTATGCTCTTTGTTGGAATCATATGGCCCCAAGTCCATAGGGTGCTCTCTATGCTATCAAGAAACCCTCCATGCTATATGCTTGCACCCTATGGCACCAAGGACACAGGGTGTCCTCCATGATAGTAAGAAACCCTCTATGCTCTAAGTTTACACCCCATTTGACTATGTTGACACCCTATGGCCCTGGGGCCATAGGGTTCTCCCTAGCGCCAAAAGGTGCCCTTCAACCTAGGAAGAGACCCTTTATGCCCTAAATTGGTACTCTTTGGCCTCAGGGTCATAGGGTGCCCTCTATGCTAGTAGGATACATTATATGGTCCAGGTTTCCACTCTATTGTGTAGGGCTAAAAGGTTTTCTCTATGAAGAAACCATGTATACTATATGTTGGTAGTGTATGGCCCTAGGGATAGAAGGAAACCCTAGGGCTATAGGGTGTCCTCTATGCTACTATCATATGGTCCAAGGGCCAGATAGTGACCAAGGTATCATGTGTGTCCTAAGGGTAACAAGGTGCTAATAAAAAGCTCTCTATGCTCTATGTTGGCCCCAAGGCCATAGGGAAATCTTTATGCTAGTAAAATTCCCTCTATTCACTATGTTAACGTGTATACTTATAAGAAGCCATTTATGCACTATGGTGGCGTCTTATGACCTTAGATCCATAAGATGTCCTCTATGGTAAAAGCGAAATTGTACATGGGATATGATGGCATGCTATGGTCCTAGGGCCATAGGGTGTCCTCTATGCTAGCAAAATGTGTAAGTTAATACTCTGAAATTGAAAGAGCTTTTCAGAAAAAAAAAGAAAAAAACAAACCTTCTACTTCCATTGTGGTGTCATGCAATCCAATTCCCAACTCTTAGGCTACTAGAATATTTTCATTAGATTCTTCTTCTTCCCTTGCACATGTTCTCGAACTTTCACTGTCTTCTTCCATTGGATTACTCTTTAAATTTATCTCCAGTCGTTGTAGCAGTTGACCTTCAAGGACTTGTAGATTCTTGTCATCTTCGTCAGAAACTCTTTCGTTGACATGGAGATTGATAGAATCTTTCATAGTAGGGTCAATGGCATTAGCATCCTCTATGCCAAAAATCTCGAGTAAAACTTTGTCAGCCGCAATATCTTGTTGAAGGACTGCAAGTTTAAAGAACACCTAATTTTAGATTCCAAAGTATCTACATTTTGATAACTCTTTTTTGTCACACGCTTAGAAAAACTAATTGCAAATAGCAAGTTTACTAACTGACAACACATCTAAAATGAATTTATTTTTATGCTCCTTATTGTCTAGAGATTCCTAATCTTGATCTAGCTACATTAGTTCTTTGTCCATGATGGTGGCCCTAGAAGTATTCTTGGAGAAACATTTATGCCTTTAAGCTCTAGAGCAGAAGTCTCATTTTCTATTTCCATGATCTTCTTGCATTGGATGATTTCCTTGACTAAGTTTCTTATGGCCTTCAGGCCATACTGTTCTCTTTGTAGATATCTCTATGACTTTAAGATAATCCAAAATATGTCTCGTTATGGCCTCAAGGCCATAGGGTTAGGATTGTTGGGAGGTCTCAACATATAAATAGATATATGGATTCAAATCCATATGGTACTTTATTTATGTGTCAACCTACGGCTCTAAGGCCATGGGTTGTCATAGGGCCACAAGATTCCCTCTATGAGCACTAGTAAGAAACCATATATGCTTTATGTTGGCACCCTATGACCCGAGGGCCACAAGGTATGCCTCTTATGCTAGTAAGAAACCCTTTATGCTACATGTTGTCACTCTATGGCCTTTGGGCCATAGGGTGCCCTCTGTGCTAGTAACAAATCCTCTATGCTCTATGTTTGCACCTAATGGACCTAGGGGCACAAGGTACCCTGTATGATAGTAAGAAATCCTCTATTCTCTATGTTTGCACCCTATGGACCTAGGGCCACAAGGTAGCCTCTATGCTAGTATGAAATCCTCTATGCTCAATATTGAAACCCAATGGCCCCAAGGCCATAGGATGTCCTCTATGCTAGTAAGAAAAACCTTCTACGCTCTATGTTGGCACCCTATGGAGACTTGAGGGCCACAAGGTACCCTTTATAATGCTACTAAGAAACCTTGTCTACATGGGCAACCTACAACCCTCGGGCCATAGGGTGTATCAAATGGCTCCTAGGCCACATGGTGCCCTCTATGTAAGAAAGGAAACCTCTATGCTCTACATTGACACTCTATGGCCCCAAGGCCATAGGGTGCCCCTTACGCCTAGTATGAAACCATTGGAAATCTATATTAGAATCTAAAGACCGTAGGCCACAAGGTGAGCTCTATGTTAGTAAGAAACCATCTAAACTCTATGTTGGTAGCCAAAGGCCATAGGATAGCCAAGGAATCCTTTAGGAGCATTCCCCATAAAGACCACCTTATGGCCCCATGGTGATTTATTGGCCTAGGTGCCCTTCTTAAGACTCTTTTATTTTTGTATCATATGGCCCCAGGGAAATAAGCTATCCTCTATGCTATCAAAAAACCTTTTATGCTCTTTGTTGGAATCATATGGCCCCAAGTACATAGGGTGCTCTCTATGCTAGCAAGAAAACCTCCATGCTATATGTTTGCACCCTATGGCACCAAGGACATAGGGTGTCCTCCATGATAGTAAGAAACCCTCTATGCTCTAAGTTTACACCCCATTTGACTATGTTGACTCCCTATGGCCCAAGGGCCATAGGGTGCTGCTTAGGCCCACAAGGTGCCCTTCAACTTAGGAAAAGACCCTTTATGTCCTAAATTGGTACTCTTTGGCCTCAAGGTCATAGGGTGCCTTCTATGCTAGTATGATACATTATAGGTCTAGGTTTACACTCTATAGTG
This sequence comes from Adiantum capillus-veneris, assembly GCF_014529385.1. Lineage (NCBI taxonomy): Eukaryota > Viridiplantae > Streptophyta > Polypodiopsida > Polypodiales > Pteridaceae > Adiantum > Adiantum capillus-veneris. The sequence goes on along the minus strand of NC_140958.1, from coordinate 49,439,563 downwards.
TAGGGCTAAAAGGTTTGCTCTATGAAGAAACCATGTATACTATATGTTGGCAGTGTATGGCGCTAGGGATAGAAGGAACTTCTAGGGCTATAGGGTGTTATCTATGCTACTATCATATGGTCCAAGGGCTAGATAGTGACTAAGGTATCATGTGTGTGAGAATTCTCTACTATATATACAAAAACCACTTTATGGCACTATGGTGTCCCAAGGGCAACAAGGTTCTAATAAAAAGCCCTCTATGCTCTATGTTGGCACCCTATGGTCCCAAGGCCATAGGGCGGTCTTTATGCTAGTAAAATTCCCTCTATGCACTATGTTTACGTGTATACTTATAAGAAGCCATTTATGCACTATGTTGGCGTCTTATGACCCTAGATCCATAAGATGTCCTCTATGGTAAAAGAGAAATTGTACATGGGATATGATGGCATTCTATGGTCCTAGGGCCATAGGGTGTCCTCTATGCTAGCAAAATGTGTAAGTTAATACTGCGATAAATATGCAACACGATATACAAAATTGAATCATTATCATACATCATACATTTTTTGCTTTGCCACACAGTTGAAGGGGTCTTTGCCATCAAATATCATCATAACATTCAAACATTTAAATCAAATTTGCAAGTACTGTAATTCACAAATGCATTGATCTGTTGGTGGATGGAAGGTCCGGCTTACCATGCACTTTGATTTACAAATCCTGAGGGGCAAAAGTATTTGTGTTGGATTCTCCTTATGGCATTGCACATGTTTTGGAACTTGCATTGCCTTCTACTTCTAATTCACAAACTTAAACAATGGTTATACATTATACAATCATTTCTTTGCAATAAACCTTGATACAATGTTGCGATTGCTACATGACAAGCTAAAAAATTCTACTAGTCCTAGCTTCCCTCTATTGAAAAAAAATTCAAGATATAAATTCCAATTCTCTGCATCATCTAGAAGAGAAATAAAATCATAGTTTGAAACAAAATACTCGCACTTTATATCTTTGAATAAAATCTTGTTACAATCAAAGAAATAAATCTTCACATAATCCAAAGGACAAATTCTTCAATAACCATTTATACTCGATGTTTACTATCTAAGCAATCAATTGGCATTTACAAAAAATATTGAATATATGTTTAATCTAGTTAGTTGCAATACAAAGATGATTATTTCAAACGCTTACACCATCAATTCACAATAGAAGGACTTACACCCAGCAAAAAATGATCATACATCAATTGTTCAAACTCTCATTTTGGAATTTTGAGGACTAAATACTTTTTAGTTTTTTCTAGCTTATTTCATTCTCAATAGACACCTAGATATGGACACAAGATATAAGGCCAACAAAAAATGTTCTTGAAACACTTAAAGAGTCTTTAGGTGACCTAGAATAACCAACCTATGGTCTAAAGGTTATAGGGTGTCATGTGATGTTTTATAAGATGTGTCCATAAGAGCTAGGTGATTTGTATCCATGGGGTGATTTAAGTGCCCCTGTGGAGATTCTATGTCACCACCCTATGGCCCTAAGGCCTTAGGGTATCCCAAATTCTCTTGGATAACTTATGTTTCCTTCTAGAATATCCCAAATACTCATGTGCCCGTTTGGAGACTTTATGTAATCTCTCTATATACATAAGATTGTAGGATAGCTGTGTTGACACCCTATGGCCTTAAGGCTGTAGACTAGCCCAAATGCTTATGTACCCTTTTAAAGACTCTATATAATCACCCTATATCCGTAAGATTGTAGGGTAGCCAAATTCTTTTGGGGGATTCTATGTTGACACCCTATGGGCCTAAGGCTATAGAGTAACCCAGATGCTTATATGCCCTTTTAGAGACTCAATGTAATCACCCTACATCTGTAAGGTTTTAGAGTATCCCATTTTCTTTTTTACTCACGTGCTTGCCTTTGTCCTTCTTGTCTATTTCGTTCATTTCCTGGCTGGGGAGCCCTTACACCTTGAACCAGATTGATGGACAGGCTCTCTAGTTGATTGGTGATTTGTTGAAGTAATTCTTGTTGAGAGGACTCTTGGTCTGTTGCTCCTGTCCCTGCTACTACCCCTGCCGTAGGTTGAGCTACCGGTGGAGGCTCCATTCCCCCTTGTAGTTGAGCTTGGAATTTTAACTTCCTATCCTTCTCCCTTGCATAAGTCATAGCTTTATCAAAGGTATCTGGGAATTTACCTTTTACCTTTTCTCGAAGGATGGGGTAAAGCCCTGCCAGGAAACAGTCCTTCTTTAGGCATTCTGGCGCCCTTTCTCCTTCACCTAGTGATGCACACCATTTCTCCCACAGGTTGGAAAACTTTCCTTCATAGCTTCTATAGTCATTGGGTGATGTTTGGCGTAGCTCTAAGAGTTGTCTCCATATCTCCTCTGGAGGCTCATGGCGGCAAAATTCTTCGATGAAGGCCATCTTTAAGGACTCCCAGTCTCTTCTTTCTTCAGGTGCCAAAGTTTGATACCATAATTTTGCACCTTCCCTCAAGACCAAAGGAAAGGCCCTTAACTTAGTAGCTTCGTCATCCCTTCCCGATACCAGAAAGGCCATTTCCAAATTATCCAAAAAGTCTGGAGCAACCTCCCCAAGCTTACCATAAAAATTAGGGAAGGCCATAAGTGAGAGAGTAAACAATTACACAAACAGCTCCAATTTATTTTAAAATAGAGTATGGTAATTACAATTTGGAGCTTTAGCACAACTTGGCTCAAAATAGGATGAAGATCGACACATCAAAGGAATGGTAATAGTCTAGTAAGGGTAGAATGACAGGATGAGGAGAGCGCAAGATTTCCCCAAGTCTCTCGGCTCCAAACAACAGGGCTATTCTTTGCTGATAAAAGATTTTTCTATCAATACAAATATTCACACGGATATGACGCACAAAATGGAAAGGAAACATGCGGGGATCATCATTCTCATTATTGGCATCCATACTTACACACAAGAGCCTAGCTTAGTTGCACCACCTTGGGACCAATAAGCCTGATCAGCCATAGAAGGTCAGCACCTCGGATCACTTCGGCTCTTCCTGATGCATCTGTGAAGACGTAAGGCGTGATGGCAACACTTTGTACAATGCTGAGCCTTTTAGCAAGCAACAATTGGATGCTATTACCATAATCAGCATGACGAATGAAAGTGACACCATTAATGTGCAGCACATCATCAACTAAGATAGTTTCCTTAGATTGAGATAACTTCTTGAAAATTAGCAGCAAAGGTAGGGCAGGGAGGCTTTTCACCCGATCTCCAAAGCACTTTGGACAATATCCAAAGTGATCTTCACGCAGACAGAAGGTTGGCTTGGGATTGGTGGTGTCTGGATTCACAAAGTGCACTGGGATCACTCGCAGACGGGCGACAATCTTGTAGGCAAGCCTTCGCCTCTTTGCTTTAGGAGGATTTAGGGGTGAGAGTCGTGGTTGCAAGTTGGAGGTTGAAGTTGGTTGCTCACTAGCCTTTTGCTTGCCTGTAGTGGTCATGTAATCCCTTATTAATGAGATTAAGCTAAATGTTACCTTATGCTTGCGCACGCGCTGTGGCCTTGGGCCACTTAGGTGTAGAGGTGATCTTCCTCCTCTTAGTCGGCTCTTCAGGAAAGAGAGGTATGGTGATGCTTTCTCTTCCCTTATTTGTGTCACAGTACCTTCGTGTATGTTGATGTAGAATATTTCAAGCTCGTGTGCGTTGGAGGTTTCTGGAGCACTCATAGGTTGAGAGGAGAGGTATATCAAGCTCTTCTCCTTACTCTCCTTCGTTGGCGACGATTACGAACAAGGCATGTAGAAGAACTTACTTCTTGAATTTCAATGACACTACAACCTGGTCACAAGACCTCGATGAAAGCTTTTAAGGCCTCTAAAGCCTCCTCCTCTTCTGTTCTCCAATTTGCAAACTCCTCACGCAATTCGTCTATGTTGTAGATTGCACATCTTCATTGCTTGTGGACTGAAGGTCTGTGTAGCCCTCCTCCGTGGGGGCACCAAAATGATAGCGGAAAAAAGAGCAGTGCAATCGGGTGGCCTCTGTACTCATGCACACTCCACAAACCACGCCTCATGCAAACAAGCAAAGAACAAAACAAAGGGGGCACCACCCTAAATTAAGAGGTTTAGGGACCTCACACATAGTGCACATAGGCAAGTGAGACTTCTAGCATTATGATGGCATCAAAACATATGGCAAAACACATAGAAACAAAGCATAGGGACCTTATGTAGCATATATATACACAGGACATCAGCTTAACAATACAACGGCATCTGATCATACATAACAAGAATATAGAGAAGCAAGCCAAGGATGGCATAATCCCTTGTCAAAAAACAATCAACCCAGCAAGTAGGTATGATCCTACTAGCAACACATCAGTACCTTAGAGAACGATGGCGAGGATGGTGGCCATGGAGCATGAGAGAAGACTCCTTATTTAGGTTTTAGGGCTAGTAATGTAGCATACTAGAGGGAGAGAGAGAGAGAGGGAGAGAGAGTAGAGCTCCATCCATAGCTCCTCGTTGTGAGCAATGTCGTCATAGCTTCGTTGCTTGGTGAAGTGGGTGAAGTGTTGTTTTTGAGTGAGAGAAGGCCTCCTTATATAGGTTTCTGAGAGGGTTTAGGATTAGGGATAAGCATGCTTAAATCCGCTGATTGGGGTTACTTTTTGCTTAGGGTGGTCAACAGATTGAGGTCACCTGATATGTCACCATCAAGATATTCTCTAGAGTGATGTGAGAGGGGAGGATAAATGCTGATTTTTCTGATTGTGACACATGGGGATAAGGCCTTGACCAACATTTAAGAGCAGATAAGGTGGCTGTTGAAACTAGAGGTTCTGCACATGTCAGGGGGGGACCTGCTGGGTCCTCCTGAATATCAAATTCTCAAAAAATCCTCAACCATGGCTTCTTTGGACATGTGTTCTTTGAAAAAATCAGCATGTCTCTTTTCAACTCAAAAGTCTTTATCCCTGTTGACTCACCTTTACCATAATATTTTCCCCTTTTCTCCTCCTGTAACTGCATTGTTGATGCCCAATCACTACTTCTAGTAACAGTGAACTGTTACCTACCAAATACTTATGGTGCAGTAAAAAATATTTACCATGGGTAAAAAAAGTTACTGTAGGTAAAAAGTGATTTGTATTTACCATGTAGGTGAAAAATATTTACTGTAGGTAAAAAATATATACTGTGGTAAAAAATATTTAATGTCGGTAAAAAAGTGAAAACGGAGTATGCTGTGCTCTTAGTCCACACGAACATCCTCGTGTAAATTTCACTAGAAATTCACCCCTAGAATGGGCTATTCTGTAAGATATAGGTTGTAGGCATGCATAAGAGCTCGTTCCCACGTATCTTCTGTCCATGGCACTTTTTACTCTTTGGTGCTTGTGAAGTAGATTTTTCTTCTCTTTCGAGATCCCTTGGACTAGAGTATCCTCATCTCCCCAACAACTAACTGTGCCTTTATTGCATCTTCAGAAGGGGTCCTAAAAACCATGCACCAACCTCAAACAACTTCAAAGGTGGAGAGAGCTAGCAGGGAGTGAGGGATGGGAAGAGGAAAAAGAAGTACCATACGAGAAAGAAGTAGTTTCCTCACGATAGATTACTCTTGGAGCTTAGCTTAGAATAGTAATATAGATGGTAGAGAAGATGAGCATGCCATTGAAACTTGACTCTTGGTTAGATTTGCATCCCATAGCCAAGAGGTGTTGGTGTAGGCTCTCTACTTTTCAAACTTGGAGAAGGAGATGGAGTAATTCTTGCTCAACACAATGAGAGAGAGTGTGAGTGTCATGTGAGAATAAGCCAAAATGAGTCCCCTCCTTGCCTAGGTAGACCCCTCTGTCTCTTTACTCATGCTTGATCACTATTGGCCCTTGCCAAGCCTGGCCAATCACAAGCTATGATCATTTCAAGCAATAGAGATAGCATTTGGACACGTTTCCTTCTTTTCCCTTTTGAGAGAGAGAGTTTAGTAATTAATTAAATGCATCTAAATTTTCCTTGGACCTCCCTAAAGATGATCCAATAGGATTCATGCACACCATGAGTACAACATGGGTAGCTACTTGACATGTGTCCTTATTGCCTCTTAAGTCTTGGGCTTGCCTTGAGTGTGTGAGTGTGTGTGTGTGTGTTTGTGTGTGTGTGTGTGTGTTCTCTCTCATGTCCCTACCTTTAGGGATCGCCCCCTCCTTTGTAGGAATCATGTTTAACTTTGAACACCTCAAGCACCTTAGTCATCAAGCACGAGAAGCACCTCAAGCACCTTAGTCAACTCAAGAAAGGCAAGCACCTCAAGAACATGCCTAGCTTGACTAAGGTTTAAAGTACCTAAAGGTCGTAGATCTAAGGACTTTTAACACTAACCTTTGGAGGTCTTTTAATCTCCATTATCTGATCATTTCTCTTTGATAGACCATCTCCCTTTTGGACCCTTAATGAGAGGGAGCCTTCTCTCCCTTTTGGTTTCATGTTGAGATAGATCTAAAACCACATATCTATATTCTAACTCTTGTTCCCTTTCATTTTCCCACATTAAATGCTCAGTTCAATATGAGAAAATCATAATATACGTAGATATTAGATTTTATGACATTACACTACAAGAGGTCACTTAAATTTCGACGCCAAATTATCGATGAGAATGGTGGGGGTCGGTATATGTGCTGATAAGTATGACGGGAGATGAACATTTTAAACATTTTCATCTTCAAATTCACCATGCAAGATTGTATCGGTTATAGGTTAGGTTATAGTTAGCGATGTGAGCGGGATGGAAATACACACAACGCCTCTATAATCACCTAACACACACTCTTGGGATAATACACACACACACACACACACACACTATGGGGCACCACTCGGCTAACAAAATCCACCTGGCTGAGACAGGGACCACACAGATGGAGTGAGAGTAAAGAGACTATCCATCTGCCCACTCAACACACACACACACACACACACACACACGTATACACAAATCAGCTGGGAAAAGTGCATCCTTTGACCACTCTTACACATCTCTTACACACCCACGATTCTAGCACACATGGCATACACCTATTTGTCAAAATGTTAATCACTTCCATATGCTCATGGCAAATAAAGAAGCCCTCCTATACCCCATCCTCTTCCTAATGAAGCTGAGATTCTTTTGAAGTTTTCTTGTAGGTTTATGGTTTAGGGTTTAACATCGTGTGTGTGTGTGTGTGTGTGTGTGTGTGTGTGTGTGTGTGTCTCTGTGTGTGTGTATGTGTGTGTGTGTGTGCATTTTTACAGGTTTGAAGACTTTTACAGGACCCTTTCTTGCTCAAAAAGGCCACGTGTGAGTGCTCAAAAGTTCTATGCATATTAAATTACTTTTAAATTATATTTTATATTGACAAAATAAAATTTCATTAATTAGGATTTCAATGCTTAAATTTTCATGCAATTTTGTTTAGAAATTATGCTTTGAAAAAAAATTGTTTCGAAATTATGGTTGATTTGAAATTATGCTACGGAAAAATTTTGTATGCTTTGAAGAAAATTTGTTTCAAAATTATGCTATGAAAAAATTTTGTTTTGAAATTATGTTTTCAAGATTTTTTTTTTTGAAATCACGCTACCATCTTATCATCATCATGCGATTGATGAGGTTTAAGTTATAGGTTTCGGTAAGGTGTAGTTTAGGTTATACGATAGGTTAGGGTATAGGTTATCTGTTAAGTTATAGGTCATACGTTAAGTTAGGTTAGGTTAGGTTAGATTAGGTTTAGGTTATAGGTTAAGTTAAGTTAGTTTATGGGTTAGATTATAGACTAGGTTAGGTTAGTTTATAGGTTAATTAGGTTAGATAAACTTATAGGTTAGGTTAGATTAGCTTATAGATTAGGTTTTAGGTTAGGTTTAGGTTATAGGTCAGGTTTAGGCAACATGTTAGGTTAATTAAGTTAGGTTATAAATTGTACATAAAAGGCTAGGTTAGGTTATAGTTTAAGTTAACTAATTTTTAGGTTATAGGTTTGGTTCGAACAAAATCTGATGCTTCCAATTGAAACAATGGTGGCCCATAACCATGATGTAAATAGCTTACAAAATTATTGCCACGTCAATTTCCCAAAGATTCTATCCCACTATGGATAAGGGTATCACTCCTCGCCAACAAGACTTCATCAAAGAAAGATCTATTTAAGATAACACCTTGACAACAATGGTTGGATTAGAATATACACCATTCACCATGCAAGATTGTATCGGTTATAGGTTAGGTTATAGTTAGCGATGTGAGCGGGATGGAAACACACACAGCGCCTCTATAATCACCTGGCATGCACTCTTGGGATAATACACACACACACACACTATGGGGCACCACTCGGCTTACAAAATCCACTTGGCTGAGACACGGAACACACCATTGGAGTGAGAGGAGAGAGACTATCTATCTGCCTACTCAACACACACACACACACACGTATACACAAATCAGCTCAAAGGATTTCAATGCTTAAATTTTTATGCAATTCTGTTTAGAAATTATGCTTTGAAAAAAAAATGTTTTGAAATGATGGTTTGGGGTAATTTTGATTTGAAATTATGCTACGGAAAAATTTTGTATGCTTTGAAGAAAATTTGTTTCAAAATTATGCTATGGAAACATTACATTTTGAAATTATGTTTTGAAGAAATTTTGTTTTGAAATTACGTTACCATCTCATCATCATCATGCAATTGATGAGGGTTTAGGTTATTGGTTTCGGTAAGGTGTAGTATAGGGTATAGGATAGGTTAGGGTATAGATTATATGTTAAGTTATAGGTCATACGTTAGGTTAGGTTAGGTTAGGTTAGGTTTAGTTTATAGGTTAAGTTAAGTTAGTTTATGGGTTAGATTATAGACTAGGTTAGGTTATGTTATAGGTTAATTAGGTTAGGTTAGATTAGCTTATAGGTTAGGTTCTAGGTTAGGTTTAGGTTATAGGTTATAAACTAGGTTAGGTTATAGGTCAGGTTTAGGCAACATGTTAGGTTATAGGTTAGGTTATAGGTTGTACATAAAAGGCTAGGTTAGGTTATAGTTTAAGTTAACTAATGTTTAGGTTATAGGTTTGGTTTGAAAAAATCAGATGCTTCCAACTGAAACATTGGCGGCCCATAACCATGATGTAAATAGCTTACAAAATTATTGCTAAGTCAATTTCCCAAAGACTCTATCCCACTATGGATAAGGGTATCACTCCTTGCCAACAAGGTTTCATCAAAGGAAGATCTATTTAAGATAGCACCTTGACAACAATGGTTGGATTAGAATACACACCATTCACCATGCAAGATTGTGTCGATTATAGGTTAGGTTATAGTTAGCGATGTGAGCAGGATGGAAACACACAACGCCTCTATAATCACCTGACACACACTCTTGAGATAATACACACACACACACACTATGGGGCACCACTCGGCTTACAAAATCCACCTAGCTGAGACAGGGAACACACCGATGGAGTGAGAGGAGAGAGACTATCCATCTGCCCACTTGACACACACATACACATATACACAATTCAGCTCATAGAAGGAAGATTTTTTATGCTTAGATACAATTGAGCTTGGGTCAACACCAATTGGGCAAATAGCTCACACCATATGGATGAAATATGCCAGATACAATTTGCGCAAAGGCTTCACTCACAAGAGAAACTTACACAACCAAAACATCAGGAAAAAGATACAAAATTTGGCAAAATGCACAGCACCATTGCATCCAGAATGGCCAAAAGTCCCAGTCTACAATATCAAAGTGCTCAAATCCGAGTTCGTATAAGTAGTTTATGGCCAAAACTGGCTCCAAAAACAGCAAAAATTGATTTACAGTTGTTCCTTCTCTTCTCTCCATGTTTTTTCTAATTTTTTCTCAGGGTTTTCAATGTCCACACTTTACTTTATCCCTTGGGCATCTTTGGCCTTTTGATTGGCCTCAAACGGACCCCGAACAGGCCAAAACCCTTCTACATCCATTCGCACAACTGGCACTAAACTTTTCTCAATCATGCATCCCACAATCACGTAAAGTGGCCTCCAAATATAGTTCTCAAAATGGCCTTTTTTCATAATTCATCACAAGAAAACACTCCTGTTGTGTCCTCACTTATCCACGTTTTCGTGCCGCTCCGCTTCCAAGACAAAAAAATGAGCAAAGGAATACCAATCAGGCTTATTTCAATCCTACATGATTATTCAGCAGTTATAATGGCTTTCTAACAAGCCAATTTTAAGCTAAAAGTGACCTAGATACGGCTCTAAGGGCCAAAAGATGTCTTGGTAATGCTAAACAGTGAGTATGCTTGAAGTGATCATAGCTGGGATTTTATCGATCAAAATTGAAGTACTCAAAGTGCTCTACAGGCCTGTCTTTAGGGCTCGTCAATCGGAGCTACATATAAGAAGTTATGATAGTTTTATTAGAGTTAGTGGAAGATCCGTACCGGATCGAGCACCTGCTGATAAAAGGTCAAAGATGATAGGAATGCATGGGTCCAAAGTACTCACTTCCAGGAGCATTTCGGTCTTTCCAATTTGTCAATCGAGGTTTCGGTTGGCAAGATATGGCTAGTTTGAGTATCATCGGGGACTGGTTCCGAACCGATCTGGTAACCTTGATTAGTCAAGTTCAAGTTCAAGGTATCGCCGGATAGTCTTACCACCTCGTAATACCTTGTCTTTGTGTCAAAGAATGGACTCGGGCTGCAGAACCTCTTTCTTGGTTCTGGATCTCCAGTGGGTCTTCAATGATTGCTTCTTGAGGTGGCTCTCCTTTGTAAGGCTTTAGTAGGGTCACGTGGAAAGCATGTGTATGAGCCAATGGTTGGGAAACTTGAGTTGATAGGTCATCTCATTGATTGACCTAAGAATCTAAAAGGGGACATAGTACCTTTTTTCTTACTTGCATAGTACTTTTGGTGTCCCATAGGATTCTTGCCTGTCGTGTACCTTGATCGAGCCTTGGAGAACTTAAGCAGGACCCAATCATTTTGTTTAAACGCTAGGGCTCTTCTATGCTTATTAGCAACATCCTTTTGCCTTTGTTGAGACATGGATGTAGCATCCTTAATCTTTTGGAAAGATTCTTGCACGTCTTGGCTATATTCATCTGCAGCAAAGATCTTCCCATGTACCTTGAGTAGCAGGGGACTTTTTTATCTTCCCTCTATCACCTCAAAAGGTGCTTTTCCCGTGGAAGTATGTACAATGTTATTGTAAGCATACTCCACTAAGGGTAAGTACTTCTCCCATTGGGACTTTTGATCTAATTCTTTGACATAAGCTTTTAGTAGATCAAGAATTGTTAGGTTACCTATTTCACTTTCACCATTCGTTTGAGGATGATAGACCAAAGAGAAGTTTAGCCTTGTAGCTAAATTCTCAAAGAGACCCTTCCTGAAATTATTGGTCATTCTAAGATCTTTGTCCAACACTATGGACATTGGCAAGCCATGGTACTTGAAGATTTGTGATGTAAAGAGAGTTACCCTTTGATGGGCTTTGATAGTCTTTTTGACAAGTATGAAATGTACTTGTTTGCTAAACCTGTCTACTATCATCCATATCCTGTATTCCCATCGATAGACTTGGGCAATCCAAAGATAAAATCCATGGATATGCTCTCCCATGGGGAATCAGGGATAGAGACTTAGTAGTGACTTAGTAACGCATAGTCTATTGCCATAGAGAATATAACCATCTTGTAGGGTAAATCGTTCTTCCTTCTCCCTAGCGCAAGGGCTAAAACCACATCTCTAAAATTGGGATCAATAGCGTATTCATCTATCATGAGACCAAACGTAGTGTGAAATGTGGTCTTTACAATGTCTTGATCAACTATCCTTATTTGATGGTAGCCACTTTTTAGGTCAATCCTATTGAAATAGGTTAAAGTGGATCATCTCAAAGTCTACTTGGAAAGAGTTTGAGAATGTCCAAAATCACTTTCTTACAAAATTTCCACCAGCTAAGACACAAAGACTATATCTCAACTTTTTACAAGTGCATGGGAAGCAAGAAAAAGAAGTTTTGACAAAAAGCAAGATCTTGAGCATAGGATGCATGCAAGACATAAAGAAGTGTTTCCAAAGATGGGATGCATTATACTTATTACATGATGCCTTGAGAGATTCCCAAGTGAATGAAGATTTTCTGCATGCCAATGTACTCCAGTTTGAGAGGAATTTGATGGGTCATGCTTCATACACTTTTGCACAGTTATAAGGGCTAAAATGCATTGATTGGTGTGATCAAACTATGGAGTGTCGTATGCTAAGACATAAGTGTATTTGAATATATGTTTGCGAGAGATTTTCAATCGCTAAAATTGCCTCGTGTCCCTAAAAACTACACAATGAGGATCCGTTTGGCAATACGGTAAGCCATAAAGCTTGCCCACAAGACATATGCATTGTGGGCAAGCTCTATGGCTTTCCATTTTGCCAAAAGGATCTCCATTGTGTTGTCTATATTTCTGCGAGCGGTTTTCAGGCCACAAAATCGCTTTGCAATCCTAAAACAACACAATGGTGAGTTGTTTGCCAAATTGGCAAGCCATTGACCTTGCTGACATCGCATATGCATTGTGGGCAATCTGTATGGCTTGCCGTTTTTCTAAACACCTCACTATTGTGTTGTTTTTATGTTAGGTTAGGTTAGGTTTAGGTTATAAGTTAGGTGAGATTATAGGTTAGGTTAGAGCTAGCGACAAATTAATAGTAGAAAAAATGCAAGCGGACTTCAAAAGTGCACACGGACTTCAAGAAACTTAATATATAGTCATTGACCAATGAAGACCAGATTATTACCCTGTGGTCCTAATCTCGGTGCACCTCTAGACCGAGGTGTGTGGGGATGTAAGGTTTCCAGTTTCTAAAACCTTAAAGATTGTATAAAGCTTAATCAAACTGATATGATTATTGAAAAAGCAATGTAGAACTCTCCGACCATGGCAAATATTGGTATTTTTGGAGTCTTAAGTACAGCAAACCCCGGGCTAGAAATTTTCAGAACAAAATTTCGATAAAATCTGGAAATGTTACGGGCTCAGAAAGATTACACTAGGAATTTAATTAGTTAAGTAAAATTGGATGGTTTCATTAATTATTATTAATAAAGACTTTCTTATCCTAAGGTTCTAGAAATTACTGATATTTCTTATTTTCATCATTAAAAATCAAAGAAATTCGTAAAAATCGATTCTGTGTATTTGGAGGACTATGTGGGATAATGATGAACTCTCCCATACTAGATTTAGTAGCAGGGGGCGTTTTTTACCTGTAGGACTGCTTGGGATGCAAGTTATTGCCATTTTCCAGCCTGTGAGTGTCCAGAAACCTATAAATATGACCCTTGATTCACAAATTGACAGACTCGGAGCCTTGACACACTCTCTCTCATCTAGAGAGACCGCTACGCAGAGATCACTAGAGATTAAGCTCTAGTTGATTAAATTATATGGTAATTAATCTAATCCTTCTAAATTAGCAAGGCTAGATTAATCTACTTTCTTAATAAATTAAAGATTAGGCCTATGTATACTCATAAATCCTCTCTTAATTAAATATTCTCTGCTGATTGTTGTAATTAAGCTTGGGAATATTAACACTAGAATGGTAACCTAACAGGACATAAAAGTGTCCTTTCAGGGTTTTGGGAAAAAATTCCAAAACCATAGTAGATCCACTCATTTTGAAAAATCCTTTCATGAGCTTATAGTTCAATAGCTACTACATATGGAAAAAATGAGAAACTTGTAATTTTTCTCATCCCTTGGTCACTACAAGCCTCCAAAGTTGATGGACCAGTGCATTTTGCCCAAAACAGCAATTTCTTACGGTTGATTGCATATAAATAAGAGTGGAGATTTTTGTAGTACATGAGATAAAATGCCCCGTTAACTTCAATGAGTTGGTGACCAAAACATATGGTTGCTTTTATGTACCTCACTATTTGTTTTTGGGTTTTAAAAAAAGGTACAAAAAAGTTGCATTTTTGCCATTTTGCGGACCTATCATCAAAGTTTCTATAGTCACGCTCAATACAGATACTATATACATGTTTTCTTAGTTCCCTTTGGGCCTCTGGATTCAAAAGGAGCCATGGAGCATGTCAAAAGGATAATGGATCTCTTACAATTGGAACCTTGGGGGCAATGATAAAGGGCTAAATTCAGCAAACATGAAAAAACTGGGTTTAGCATTATGACCTCTAGAAACCCATAAAAACTACTCAATATCTAACCAAGTTTGTAGTCTATGATTAGATATGGTCACTACCTACAAAATACACACAATTGGCGTAAGAAACTAGCAATATTGAGAAAGTTACACTTGCTACTCTAAAATGTATCGTATTCTTCAGCAATAAAAAAAACTCAACCATCTTCATATACTATGCTATATAGGATATTAGGTCCCCCAAAACTCAAGGAAGACTAGCTTTATGTTATACATTACACTTACACAATCAAAATTGAATTTGGATATCAAGAAAGCCACCAAAAAAATCATAAAAGTGCTAATTTTGGCCAAAAAATAGGATTATGCAATTCTTGTAAATTGGTCATAACTTTCAATTTTAACACTTAGCTCTCCCTACAAGCATCAAAACATGTTGAGAACTATGAAGGCCTAACCTCTAGCCATCTAAACCTCACAAACATGAAGTTTAGAGTGGTATAGTTGCCAAAAATTGAAAAAAAACAAAAAACAGGACCCGTTTTTTCACACAGTTTAGGTTCAAAAACGTTGTGCAAGAGTAAGGTTAATGGTGAGATCGATACTCAAAAAAAAAATGCTAAGTTTTTTTCAGCTCATAAGGCAAATTTGTGGATATTAGAACCTAGAAATTCATTTTCATACTCTTCAAATAATTCAAGAAAAATGGTCACTTAACAGGACACAAAAGGGTCCAAGGACATCAAAGTGTCTTGTTACCATTCTAGTGTTAAGCTAATTAATTATCATACCATATTAGGGCTGAAATTATCCAAATTAATGGGAAATATATTAGTTAAGTTTAGATTAAGTTGAGATAATTATTAGAGCTGCATTAGACAATCATTAAGCTAGGAAAACTATCTTATAATTTTTGAGTAATTTTCATAATTAATTAGGTAGAATTACAATGTTTTTTAAGACAAATTGATTCAAAATGTTTTTGAGTTATTTATCAGAGGTTATTTACATGTTAGGAAACCCGTGATAACTACGTCAAGCTCAGATAATTAATTTAGTAGAATTGCTCTGTTTTAAGGATAAATTAAAAGGGAGAAATTAGCAAATTGATTGAAAATGCTTTGAGTTATTTATCAGAGGTTAATTACATGTTAAAAAAACCATGATAATTATGTTAAGCTCAGATAATTAATTTATCTAATTACTTTAGTAGAATTACTCTATTTTTAGGACAAATCAAAAACGAGAAATTAGCAAATTGATTCAAAATGCTTTGAGTTATTTATCAAAGGTTAATTACATGTTAGGAAAGCTATGCTAATTATGTAAAGCTTAGATAATTAATTTACCTAAATACTTTAGTAGACTTACTCTATTTTTAGGACAAATTAAAAAAAGGAAATTAATAAATTGATTCAAAATGCTTTGAGTTATTTATCAGAGGTTAAGTACATGTTCGAAAACCCGTGATAATTATGTTAACTTCAGATAATTAATTTACCAAATTATTTTAGTAGAATTACTCTATTTTTAAGACAAATTAAAAAGGGAAAATTAGCAAATTAATTCAAAATGCTTTGAGTTACTTCCATGTTAGGAAACCCATGATAATTGAGTTAATTTCATATAATTAATTTACCTAATTATCTAAGCCTAATTACTCTATTTTTAAGAAAATTTAAAGTAGAAAAATTAAAAAAATGATTCAAACTGCTTTGAGTTATTTATCAAAGGTTTATTCCATGTCAGGACACCCGTAATAATTATGTTAAGCTCAGATAATTAATTTATCTAATTATCTTAGCAGAATTATACTGTTTTCAGAACAAATTAAAAGAGAGAAATTAACAAATTGATTCAAAATGCTTTGAGTTATTTATCAGAGGTTAATCACATGTTTAACTTTAGATAATTAATTTACCTAATTATCTTAGAGGAATTACACTGTTTTTTGGACAAATAAAAAGGGAAAAATTAGTAAATTGATTCAAAATATTTTGAGTTATTTATCAGAGTTTAATCACATGTTAGGAACCCGTGATAATTATGTTAACCTCAAATAATTAGTTTACCTAATTATCTCAGTAAAAATACACTGTTTTTAGGACAAATAAAAGAGGGGAAAATAGTAAATTGATCCAAAAACCTTTAATATAAATATCAGAGGTAGAGCACACCTTGAGGAATCCGTGATAAATACCCCAACCTCAGATAAATAGTTAAAATACTTATCTTCATTAAAAATAATTGATTTTGCATATAAAATAGAGAAAGGAAATTAGTAAATCAATTTATGTAATTACCAAATAAATACCTGAGGTTCAAAATCACTATTGAAGGTTGGGAAAATTACCTCAGCATAAATGGTTAGTATAACAAATTACTATCAGTTAAATTTTACCTAAATTAGACCATAAGTATAAGAGGGAAAGGTTATAAATCAAATTTATGAAAATTCCTAAAGATAGAACATCTCAAATTACAATTTAGGTTGAGTAATCCATTAGTCCATCGGAATTATAATTTACTAAGGTTAAATAAAAAGTATTCTGGAATATAGACTAAGGATAAAACTAGTTAAATGGCTTCCCAAATTAAATGGTAATTATGATAAATTACAAATAGTACCAAGAGGTTACAGAAGAAATATCTCATCCAATTAACTATCAAGGATACCTACTTACTCTAAAAATCCTTATATTTGGGTAAAAAGGAAGAAAAGAGATTATTCAATTAAACCTCTAATTGATTAAGTCTTTTTAGAAGGATAAGAAGTTATGGCACCTAAAAGGACCCGAGCAAATCCTACATCTGATGATGAGGACGTAGCTCTAAAAAGAACTAGAGCGTCGCACGACGACGAAGCCGGGCCTAGTAGTAGGCCTAGGAAGGAGAGTCTTCAAGAGCCTGCGCATCAGCAGATGGCCAATCAATCCCAAGTGGGTTTCGCATTATTCAATTAAGTTTTTAAATAGTTTAAGTTCTTTTATAAGTTAGCATTGCGTTCGTAAGGAGTGAGAAAGAATCAGGAAAGGAATAATTGACCAAAAAAGGAAGGTAAATTTCAACGTGCATTTGTTTATAATATAGGAAAGAATTGTTTGGGTTACAACTGGTTGAATTAGGAAAGATATGATTTGATCATCCTTAAGACAGCTTGTCTAAAGACACCTCCGACTCCTTGGTATATTTTGATGATAATGATTGGCTTTCTAGCCACGGATAAGTTGGTTACCCCCATGAACGACGAGTTTCTACTCCGTGACATGTCTTGATGTTTCTACATAAGTTAGGATACCGTTTTTTATCCTAGGGGAGCTGCTCGGTTGTATTGGCAACTGGTTTGATGTATGGGCACCCGAAACCTTGGGTGGGGTTTTATCCACTCTAGATTATGAATAAGGAATGGGTGTTTTTTTTTCACCCTTAGGTGATCTTGAGACAAGAAGAGTACTGGTCATGGTTATTATGGACAATGTTTTGATTGATAGTACCCTGTCTTAAGTCTAAAGATGTTTGTTTGCTGAAAGAATGTTTTCAATACTGTTTTCAAAGGTTGTCTTAATGAAATTCAGTTGTGAAAGTTAAAAGAAACCATTATTTTAAATGTTAAAACAATGTGATATTAATTAAAAAAATAAATGAATCATGTGTGAGTGCGGGGTGGTAAGTGGGGATTGAGTAAGGTTGTCAATCAAGGATGGGTGGACGTGATTAGTCAGGTAACTATCCTACCTTGCGCACTAAAATGTTTAGAAAACTTCTTCACTTGGAAGAGGAGTCCACCAGCGGATGTGTCCTCACATCTGTTAGGGGTGAAAAAGCATTGGTTGAGGATACCTTAGCCCAATTGTGGCAGTTATAGAGCCGAAATGGTTTTTTTTGGACTTTTAATACATGTTCCCGTTTTCGCTGCGAGACAGGACTAGGTCTTCTTCTAAGGCTATAGACCCAAGCGATTTTCAATGGTAAAGGTCTATTCCTTGGATTTTTCTTGTTTAGAAACTTTGATTTTTATCAGACCTAGAGACCTATCAAGGATCCCATCCCGATCTTGGTATTGGCTGGTTGGGGATCTCACAAGTGGTATCAGAGCGTGTGTTAATTAAATTTTTGGACCTAGGGAAAAATTTAAGGCGTTAGGTTGAAATACGTGATCTTTGACAAATTCAATTAAAGACGTATTTAATTGAAGAGAGGGAGTGGAAGGAAGAGAGAGAATTATCCCCATCCTTGCAAGAAAATTTTCATCAGACCTACTTCAAATTCATGGATTTCAACATTAGGTTTATGAGGGCTTGTCTATCCTGAGACTCTTCAATGCGAAAAAGTGTGATGAAATGGCTGGATAATACATTTTCTCCTTCCACTGGAGAATCAAGGGGTCAAGATCTGGTGGAATTTCTTCATTGATGCGGGAGAATTAGAAGGTTTAGAACTAATTATGAAGAAACTCAAATGGGCCGAAGATCTTCAAGTGATTGAAGTATACTTTTTCGTTGGGACGGAGAATTCAGAAGAAACCCTTGTAATAGATGATGTTCAAGTATCACAAAATCAGTGGGTGTTTGATCAGGTGTCTAAAGTAATCTACCCAGGTAGAATTAGGCCCATAGGAGTAGGCCCTAGTTTTAGTGGACCAAAAGATGTTGTATATTTTGATCCTATATCTGATCCACCCAAAGTCCTCAAGATTTTAGTATAGGACTATCGTCATCTTTGTACATAGTAGGATCTTCATGAACTGTATTAACTTTTGTACATACTATGGTTCTCATGGGTATGCTATAAGTAGTTTTGTTTATGGTTTGGCAATTGTCTTCATCCTATGTGCAAAATTCTTGAGCCGGAGATAAGTTAAAAGTATAAGTAAGAAAGATTTCATCTGGTACTAAATTCCACTAATTCAATCTCAGGGAAATACTCGTGTAAATAGCCTTTACACTGTTAGTCAAGAGAAAAAATTACTACTAAAGAAACTTCAACTCCCTACTTTCAAAGGAGAGGGACCCAATTTAGAGCGAGATGCCGAAGCGTGGTTATATGCTATGTACGACTATTTCAAGGCTGCAGGAACTACTCTAGAAAACCAAACAATGTTGGGTATGTTCCGTCTCAGTGGAGATGCCAAACTTTGGTGGAAGCAACACTGCAGAGATAATCCCACGAGTAGTCCAGCTTGGGAGAAAATGAAGCGGGCAATCAAAGAACGGTATCTCCCTCCTGCACAACAGGATGAACGAGTTCTTTGGTCTACGTCAGCTAGGACTTTCATTAGAGGAGTACTACACCAAGTTTGTGTCTTTACGATGCTATGCCATTAGAAAAAATATGGACTCTCCTTGGGTCTTTTTGATTAGTGAAGGCTTAAGGGAGAACCAATGAGAAGGCTCTTGGAATATCACCTAGAGGGGGAGGAATGGTAGGGGTGCAACCTAATTGTCTCCCTCTTCAATGCTTGGTTCTTAGAGAGAGGTAGGAGGTAGGATGGGGGGGGGGCGGGGGGGGGGGGGAGGGGGGGGTAAATAGGAGGAGAGAGGTGTCATAAAAGAGGGAGGGACCCCCCAAAAAAAAACACGCATGCTTAAAAACCCTAAAAATTTAAATTTTTTTAAAAGTTTCAAAGTTGACCCATTTGCCTCCAAAACTGCCCCAAAACATAAACTAACTTTAAAAAGTCAAATTTTCCCCCCAAAATCCACTTTTCTCTCTCTCCCTCATTACTTTTCTCTCCCACACTCTCCCTTTTCTCCCTCCTCCCATTCTCTCTCTACAGTCAAGGCAGCCATAGCCAAAATCTTTCCACCACTCTCTTCCTCTCTCTCCATAGCTCCCCCTTCTCTCACACCTCCATCAACCCTCTACAGTCCCACACTCCATAGCCCACAGCTCCACTATCCTCTCTACCTCTCTACCTCTCACTCCTCCCCTCTTTCTCTATCTCCACTGTCAAAGCCACCATAGGCAGCTCACCTCACCCTCCCCTCAGCTCCTCATTCTCTCTCCACAGTACTCAACTCTTTCAAATCCCTTCCTAAGCCCAACTTCCCAAGCATGTCCACGCATAGACGCCAAACCAAAGATAGAGGAGATTGTGTTGCACAACACAAAAGACTCAAAGGGGGTATGGATCCCACAAGTATTCAAGAAGGGTGCATGGGTCTACATACAACCCTCACATGTTGGACCTCATCGCATACGGTGTCGAGGCGTATTGGAACGTCATTGGAAGGGCCGGTTATTGGCATTCAAAGAAACAAAGTCCGGAATGGTGGCCATCGTGCAACACGTCTACAGTGCAGCTGAGATCCACCTCAAGAGAGCTTCAACTCAATTTGCACCTCATTGTAAGTTTTCATGGTTTAGCTATCCCATGCATATGTCATGTTTACGTTTATGTGATCATTATGTTTAACTAAGGGCATTTGTAAAGATGTTTTTCCATCCAGCTTAGTTGAGTCGCAGCCACTTGAGTGCCTCTCAGGCACATTCATGGTTTTGCATGCTCACATTGGGGAGATTATGTTTCCTAATGTTTCATCAAAAAAACTTACCGAGCAGCGAATATTCATGTACTCCCACAAGTACGTGGTGCCAAACTCAAGCCAAATCTATGGTAGGTTAGAAGCCGTGGAAACACCCTCATTGCAAAGTGCAGAATGGCCAACTCCAGACCATTGGGCTTTTCTTTCTTTCAAGCGCAAGGTGCTCCAAGAGTTCGAAGGGTCCCTAAAGTTTGGTAAGGCAACCATATCAGTAGGTCTTAGTTGGCATTGTCCCATTCATTTGTTTGTGCATGCATTCCACTCTCTGCCGATTGTAGAAACACCAACAATGTTTGTTTGCAAAGAAGTTGACATAGATGCAATGGACACCATTCTAGGTGTCAATTGGGGCTATGTTGATGGTTTGCATGATAGCGACCGTTATAAGTGCAATGTGTCCCCCACATAGCTTTGCCTTTGGTATTTGAAAGCAAGGTGCACCTTGTATGCACGGTTTAGCTACGAGAGGTGGATGCACAAACGTGGCAAATGGATACCCTTGCAGCTGACAGCCGAAAAGGTTCAATCTTTTGAAATTCGTGTCCGCATGCCCAATAACAGTGAATCCGCATTGGACTCTTGCCAATCTTCGGGAACACTTTGTCATAATGGGATTCGAGGATGTTGATAATGCAAGTTTCAAACTGGAACAACGCAAGGTCTGCTTTGTGCTTGCTTAGCTACCTTTTCTTATTTTTTGTGGGTTTTTGTATTTTAATTGCCCATTTTTTGGTTGTATAGATTGGAAGGCGGATGGAGCCCACTATGCTTATTTACAAAGATTGGGCTGCAGACCAAATCATCTTGTCTAAGTGAATTGGCTTGTAACTTTAATCGTTTATATATTGGATATTTTATTAAAGATTTTGAAAAGTTTTAAGGTGTTGTACTTGAGTTTTAAGGTGGTGTAAATTTATTTTTTAAATGCATATATATATTTTTTTTTCGAGATGGAATATGTCTATATAAGGAGGACCACCTTCTCATTTCACCATTTTCATCCCAGCATTGTAGAGAGACCTAGCATACCCAATCACGCAAAGAGAAGACATGGCTGCTACTAGCGCTTTAGATGTGTTCCTTACTGAGGTTGGGCATGCAAATCGCCTTGAGCTTCAAGCATTTTTCACAACCCAACCCGATTTGGAAACCACTTTGACCCTCCACTATCAATCTCTTGAGCACATTACTTCATACATTTCCACGTGCATGGGGAGATTCATTGTTGAGTTACCAAACCCGGCTAGGGAAATGGGTCCCTGAAGGCCTTCTCCACCACATCTACCAAGGGGACAGGCCATTTCATTAGCGGCTTGCACGCTTTGCCACCATAGCACAACCCACCGGACAATATTTGCGGCTTGAAGCTGATGATGTGCAAGCAATGCGTAAGGGAAGGATCGGAAACACTTTTTTCTCTGTTCAAGCCATAATGATCTTCCTCCTTCACGAGTGCCCAGCAGGCCCTGACGTAGTGCTACCACACTTGCAGATCGGCGGGGTATTGGCTAATGTGAAGGACCCCAAGCCCGCGGCCATTGACTCATCCGCAGAGGAGAGGACGCTTGCCTTGACCTACCCTGTAGGGATTCAAGGCCTCTTGGAGGCCTCTCCATCAGTTGGTTCATCCTCGGGACCGCCGGAAGGAACCACCACTCGGAATGCCATCCCTGAGGTAGAGATTACCCGCTTCTCCTCCACTGTGGTGGGTGGGGAGGAGTTTGTGTTTATGCACGATCTGGAGAAATCCTTTGAGCTTCGCATGGATGAGTGTTTTTCCATCCTCGATGCCCATGGCAAGTTTGAGGTTGATACCACCACCTCCCATGATGATGATCTCCTACTTCCCATGGGGAATA
Source organism: Adiantum capillus-veneris (assembly GCF_014529385.1). NCBI lineage: Eukaryota > Viridiplantae > Streptophyta > Polypodiopsida > Polypodiales > Pteridaceae > Adiantum > Adiantum capillus-veneris. The sequence continues at coordinate 49,416,930 of NC_140958.1, read as the reverse complement.
CTTTGGCGGACACAGTGGAGATCGCACAAGCCGAGGTGGCAGCGGCCGAGCAGGCCAAGGTCTCTGAGGAGGAATTTGTGGCCATGCAAGCCACGTGTTTGACTAAACGCGCAAGAGTGGATTCACCACCACCTGCTGCAACACCTTTTTTGCTTGATCCAAAGGGGAAGTCAAGCGTGGATCTTTACTTGCACCCGGATGCCGATGAGGAGGATCGTAGACAAGAGGTATAGATGCTCCCTTAAATTTGATTGTTACAAATGATTTTGTTAATGTTATATCATAATTTTGTGCCCTATCTCAGAAAACCTATGTTTTGCAGGATGTTTTGGAGGTTGACGCCTGGGCGCAACGGTCAGGGGGGAGGAGGACGCCGTTCGGACCTCAAGCGGCACTTTCTCACTACCTCGGCACACTTCCCACTGGTGTCGTGGTGTTTGTCCATGCTGACTACTCTCCGAATGGTCGCTACAACATTTTTGCTCTCTGTTCACTCTCCAAGGCGTTGTGTTTAACAACACTTGCCCAAACGGCCAACCTTGTAGTGCTTGTAAAGAAAGCTTTTGCAATATCCAATTTCGGTGTAAACTTTTGCGGGCGCCTTATTGCCCATGTCGGCATGAACCAAGCTGTAGGGGTTAATGACACCAAGAAATCACAACCACTTACTTAACAGGGAGCCGTCACTCCAATATCAGAAGGTTTTGATTGCGGTCTTTTTCTTTCAGTACTAAAAGCCGTAAATTAACCTTTTAACTAAAGCCAAATGATTTAACAATTGAAACATAAGCTATTCAGGGCCTAAGGATGAAATGGCAGTGGAAAAATATGCAATTGGGTGCAAAATCATGTGGAGACATCATATGCGTATGATGTCTTTTGTGTCAAAATGGCTTGATATTGGTTGTGCTTGTAGCTGATAGTGCATACATCCATTCTATATGCCTGGATTTGGATTTGGGTCCCATTTGGTCAAAGTTTTGGCCATATTAGTCCTGGTCAGGCTCTTTGCAAGATATTGAGAGGGAAATTGGATTTTGTGATCCAAATTAGATAAACTTGGTGGTTGGCTCTCAAATGGCATGTAGATCACTTATGTGTGGTGGTTGCAACTTTGAAATGCAAAAATCAAGTAGGGAGACATCATACGCGTATGATTTTCTTTTAGGGTAAAATTGAACCATTTGCATTGTAAGCTTGGATTTGGCTTTATATAGGCTTAGAAAATGATTTTATGAATTGGGTATAGTTTGGACCAAAATTGGCTCTGGAGACATCATACGCGTATGATGTCTTTTTGTCAATTGTTGCATGGAGATTGGTTCTGTGGACTCTCATGTAAAGTAAAGGACTGTGTGTACTAAAATCTTGGTTTGAAGTTGAGTATGTTGAATTTTGCAAAATTAGGCTTTAAATAGAGGATTTTCCGCAATTGGGATAATGGGGTGATCCCTTGACCAAATGGTACCAAACTTCATATGTGGCATGTATTTGAATATATAATGGATGTATGATGAGAATTATAATTTTGGCTCTGTATGTGCAAATAGACATCATACACGGTTGATGTCTTTTTGCCAAAATGGTACTTTTTGGTTCCAGATAGCTTGTGCATGTGTTGAACAACAATCCTACAAAGTTTCATTGTAGTTGGATCATTTTGCAAATTTAGGGCCATAAGTCGGTTTTATGCCTACTTTGCGTCTTTTTAGTTTCCAAGTGGTTTTTCAACCCCAAATCTCATGATACTTTGTACATTTGATGTTGTTAGCATATAGAAAGAGGCTATGCATTCATGTGTTCAAGATGATGTGAAAATCATGCAGTGAGACATCATACTGTATGATGTCTCTTCTTGATAAAAAGTGTTTTTTGTGCAAAGCATGGATTGTGCTAGTGCCCTAAGCCCTGCTAAGTAGTTTTCAACCTTAAAAATCATAGTTTAGCTCCGAAGTCGTCTTTTTGTTGGAGTTGATTTTCCTCGATCTTCTCCTCAAGAGTTGCATCCGAGCTCATTTGAGGTGTTGGGAAGTCGTCTATGTGGTTGAATCGATTTGGTTCCTTCTTTTCCACCTTTAGCCATTTGGTTGCCCGAAAGATCTTTTTCACCATTGGTAAGTGAAATGGCTTTCTCTTGGGTTTTGCTTGTATACATGTGTCATTGATGGCTATTTGAAGCTGCTTGTGAAGTTTCATAGCCATTGGTCGTCAATTTTGGCCGTTATGCCAAAATGACGCTTTGTGTGTCTGTCGTTGAATCGGTTGTTTTGACCCACTTTCGGTGGTCCAACCTGGAGATACTCCATGGTTGCATTGTCCTCGATGTTGTAAGATTCCTGAGAGTTTTGTGTCGTTTTGATAACTTTTTCTGTTTGCCGCTTGTAGGCTCTATTGACTAGGGTTTTTTCAGTTGGTTTTTTCTCGTACTTTGAGAGTTAGGAACTCGTCTTCTATACTAGGGTAATCCACCTATTGGTTCTTGCATACTTTGGTTAGGCAGTTGTGGCCTCTACCTAGCATTCTTCTACCCATTTCCCGTCTGCTCTTGTTTCTTTGTTTGGTTAGTTTTCGCGAACAATTTTGTGGTAAGCATCAAAAGCTTATGGCACGAGTCTACCCTCATATCTGAGTCCTCTAAGCTCTTGTAGCACATAGAAGGTTGTAGAAGGTCGGATGCTCCTCTGTGCTCTTTGCTTCTCTTCAAGTGGGTAATAGTGCAAATGAGCTTGTAAGTGAAGTAAAAAATACTTAACTTTGGACTTCCGCTCACTTGTTACCAAATTTGACATGTGCTCCTATCTCGCCGTGAAATGCACTTTAGGATTTGAAATTTCTCAATTTGGACTCCGTTTGACCTATTTCTGAGAAATCTGTCCACTTTTCAAAATTCTGCCATTTCGGGCTTCCGCAACTTTTCCCGAATTGTACCCAATTTTTACCATGGGTTTCCCTTGTCATTAGGATCATCACCATCTATTCTATTCTTTTTTTTGACCTCGTTTCACCTGCATTTTAATTTTCTTTTACTTTTATTAAAAAATCCTAAAAAATAAAAAAAATAGAAATTGAAGCCAAAATTTTCCAAAAACACAATGAATATCTGGTAATCCTGTGTATATGTATATACACTTATTTGTGGTTTCTCGGCTTGGTTACCACTTTTTGGCTCCATAAACACGCATATTTAGTCGTATTATAAACTTAGAGACTCAAAAATTCATCATTTGATCTCTTATTATTGCAAAACAAAGTAAATAAGCATAGATATTATCAATATCCGCAATCAAACATAAAAAATTCGAAATCATGTAAGACACTGTCCTTGTAATATCATTTGCTTTTTCCTTATTGCTTGTAGTTCTTGTATACCGTAACCTTCCTCCCTTCTAGTCTGAGTCCTCCCGACTACTAAGAAGTGTATGAGGGTGAAGCATTGTATTTGTTGTGGTCATGCTTGGTAAGTCAATTGTAGAGTGATGAAATAGCAATATTTCCAAAAATTTTTGCTCTTTGTTTGATTGTCCAGTTTTAGGCAGTATTTGGGTTGTCTGTAGCACTTTTGTAGTAGAATTTGGTATCTGGATTTCTTCTTACATTGTTATCCTTTTTGATAATCCAAATCTGCTTCCGATCTTGTGCATGCCACAATTTTTTTTCTACCCAAATTTGCTTGACTTTAAGACCATATTAGGTAAAGTGGGAAAATCCCAATTCCCAGGTTGGACAACTTTCAATATATCATGTACAAAATATAGAGATTTTGTCAAAAATTTGAGTTTTCTTAAGGTCTCATTCCACTTTATGCACATACAATACACAATGAAAACAACTAAAATACCATGGTTTCAATCAATTGGATTATTAGGAGACGAGTATATTGCATCCATTATCGTTGTCTATGTCCTACTGTCCTACCTACAACTTATCTCAACATGGAGAGCTTGGTTTCTAGGTCCACCACTTGTCCAAGTTAATGTAAAAGTGACTCAAGGTTCACAACTTGTGAAAGCAAGGATCCATTGAGGAATACAATCCACTTGGCTATTTTTCCTTAATTTATTGCATGTGACATTCAAGCAAGGTCCACTTCTAATCTATAACTTCTTAATTTGAGGCATGGGGCATACATAAAATATGTAGCATATGCTCTATTGCCTCATAGGAAGGTTGGTTTCAAGGTGCACTTATCCATGCTAGCCTATCTTGGAGAAATGATGGAGCTTGCTTCTCTCCTTGTTTCAATGGAGACTAGCTTGGACAAGTGGTGGACCTTTGCTTCTCTCTATGTTTCAATAGAGTTAGCTTGGACAAGTGGTGATCTTGGAACAAAACCCCCATGTAAAACATATCATGGGTATTCCAAGTGATTAGAAAGATTACCATTTAAGATATAACCTTATAGGTTGGACAAATGGATCTTGGCTTGGAGAAATGGTGGACCTTTGATTCTCTCCATGTTTCAATGGAGTCTATCTTGGAGAAATGGTGGAGCTTGCTTCTGTCCATGTTTCAATGGAGCCTAGCTTGAACAGTTGGTGGACCTTTGCTTCTCTCTATGTTTCAATAGAGTTAGCTTAGACACGTGGTGGATCTTCAAACTAAACCAACTACTATCAATGTTTCCTAGCTTGGACAAGTGGTGGAGTGTTTCTCTACTCCATGTTTCAATGGATCTTAGCTTGGACAAGTGTTGGACCTTAAAACAAAAACCCCATGTACAACATAGAATGGATTTTCTAGATTTCAATGGAGTCTAGATTTAACAAATGGTGGAGCTTGTCTTCATCCATGTTTCAATGAAACTAGCTTGGACAAGTGGTGGACCTTGTAACAAACCCCTCCATGTACAACATATCATTGGTTTTCTAAGTGATGGGAAGGAATACCATTCAAGATATAAACTTATAGCTTGGATAAGTAGTTGACTTTAAAACCAAATTCATCATAATACAATGAAATACAGGTCAGCCAATTCCTAAATCTTGAGACCAAACCTCCCATGCTATTAGAGATAATATATTGGATAAGTGGTGGACCTTCTATTATTTTCCCATGCCTAGTTTAGACAACCGGTACACTTTGCAGCTATAAAGGTTGGACGAGTTGTGGAGCCTTGTTTCTATCCATGTTTTAATGGATCCTAGCTTGGACAAGTGGTGGACCTTGGAAAAAAGCTTCCATGTACAACATATATGAGGTTTTCCATGTTTTAATGGAACCTATCTTGGACAAATGGTGAAGCTTTGCTTCTCTCCATGTTGATTTTGGAACTACCTTAGACAAGTGGTGGAGCTTTTCTTTTCTACTCTTCATAATACAATGAAGTATATGTTGGTTACATGGTGAATCTTAAGGCCAAACCTCCCATTTTACTAGAGATGATAGGTTGGACAAGTGGATCAACCTTCTATCATTTCTCCATGACTATATTGGACAATTAGTAGACATAACATCTCTCTATGTTGTCTAGAGATAAGCTTGGACAAGTGATGGACCCTGCTTCTCTCTCCCTTGGTTTACTAGTTTGAAGACTCAGTATATATACTTTCTTAGATCTAGCTTGAACAAGTGGTGGACCTTGCATCCACAATCTTAATTCATTACAAAAAAGTATATGAAAAAATAACATAGGAATCTTGGTTTGAAGGTCAAGCAATTAGGTTCCAAATGCACATAATAATATATTTTCCACCCATATTAAAAGAAAGTTAAATATGTTATTACCAAATTGACAAAGGTAACGTCCAAGAATTCTAGCTTTCCATCTTGTCAGATCTAAATCTTCATCAAGGCGACATGCATGTATACATCAACTTTCAAGCCATTCAAGAATACATGCACTTAGATTCCATAGTTTTGTTTTCAAAGTCTTTTAGGTTCTAAAACTCTTTCACATAAAGTATGTAATGACAAAATTCTTGAAGCAAACATTTGTGCCCAAGAAAAAGATCCCTCTCACATATTTAAAGTCCATGAATTCTCTGATCCACACTTACAAGTTTTATTTTGACATCAAACATCAATTCTTTCATAGTTCCAAATAAATGCAACCTCGATATGAATTGACAAAAAATGAATTTCTTTTACTATATGACCCAACATAGGCCCCAATCAAATAAAAAATGAGTCCCCAAAAATTTGGGTGCACTCTAGCAATACATCAGAGTCCCCTTACAATAGGATGCACTCCAATAGTACATTGAAGTCCCCTTAGAGTAGGGTGCACTCCATTCAAGTGTTCATAAAATTGACACACCTTTGTTTTTTTATAAAAAAAGACTATATCAAATTATACAAATGTTGAAAGATACACACTAGAATAAAAAAAGCATCTTATGGCCATATTTATTCAATGCTTTCGTGTTGACAAGTACACACCAAGGACATAATTTGTCTCAGAATCACTATACTGATTTACAATTGTGTTGTATGTATAGACTCTCTTATCTCTTGCATACAACCATCCTACCAACCATGGAATTATGGTTCTCTGCAAGAAGTTTTGAAGTTGCTCGGAAGTTTGCCTCCACATCTTTGAAATATAAGATATGTCCCTGGCATGTTCCACATCACCCTATATGGAGTGTCATCAAAAATTAAGGTATTGTTTGCATCCAAATCCTCAAATATCTTCCAAATATCACTCAAATTTTTGTGATAAACCCTTGTAAATCCTAACATGATATTTGGATTTTGGCAATTTTTGTTACTCATAAACACCTTGAACTTGGTATACTGCTCAGGAAAACATTTTTGTGTGATGCGTTGCACCCTTGTTAAGTTATAGCAACTCCATATCCATAGCTCAAAGTATTCAGCACAAAAATCCAAAAAACTTTGTGCGTCTGGTCGCACCACATGATAAACTTCATCTTTGTCCTCCACAAGTCGCATGTGTTGAGCCCAAGATGGCATAGAATCTCCATGTTTCATTTCAATTGTCTTGAGAAGTAACCCCTCTAGATCCAAGATAAGTACTCTTTTGATGTCCTTGAAAGAAAGTGGTAGGTGATAAGGAGGTGATTCATTCCTTGGACAAGGTCTTGGAGGAGGTTGGATGGGTAATTCAATAGTTTTCTTCAATTTATGCCAGCATATAGCCAATCCATTTTTCTGTAATGGTTCTGAAATTAAAGAACAAGAACACTTAATGCAAACACAACAATAGACATGAGTTTTACATTGTCTACCCTAAGGTTTTATTAGATACCAAAATCCATCTATGATCTACTCATTAATAGAAAGAAAGTCAAATTAAAATCCTGACTCTTTTTTATGCTACACTCTCTCTTAGTCTCAATACCATGGAGTTCAACTAGACTTAAGTCAACTAATAACTACTACTTGTTGTTAAAGGTATGCTTGAAGTGTATAAGGCTTAACCAATGCTCTAGTGTAGAATGGGTATTTAGGTCTCAAGGTCTACCACTTATCCAAGCAAAGATCCATTTAGATATGGAAACCCAATTTTTCTTAATATAATGATATAGAGTGGACAAGTGGTGAATCCTGAGACCAAACCACTCATGCTACTAGGGATAATAGGTTGGACAAGTGGTGGACCTTGAATGTAAACCCCCCATGTACAAAGTATCAGGGGTTTTGGGTATTTCAATGGACTCTAGCATCTTGGAGACATGGTGGAGCTTACTTCTCTCCATGTTTCAATGGAGTCTATCTTGGATAAATGGTGGAGCATCATTCTCTCCATGTTTCAATGGAGCCTAGCTTGGACAAGTGGTGCACGTTTGTTTCTCTCTATGTTTGAACAGATTTAGCTTGGACAAGTGGTGGACCTTGGAACAAAATCCCCATGTAAAACATATCATGGACATTACAAGTGGTGAGAAAAAATACCATTCAATATATAACCTTATAGGTTGGACAAGTGGTGGACCTTAACACCCAATTATTATTAATATAATGACATAGAGTGGACAAGTGGTGGACCTTGAATGCAAACCCCCCATGTACAAAATATCACTCATGCTACTAGGAATAATTTGGTATTAAGGTCCATGTTTCAATGGAGCCTAGCTTGGAAAAGTGGTGGACCTTTGTTTCTCTCTATGTTTCAATAGAATTATCTTGGACAAGTGGTGAACCTTGGAACAAAACCCCCATGTAAAGCATGTCATGGGCATTACAAGTGGTGAGAAAAAATACCATTCAAGGTATAACCTTATAGGCTGGACAAGTGGTGGACCTTAGCACCCAATTCCTCTTATTATAATGACATAGAGTGGAAAAGTGGTGAATTGTGAGACCAAACCTACTAGGGATAATAGGTGGAGAAATGGTTGACCTTGAATGTAAATCACCCATGTACAAAATATCATGGGTTTTGCGTATTTCAATGGAGCCTAGCATCTAGGAGACATGGTGGAACTTACTTCTCTCCATGTTTTAATGGAGCCTATCTAGGAGAAATGGTGGAGGTTCCTTCTCTCCATGTTTCAATGGAGCCTAGCTTGGACAAGTCGTGGACCTTTGTTTCTCTCTATGTTTAAATATGGTTAGCTTGGACAAGTGGTGGATCTTGGAATGAAACTCCCATGTAAAACATATCATGGGCATTTCAAGTGGCGAGAAAGGATACCATTTAAGATATAACCTTATAGGTTGGACAAGTGGTGGACCTTAACACAATATAATGACATAGAGTGTACAAGTGGTGAATCTTGAAACCAAACCACTCATGCTACTAGGGATAATAGGTTAAACAAGTGGTGGGCCTTGAAATAAAACCCCCTAGAGTGTTTCAATGGAGCCTAGCTTGGAAACATGGTAAAGCTTGCTTCTCTCCATGTTTCAATGCAGCCTATCTTGGATAAATGGTGGAGCATCATTCTCTCCATGTTTCAATGGAGCCTAGCTTGGACAAGTGGTGGACCTTTGTTTCTCTCTATGTTTGAATAGAGTTATCTTGGAAAAGTGGTGGACCTTGGAACAAAACCCCCATGTAAAACATATCATGGGCATTACAAGTGGTGAGAAAAAATACCATTTAATATATAACCTTATAGGTTGGACAAGTGGTGGACCTTAACACCCAATTATTCTTAATATAATGACATAGAGTGGATAAGTGGTGAACTTGGGACCAAACCTACTAGGGAAATAGGTTTGACAAGTGGTGGACCTTGAATGTAAACCCCCCATGTACAAAATATCACTCATGCTACTAGAAATAATTTGGTATTAAGGTCCATGTTTCAATGCAGCCTAGCTTGGAAAAGTGGTGGACCTTTGTTTCTCTCTATGTTTCAATAGATTTAGCTTGGACAAGTGGTGTACCTTGGAACAAAACCCCCATGTAAATCATGTCATGGGCATTACAAGTGGTGAGAAAAAATACCATTCAAGCTATAACATTATAGGTTGGACAAGTGGTGGACCTTAACACCCAATTCCTCTTAATATAATGACATAGAGTGGACAAGTGGTGAACCTGAATGTAAACCCCCCATGTACAAAAAATTATGGGTATTGGGTATTTCAATGGAGCCTAGCAACTTGGAGACATGGTGGAGCTTATTTCTCTCCATGTTTCAATGGAGCCTATCTAGGAGAAACAGTGGAGGTTCCTTCTCTCCATGTTTCAATGAGCCTAGCTTGGACAAGTGGTGGACCTTTCTTTCTCTATATGTTTTAATAGAGTTAGCTTGGACAAGTGGTGGACCTTGGAATGAAACCCCCATGTAAAACATATCATGGGCATTTCAAGTGGTGAGAAAGGATACCATTTAAAATATAACCTTATAGGTTGGACAAGTGGTGGACCTTAACACATATTTCTTCTTAATATAATGACATAGAGTGTACAAGTGGTGAATCTTGAGACCAAACCACTCTTGCTACTAGGGATAATAGGTTGGACAAGTGGTGGACCTTGAATGTAAACCCCTCATGTACAAAATTATGGGTTTAGGGTATTTCAATGGAGCCTAGCTTGGAGACATGGTGGAGATTGCTTCTCTCAATGTTTCAATGGAACCTATCTTGGAGAAATGGTGGATCATCCTTCTCTCCATGTTTCAATGGAGCCTACCTTGGACAAGTGGTGGACCTTTGCTTCTCTCTATGTTTCAATAGAGTTAGCTTGGACAAGTGGTGGGTCTTGGAACAAAACCCCTTTGTAAAACATAGCATGGACATTACAAGTGATGAGGAAAAATATCATTCAAGATATAACCTTATAGGTTGGAAAAGTGGTGATGGACCTTGACAAGTGGTGAAGGATACCATTTAAGATATACCCTTATAGGTTGGACAAGTGGTGGACCTTAACACCCAGTTATTCTTAATATAATGACATAGAGTGGATAAGTGGTGAATCTTAAGACCAAACCACTCATGCTACTAGGTATAATACGTTAGAGAAGTGGTAGACCTTGAATGTAAACACCCCATGTACAAAATATCATGGTTTTAGGGTGTTTCAATGGAGCCTAGAATCTTGGAGACATGGTAGATCTTGATTCTTTCCATGTTTGAATGGCACCTATCTTGGAAAAATGATGGAGGTTACTTCTCTCCATGCTTCAATGGAGCCTAGCTTTGACAAGTGGTGAACCTTTGCTTCTCTCTATGTTTGAATAGAGTTAGCTTGGACAAGTGGTGGACCTTTGCTTCTCTCTATGTTTGAATAGAGTTAGCTTGGACAAGTGGTGGACCTTGGAATGAAACCCCCATGTAAAACATATCATGGGCATTTCAAGTGGTGAGAAAGGATACCATTTAAGATATAACCTTATAGGTTGGACAAGTGGTGGACCTTAATACATAGTCTTTCCCATATAATGACATAGAGTGTACAAGTGGTGTATCTTGAGACCAAACCACTCGTGCTACTAGGGATAATAGGTTAGACAAGTGTGGGCCTTGAAATAAAACCCCCATGTACAAAATAAAATGGGTTTAGGGCATTTAAATGGATCCTAGCTGGAGACATGGTGGAGCTTTCTTCTCTCCATGTTTCAATGAAGCCTATCTTGGAGAAATGGTGGAGCATCCTTCTCTCCATGTTTCAATATAGCTTAGCTTGGACAAGTGGTGGATCTTTGGTTCTCTCTATGTTTCAATAGAGTTAGCTTGGACAAGTGGTGGACATTGAAACAAAACTCCCATGTAAAACATACATGTAGTTCAAGTTGTGAGAACCATTTAAATATAACCTTATAGGTTGGACAAGTGGTGGACCTTAACACCCAATCCTTTTTAATACAATGACATGTGGACAAGTGGTGAATCTTGAGACCAAAGCTATCAAGCTACTAGGGATACTAGGTGGACAAGTGGTGGATCTTGAATGTACATCCCCTATGTACAAAATATCATGTTTAGGGTGTTTCAATGGAGTCTAGCATAGGAGACATGGTGGAGCTTGCTTCGCTCCATGTTTCAAGTGTGGACCTTCAATTATTTTCCCATACCTAGTTTAGACAACCCATACACTTTGCAACTATAAAGGTGACGAGTGTGAGCTTTGTTTATTTCCATGTTTTAATGATCCTAGCTTGACAAGTGGTGACCTTGAAAAAGTCCCCCCTGTACAACATAGCTGAGTTTTTTCATGTTTTAATGGAAGAGAGATTTGACAAATGGTGGAGCTTGCTTATCTCCATGTGGATTTTAGAACTAGCTTGGACAAGTGGTGGAGCTTTGCTTTTCTACTCTTCATAATACAATGATGTATAGGTTGGTTACATGGTGAATCTTAAGGCCAAACCTCCCATCTTACTAGAGATGATAGGTTGGACAAGTGTTCAACCTTCTATCATTTCTCCATGCCTATAATTAGACAATTAGTAGAACTAGCATCTTTCTATGTTGTCTAGAGCTGAGCTTGGACAAGTAGTGGACCTTGCTACTCTCTTCCCTTGGTTATTAGTTTGAAGACTCATTATATATACTTGCTTAGATCTATATAATTACTCATTAGTTAGGTTACAAGTAGGTATGTAATTTGTTAGCCTCAAGGGACTTTGAATATTGAATAGTAAGAAAGTCAAGTGCTGGTTTGAAGATCTTTTGCTTATCTAAACTAGACTCTAACTCAATAATAAGTCTATTAGTTCCACGAATTGTCCTATCTAGGCTCCAAAAGAGTCTTAATTGGTTTGTGCTAGATATAACTTCCTTGATGGGGTAGAATCCTAGAAAAATGAGGCACTATAAGTTTTACCTTAGCTCAAATGGATTTTTCACTTAAACTCGACTGCAATTTGGCACTCTAGTATCTTTGTCTCGATGGAGTTTAACACTAGATACATAGTAGTGATATTTAAGCTTCATGTCTCTTCACTTGATCGAGATATGAGACCATACTTTCAAGGTCACCACTTGTCTTACCTAAAGACCAATGTGAGACATGGGAGCAAGAAAGCCATCCGATATTGTTTTAAGGACTATTACATAGGCAATCAATAACTTAAGTAAAGCAAAAAGACTTGGATCTTTCACAATTAATAACTTAAGTAAAGCCAAAAAGACTTGGATCTTTGACAGTTTTTTTCAAACTAAAAAAGCACAATCTCATGCTAACAAAACTATAAATCACAATTGAAAGTTTGAACAAGAAAAAGATCAACAATCTTATAAGAAGGATACTTTTCATTTCATTTGATGATTACAAACTAAAAGAAAGTCTCTCAAGAAATTGATAAACAAAAAATGTAGGTGACTGCTTCATTATTTTGAGCAAAAATATCAAAATCTCTATTGATTGAGCTCCATCTAGTAGTATCCTTTGTAAGATCCTGCAAGAAGGAATAAAAAGAAAGATTTGTTAGATACCATGCACATGAGTGTTCAAGCATGTGTATCAAGAATATATGACATGTCACTAGTACCTTAGGGTTGCTTTCTATCCAGCCTTAGAAGATTGTTCTCAGCTTTCACCTTATTTATATAAGCCTTTGCTGTGGTTGCCTTCAAAACTCCTTTTGTGTTACAACCCAATTGCCTAGCTAAAGTGGTCAATTGTGACGCCTTCATGCTTTCAATGGGTGTACGCTCCTTTGCCAAGATCTCTTGTATTTGGGCTCTTCTCATTTCATTGCGGTGGCTTGTGTCACTTGCATTTTCAATGATAGTTTCATCTCTGTCACCTTTTGCAGGTGGTATTCTTCTTGTAAAGAACACCTTAGCTGACCAAACATCATTTTTTTGTATTCACTATCATTTGTCACTATAGGTTGTCCATAACGATTAGAAGCAATTAAATCACGCACATCCCTTCTCTCATCAAGCTGAATCAAGTATGGCAGTAGCTCCTCCAAGAGCATATTGTCAACCATCTTCTCAGCATCAAATTGTGGTGGAAAAATGCAATTGTTTGCTGGTGAAATACATCCCTTGTAAGGAGAGTCATCAATAAGCACTGTTCTTTGTGGATCACATTCAAACCCCATGGCAATTTTGGCTAGAGGCTTGAACATTGCCTCAACGTTTGGATTGTCGGGTCTAAACAATTTTTGAGTTTGAGCGGTGTAGCAAACATCTTGCGACCAAATTGCAAAGAAAGGCAATGTATCCTCAGCTAAGTTGTTTAGTGCTGCAAGGATTTGATACACATTATTCCTAGTAGCTGTCGACCAAATTGCAACATTAAACCTTTGTAAAATAGTCTTCAAGAATTGGATGCAACCTGGCCTGAGTATAATATATCTTTTTGAATCCATTTGCACTGAGTTGTGGTGTGAGGATGGTTGAGGGGAACGTTTCAACAATAGACCATTTAAATCCAATATAATTGTAAGCATGGATTTCTCAACATCTACGCTACATGACGTAGTACCAATTGGCAATAGCTCGTGAGTGGACTTTTCAGTCTCTTTTGATGTATGTTGCATTTTTGAAGCATCGATTTCTTGGTTCTCATTATTGGAAGCTTGCTCAAGTTGCACAACACTAGACTCTAGTATAGAAATATCATCCATCTTGGGCACTTTAGAAACCATAGAATCTATGGATTCTATAGTTGTTGACTGAACCATAGGAGCATTATCCATCCCAGTTTGTGAATCTAAGAAAACACACACACAAATGGTATCTCAAAACCACTAGAATTTTATTCACCATATTTATATGTAGAACTCCTAGTAAGAAATTTATTTAAGGTAAAGTCGTTGTTAGAATCCTTGCAACCATTTTCAGCATTCGTACACCAAACACCACTTGTCTAAAATACAATCTACTAACTCAACATTTTCCATCCTACACTTTATTAAAGATGAGTACTTAAAGTGAAAACTAAAAGCCACCCTTGTTGAGGAAACATGGATACAAGGTCCACCAAATGTCCAACCTAGACTACAAGAAAATAATTAGAGATTTTGGATTCAAAGGCCACCACTTATTCAAGTAAGATAACTCCACTTGTTTAAGACAGTAATGTTTGAAGCCCCACCACTTGTCCAACCTAGACATTGATTAAATTTTGGTAAGATTTATCACAAATCTAGAGTAGAATCAAGATTCTATGGCCAAGGTAGTCAAATATGTTAGACAACACACAAAGCATAAGAGCACTTAGATTCTCGTTGAGCATAAACTAAACAATAATCAAATGTTATATTCACTTGAGATTTCATCCATGAAAAATGAAAATGATGCATGTACTTGAGATTTCCATCCATGTACAATACTTTACAATGTCAAGTAAAGTTATAGTCAGCAAACAACTCTTCTCCTGCTTCAACTTGACAAATAGTCTCAATGCATACATGGCCATATTCTTCTGACTTGATGTGTGAAGAGGTGCATTTATGCCAAGGTGGCAAATTTGGATCAAATGTATAGCGTACGTTGGGACAGACATTTGTACTGTGAGAACTATTTATATAGCCCGACACGTTTCCTTCTTCTACACAACCAATAATGTATGATTGATCTTCCTCTTCTTCTATGTTTGGATCCTCTAGAAGAGAATATTTATAAGCTCTTGGAAAAATTTTGCATATCTTTTTCCAGTCTTGAAATCTATACTTATGCCCTCCATAGTTTAGAATAGTCAAACCACTTTCCAGGGTAGTATGCACAAATAGCCCATAACCAGCTCCTTCAATACATGAAAGTCGCACTTCAAAATCCACACCGTTAATATGGAAAATTACATCTTTGGGAATAGGAAAAGTTGGTGTCCCAAAAGGATCTTCATGCCAATCATAGTGTGAAATACATCTAGTTTTTATATCACTTAACTCCTTTGTGTCTGCAAAAAGAAGAAAATATTATGCATAAAATAATGACAATATCAAAGAAAGATATCATTATTTTATAGTCCAATAGGTCCATTGTATGGAAGACTTAGAGTGCCTCTTACATGGTGCCTCCAAGGTTTCCAAAAAATAAAATCATTGGAAAAAAAGGCCACTGTGTCTCCAATCTATTGCCCATTTGAAGCATAGAGAGAACCAAGGTCCACCACTTGTCCAAGCTAGACATGGAGCATTGACACAAGATCCAACACTTATCCAAGAACCCTATAGTATATGTGGTAACATGGGATGCATTGATGCAACAAAAGTAGTCTAGCCTCCTCATCCATCTCTTTTTTCTTGTAGCCTAGAGGGATTAGTTTCAAGGTCTATCACTAGTCAAAAACTACACATAGAACATTGATACAAGGTTCCACCACATGTGAAACCTATCATCTCTAGTAGCATGGATGGTTTGATATCAAGGTTCACTGCGTGTCCTACCTATACTCTATTGTAGCATAGAGATTCTGGTTTGGTGGTACTACACTTGTCCAAACTTGGCTTGTTGTTGATATCTGGAGGTAATCAAGGGTCCTCCACTTGTCCAAGTTAGGCATATAAAACAATTGCAAGGTCCACCATGTGTACAACATATGATTGATTATAGCATGCATGGTCTTATTTCATGGGCAACCATCTTCTCTCCAACATGTGTCCAACCTCGGCTCCATTGAAGCATGGAGAGAAGCAAGGTCCACCACTTATCAAAGCTATTATTTTCTCCCAGTGCTTTCAAAACCCATAATACGTTGTACATGGGGGGGGGGGGGGATTCTTGTTTCAAGGTCCACCCTTGGCTAAGATTGGATCCATTGAAACATAAAGAGAAGCAAGCTCTACCATTTGTCCAAGCTAGGTGCCATTGAAACATGAAAACCCCATAATATGTTGTATACGGGGGGTTTTTTCAAGGTCTACCACTTGTCTAAGCTATGGTCCATTGGAACATGGAGAGAAGCAAAGCTCCACCACTTTTCTAAGCTAGGATCCATTGAAACATGGAGAGAAGCAAGCTCCATTGTTTGTCTAAGCTAGGCTCCATTGGAACATGGAGAAAACAAGCTCCACCACTTGCCTATTATTGCATAGAGATTCTGGTTTGAAGGTCCACCACTTGTCCAACCTTGCCTTCATGTATGGAGATAATAAAGAGTGCAATGCTTCTCTAAGCTAGGGACATAAAAGAGTTTCAAGGTCCACTACATATACGATCTATGATGGGTTGTAGCATGGGAGGTTTCATTTTAAGGTTGACCACTTCTCCAGCTCCGCTTGTCCAACCTCAGATCCATTGAAGAATGGAGAATAAAGGTGTACCAACTCTCCAAAATAGGCAAGAAATCTCTATAAAACCCATGAATTGTTAATATATGCTATGCTGTGGAGTTTTGTTTGAAGTTCCACTCCTTATCCAAGCTACAATCCATTGAAGCATGGAAATAAGTAAGATATATCTATAGTCCAAGATAGGATCCATTGAAACATAGAGAGAATCAAGGTCCACCACTTGTCCAAGCTATGCATGGGTAATTGATATAAGGACCACTACGTTTTCACCTATACTATGCTCTATCATGGATGGTTTCATATACCACCAATTTTCCAACCTATTTAGTAGGTTGTATTATGGGGGTTTGGTTTCAAGGTACTTCACTTGTCTAAGGTGGGTTCCATTGAACCATGGAGAGAAACAATGTCTACCACTTGTCCGAAATATGCTCCTTTAAAACATAAAAACAAGGTCCACCACTTGTCCAAGCTAATGTTTCTCTCCATTGAAGCATGGAGAGAAACAAGGTCTACCACCTGTCCAAAATATGCTCCATTGAAACATAAAAGCAAGGTCCACCACTTGTCCAAGCTAATATAACAAATGGGTGTTGGTTACAAGGTGTACCACACTTGTCTAAACTAGTCTCCATGCAAGGTCCACCACATGTCCAAGCTATATGATCTTGGTTTTGAAGGTCTACCACACCTCTTGAAATTAGGATCCATGTAAGGTCCACCTTTTGTCAAGCTATGCATTTAATGAGTACTAAAACTAAGTAAATTGCAGTACTTAAATACCTTTCCAAGCTCATTAAGATTTTGGTCTCTAAGGCCGGCCACCACATGTCTAATCTATGCTCTAATTGATTACTTATGCTAGTTCTCAAAGTCCAAACATAAGCTCCCTTCTAGCAAGGTTAGTTTAAATTTAGGCTCCAACACCTGTCTAAGCTAGGTTCAATTTATGAAGCATCACCATTTAACCATGCTACGATCTAATGTATCATATCAAGGGGGTATTGATAAAAGGTCCAAAACTTATTGAGTTCAAGCTCTTAAGTAATTAAGTCTTTGTGAGTATTAAATGTTATAGTTTTAGTCTAAAGATCCACCATTCAAAAACTCAAGTAATTTATTATTTACATTCAAACCTTGAATGCTTGAGATAAAAAATACAAACTCAATCAATACTATATAAAGCAAAATCTAACATTAAGAGTATCAAATCAGTAACAAGAAACACTAACATGCACAAGAAACTCAAAACATACGTGTCTCCATTTCCAAAAAGTCCTCCATTGACAGAGGATTTGTTGTTGTTCTTCTTCTTCTCTTTGTGGAGAGCACTCCTCTGTAACAGGCACAATGTCATCTGATTGCGAAGTGGATTGTTGAAGTCCAGCCCATTTTTCTATATCTTCATGAGACTTAACAAAGTCTAGCAGCATGGTCTCCACTTTTTTGCCTCCTCCACACTATCAATTAAGCATATAACTTCTTTTTTCTGTTGTATTCCTTCTTGTGCAACCAAGGAGCCATCACCAAAAACATCAACAAGCTTGCGGTCTTCAAAACAATATGTACGAATGTAGTGCTTGACCAAAGCTCTTTTTTTGGCCTCCAAATATTGCAAATCTGACATATCGTTATCTGCTACTTGAAGAAGAGAACAATCAATTGGCATGGGATGTTCCTCTGATCTTCTTCTCAGGTCTTCAAATGCATTGCCTTGTCCCAAGAAGGCAATAACTGTTAGGAATTGAATTGCTCCTTTGCAAGGAGCTGATGGAAAGTGATGCAATGCACCACAACAATGGTAGCTCAGATTATCTCCCATGGCGTGAAAGGCACATTGCAATTTTGTGAAGTTAGTGAAATCCACAAATGCAAGAAAGACAAATCCAGGATCTGTTGACCCTCCAGCAATAGCCAAGATCCCATCCAAAGCATTGTTAAATGTCTCCTCACTCCACTTCAAATTGCCTCCAACGTTTTTTGTCATATCTAAAACACATAAGCCAATAGGCACTTTATTATTGAAGTGGCGCATCAAGTAGAGATTGCCTTCCATTTGTAGGCTCACCACATAGATTGACCATGGCAAATCTCTAGGCTCAGTTTTCTCCTTTTGAAGGTGAATTGCCCATTGCATGTATTTTATTGCTCCATCTGGAAAAGCCATTTTCTTTGTTCCACGCGTCAAACTAGATTGATCCATTCCTCGCATAGCATTAAAATTGTTTTATAAACAACATCATTGATGTTATACATTTTGACCACCTCCTCCCAGTCTTTACATGGTGAAGACTCATTCAAATTGTTGAAGCCTTCAAGAAGTGCATCTTGAATCAATTTGTCTTGCTTCAACTGCTTGATTCGATCATACATGTCAGTTGCATCACCATCCTTTGCACTCTTTGACAGTAAAATCTTCTCATCTCTAATCTCTTCTTGAATAGTCTTTACCTCTGATTCCTCAAGGCCACAAAGGTATCTAAATACAGTTGTTGGGGGTTTCTTATTCTCCTCTTCTAGATTTTCAATGATTTCTATCCAGCAATCATAAACTAAATCAGAGTACGTGACCATGTGTGCCTGTTTAGCAATCCAACTTGCTGCTGCACTCATTCTTGCCAATCGAAGAAAAGCCTAAAAAGAAATAGAGAAATAATTAAACTATTGAGCAAGATTTGTTAATTAAACACTATCAAAAAGACAAAGAAAATAACTTACATCCCATCCGGCACGAGATGCATGTCCCTCTGCAATTCCACTTGCTGCCTTTGGTGGTCGTCCTGAGAAGATCCATTGACTCCGTAAATGTCTCAATATTTGGCTGTAAGGTTGCTTGACATACAATGCCTGAGCCTCCTCATTTGCAATGGCAGATATAGCAGTTGCAACAAATGGAGGAGCATTCACAACAATGCGAGCCTTTCTAAATTTATACACGCTAATCAGTCTTTCAAAGATCTCTTTGTTGTTTTGTTCATTGTGAAGCAAAACTTTTGCAGCATAGATTGAATGCTGCCCATCAAGAATCCAATAATGATAATCTTTAATTTTTTGCTCCTCTACCTCTTCTACTGCCAAAGGAGTCCCCTTCTTTGATTTTGCATTTCGAACAGGCATCAAATATGCACATGCTGCAGGCTTGGTCGTACTCCGTGAAAATCCAAATAACACACTTTCAGCGTGTTTTTTATCCATAATACGTGCATTATAGTGATCAGGAGCAAGCCAACAATTTTGAATAGGGATATCAAATTCCCTATATTGGAAAGGAAAATAATTTATGTACTTATTCATTCCACCTGTATCTTTTTCTTGTCCTTTCATGGCCTCAGCTTCTAAAACATCTGGATCCACAATTCTCATCTTTGACATTGAACCCTCTGTTGATGAGGATGCCAAAGATGCCTTGTCTACATCCAAAATGGAACTAGTTCGCTTAGCTTCTACTTTTTGCACTTTTGCTTGCTTCTTTGTGGATGGTGGTCGTGAAGCTTTCACCTTTTTTCGTTGTAGTGTGGCAATGATGGAGCTTTGAAGTTGATCTGCTGTGATATTTGGATTTGATTCTGCAAACTTCCATCCTCGAGAAAACATTGTCTCTTCTTTGTTTCTAGACATGCGCTCCAATGCATATGCTCCTGGAGATAGTTGAAATTCTAGATTCATTGGAACTAGAATGTCAATGCATTCCACCTCTGGATGACTATCAACTACAGAGACAGATGCTTCCACAACTTGTCCAACATCTTCAAACAAGCTGTCATTCTCCTTTTTGGCAATAAATAGATGCACCTTATGAAATTGTGCACCCTCTATACCATGTATGTCCAAATACCATTTCCTAAGATCATTGCAAGTATAGTCAACTGAGACAGCAACCCTTGCAACCTGTTTTTTTGGAGCCATCTTTCCTGAAACAAAAAAAACCAAATGTTATTTTAACATATACTTTTTTGTAATGGATTAAGTTTGTGTGAATACAAGTTCCACCACTTATTCAAGCTAGATCTAAGCAAGTATACATAGTGATCATTTAAGCTAGTAAACTAAGGGAAGGGAGAAGTAAGGTCCACCACTTGTCCAAGCTCAGCTCTAGACAACATGGAGAGATTCGAGGTCTACTAATTGTCTAATATAGGCTAACTATATTGAAACATAGAGAGAAGCAAAGGTCCACCACTTGTCCAATCTAGGGTCCATTGAAACATGGAGAGAAGGATGCTCCACCATTTGTCCAAAATAGGCTCCATTGAAACATGAAGAGAAGCAATATGCACCATGTCTTTGAGATGCTAGGCTCCATTGAAATACCTTAAACCCATGATATTTTGTATATGTGGGGTTTAAATTCAAGGTCCACCACTTGTCCAACCTATTATCCCTAGTAGCATGAGTGGTTTGGTCTCAAGATTCACCACTTTTCCACTCTATGTCATTATATTAAGAAGATCTGGGTGTTAAGGTCCACCACTTGTCCAACCTATAAGGCTATATCTAAAATGGTATTATTTACCACCACTTGGAATGCACATGATAGGTTTTACATAGGGGTATGGTTCCAAGGTCCACCACTTGTCCAAGCTAACTCTATTGAAACATAGAGAGAATCAAAGGTCCACCACTTGTCCAAGCTAGGCTCCATTGAAACATGGAGAGAAGGATGCTCCACCATTTGTCCAAGCCAGGTTCGATTGAAACATGAAGAGAAGCAAGCTGCACCATGTCTCCAAAATGCTAGGCTCCATTGAAATATCTTAAACCCATGATATTTCGTACATGGGGGGTTTACATTCAAGGTCCACCACTTGTCCAACCTATTATCACTAGTAGCATGAGTGGTTTGGTGTCAAGATTCACCACTTTTCCACTCTATGTCATTATATTAAGAAGATCTGGGTGTTAAGGTCCACCACTTGTCCAACCTATAAGGCTATATCTTAAAGGGTATTCTTTCTCACCACTTGGAATGACCATGATAGGTTTTACATGGGGTTTGGTTCCAAGGTCCACCACTTGTCCAAGCTAACTCTATTGAAACATAGAGAGAAGCAAAGGTCCACCACTTGTCTAAGCTAGGGTCCATTGAAACATGGAGAGAAGGATGCTCCACCATTTGTCCAAGATAGGCTCCATTGAAACATGAAGAGAAGCAAGCTGCACCATGTCTCCAAGATGCTAAGATCCATTGAAATACCTTAAACCCACGATATTTTGTACATGGGGAGTTTACATTCAAGGTCCACCACTTGTCCAACCTATTATCTCTAGTAGCATGAGTGGTTTGGTCTCAAGATTCACCACTTTTCCACTCTATGTCATTACGTTAAGAAGATCTGTGTGTTAAGGTCGACCACTTGTCCAACCTATAAGGGTATATCTTAAAGGGTATTCTTTCTCACCACTTGAAATGTCCATGATATGTTTTACATGGGGGTTTGGCTCCAAGGTCCAAACATAACAGCTATAGTGTTTTTTTCCAAGGTCCACCACTTGTCCAAGCTAACTCTATTGAAACATAGAGAGAAACAAAGGTCCACCACTTGTCCAAGCTAGCTCCATTGAAACATGGAGAGAAGGATGCTCTATCATTTTTCGAAGCTAACTCTATTGAAACATGGGGGTTTACATTCAAGGTCCACCACTTGTCCAACCTATTATCGCTAGTAGCATGAGTGGTTTGGTCTCAAGATTCACCACTTTTCCACTCTATGTCATTATATTAAGAATATCTGGGTGTTAAGGTCCACCACTTGTCCAACCTATAAGGCTATATCTTAAGGGTTATTCTTTCTCACCACTTGGAGTTACCATGATAGGTTTTACATGGGGGTTTGGTTCCAAGGCCACCACTTGTCCAAGCTAACTCTATTGAAACATAGAGAGAAGCAAAGGTCCACCACTTGTCCAAGCTAGGGTCCATTGAAACATGGAGAGAAGGATGCTCCACCATTTGTCCAAGATAGGCTCCATTGAAACATGAAGAGAAGAAGCAACTGCACCATGTCTCCAAGATGCTAGGCTCCATTGAAATACCTTAAACCCATGATATTTCGTACATGGGGGTTTACATTCAAGGTCCACCACTTGTCCAACCTATTATCTCTAGTAGCATGAGTGGTTTGGTCTCAAGATTCACCACTTTTCCACTCTATGTCATTATATTAAGAAGATCTGGTGCTAAGGTCCACCACTTGTCCAACCTATAAGGCTAGATCTTAAAGGTTATTCTTTCTCACCACTTGGAATGACCATGATAGTTTTACATGGGGGTTTGGTTCAAGGTCCACCACTTGTCCAAGCTAACTCTATTGAAACATAGAGAGAAGCAAAGGTCCACCACTTGTCCAAGCTAGGCTCCATTGAAACATGGAGAGAAGGATGCTCCACCATTTGTCAAAGATAGGCTCCATTGAAACATGAAGAGAAGCAAGCTGCACCATGTCTCCAAGATGCTAGGCTCCATTGAAATACCTTAAACCCATGATATTTCGTACATGGGGGTTTACATCAAGGTCCACCACTTGTCCAAGCTATTATCCTTAGTAGCATGAGTGGTTTGGTCTCAAGATTCACCACTTTTCCACTCTATGTCATTATATTAAGAAGATCTAGGTGTTTAAGGTCGACCACTTGTCCAACCTATAAGGTATATCTTAAAGGGTATTCTTTCTCACCACTTGGAATGACCATGATATGTTTTACATGGGGGTTTGGTTCCAAGGTCCACCACTTGTCCAAGCTAACTCTATGGAAACATAGAGAGAAGCAAAGGTCCACCACTTGTCCAAGCTAGGCTCCATTGAGACATTTAGAGAAGGATGATCCCCCATTGGTGGAAGATAGGCTCCATTGAAACATGAAGAGAAGCAAGCTGCACCATGTCTCCAAGATGCTAGGCTTCATCGAAATACCTTAAACCCAGGATATTTTGTACATGGGGGTTTACATTCAAGGTCCACCACTTGTCCAAGCTATTATCGCTAGTAGCATGAGTGGTTTTGTCTCAAGATTCACCACTTTTTCACTCTATGTCATTATATTAAGAATATGTGGGTGTTAAGGTCCACCACTTGTCCAACCTATAAGTTATATCTTAAAGGTTATTCTTTCTTACCACTTGGAGTGACCATGATAGGTTTTACATGGGGGTTTGGTTCCAAGGTCCACCACTTGTCCAAGCTAACTCTATTGAAACATAGAGAGAAGCAAAGGTCCACCACTTGTCCAAGCTAGGCTCCATTGAAACATGGAGAGAAGGATGCTCCACCATTTGTCCAAGATAGGCTCCATTGAAACATGAGGAGAAGCAAGCTGCCACCATGTCTCCAAGATGCTAGGCTCCATCGAAAACATTAAACCCATGTATGTCGTAGATGAGGGGTTTACATTCAAGGTCCAACACTTGTCCAAGCTATTATTGTATTAGCCTGAGTGGTTTGGTCTCAAGATTCACCACTTTAGACTCTATTCATTATATATGAATATATGGGGTGTTAAGGTCCACCACTTGTCCAACCTATAAGGCTACATCTTAAAGGTTATTCTTTCTTACCACTTGGAGTGACCATGATAGGTTTTACATGGGGTTTGGTTCCAAGGTCCACCACTTGTCCAAGCTAACTCTATTGAAACATAGAGAGAAGCAAAGGTCCACCACTTGTCCAAGCTAGGCTCCATTGAAACATGGAGAGAAGGATGCTCCACCATTTGTCGAAGCAACTCTATTGAAACATGGGGGGTTTACGTTCAAGGTCCTGCACTTTCCAAGCTATTACCGCTAGTAGCATAGTAGGGTTTTGTGTCAAGATTCACCACTTTTTCACTCTATGTCATTATATTAAGAATATTTGGGTGTTAAGGTCCACCACTTGTCCAACCTATAAGACTATATCTTAAAGGTTATTCTTTCTTTCTCACGACTTGGAGTGCCATGATAGGTTTTACATGGGGGTTTGGTTCCAAGGTCCACCACTTGTCCAAGCTAACTCTATTGAAACATAGAGAGAAGCAAAGGTCCACCACTTGTCCAAGCTAGGGTCCATTGAAACATGGAAGAAGGATGCTCCACCATTTGTCCAAGATAGGCTCCATTGAAACATGAAGAGAAGCAAGGTGCACCATGTCTCCAAGATGCTATGCTCCATCAAAATACCTTAAACCCACCATATTTCGTAGATGGGGGGTTTACATTCAAGGTCCACCACTTGTCCAACCTATAAGTCTATATCTTAAAGTTATTCTTTCTTACCACTTGGAGTGACCATGATAGGTTTTATATGGGGTTTTGTTCCAAGGTCCACCACTTGTCCAAGCTAACTCTATTGAAACATAGAGAGAAGCAAAGGTCCACCACTTGTCCAAGCTAGGGCTCCATTGAAACATGGAGAGAAGGATGCTCCACCATTTGTCCAAGATAGGCTCCATTGAAACATGACAGAAGCAAGCTGCACCATGTCTCCAAGATGCTAGGCTCCATCGAAAAACATTAAACCCATGATATTCGTAGATGAGGGGTTTACATTCAAGGTCCAACACTTGTCCAAGCTATTATTGGTAGTAGCCTGAGTGGTTTGGTCTCAAGATTCACCACTTTTCCACTCTATGTCATTATATTAAGAATATATGGGTGTTAAGGTCCACCACTTGTCCAACCTATAAGGCTACATCTTAAAGGTTATTCTTTCTTACCACTTGGAGTGACCATGATAGGTTTTACATGGGGGTTTGGTTCCAAGTTCCACCACTTGTCCAAGCTAACTCTATTGAATTATAGAGAGAAGCAAAGGTCCACCACTTGTCTAAGCTAGGCTCCATTGAAACATGGAGAGAAGGATGCTCCACCATTTCTCGAAGCTAACTCTATTGAAACATGGGGTTTTACGTTCAAGGTCCACCACTTGTCCAACTATTACGCTAGTAGCATGAGTGGTTTTGTCTCAAGATTCACCACTTATCACTCTATGTCATTATATTAAGGATATCTGGGTGTTAAGGTCCACCACTTGTCCAACCTATAAGGCTATATCTTAAAGGTATTCTTTCTCACACTTGGAGTGACCATGATAGGTTTTACATTGGGGTTTGGTTCCAAGGTCCACCACTTGTCCAAGCTAACTCTATTGAAACATAGAGAGAAGCAAAGGTCCACCACTTGTCCAAGCTAGGGTCCATTGAAACATGGAGAGAAGGATGCTCCACCATTTGTCCAAGATAGGCTCCATTGAAACATGAAGAGAAGCAAGGTGCACCATGTCTCCAAGATGCTAGGCTCCATCTAAATACCTTAAACCCACGATATTTCGTAGATGGGGGTTTACATTCAAGGTCCACCACTTGTCCAACCTATATCGCTAGTAGCATGAGTGGTTTGCTCTCAAGATTCACCACTTTTCCACTCTATGTCATTATATTAAGAATATCTGGGTGTTAAGGTCCACCACTTGTCCAACCTATAAGGATATATCTTAAGGTTATTCTTTCTCACCACTTGGAGTGAACATGATAGGTTTTACATGGGGTTTGGTTCCAAGGTCCACCACTTGTCCAAGCTAACTCTATTGAAACATAGAGAGAAACAAAGGTCCACCACTTGTCCAAGCTAGGCTCCATTGAAAGATGGAGAGAAGGATGCTCCACCATTTGTCGAAGCTAAGTCTATTGAAACATGGGGGTTTTACGTTCAAGTTCCACCACTTGTCCAAGCTATTATCGCTAGTAGCATGAGTGGTTTTTGTCTCAAGATTCACCACTTTTCACTCTATGTCATTATATTAAGAATATGTTGGGTGTTAAGGTCCACCACTTGTCCAACCTATAAGGCTATATTTAAAGGTTATTCTCTTTCTCACCACTTGGAGTGACCATGATAGGTTTTACATGGGGGTTTGGTTCCAAGGTCCACCACTTGTCCAAGCAAACTCTATTGAAACATAGAGAAAGCAAAGGTCCACCACCTGTCCAAGCTAGGGTCCATTGAAACATGGAGAGAAGGATGCTCCACCATTTGTCCAAGATAGGCTCCATCGAAAAATGAAGAGAAGCAAGCTGCACCATGTCTCCAAGATGCTAGGCTTCCTCGAAATACCTTAAACCCACGATATTTGTACATGGGGG
This sequence comes from Adiantum capillus-veneris, assembly GCF_014529385.1. Taxonomy (NCBI): domain Eukaryota; kingdom Viridiplantae; phylum Streptophyta; class Polypodiopsida; order Polypodiales; family Pteridaceae; genus Adiantum; species Adiantum capillus-veneris. Next base: position 49,390,264 of record NC_140958.1, on the reverse strand, counting down.
GTTTACATTCAAGGTCCACCACTTGTCCAAGCTATTATCGCTAGTAGCATGAGTGGTTTTGTCTCAAGATTCACCACTTTTTCCACTCTATGTCATTATATTAAGAATATGTGGTGTTAAGGTCCACCACTTGTCCAACCTATAAGGCTATATCTTAAGGTTATTCTTTCTCACCACTTGGAGTGACCATGATAGGTTTTACATGGGGGTTTGGTTCCAAGGTCCACCACTTGTCCAAGCTAACTCTATTGAAACATAGAGAGAAGCAAAGGTCCACCACTTGTCCAAGCTAGGTCCATTGAAACATGGAGAGAAGGATGCTCCACCATTTGAAGATAGGCTCCATTGAAACATGAAGAGAAGCAAGCTGCACCATGTCTCCAAGATGCTAATCTCCATCGAAATACCTTAAACCCACGATATTCGTACATGGAGGGTTTACATTCAAGGTCCACCACTTGTCCAAGCTATTATTCTAGTAGCCTGAGTGGTTTGGTCTCAAGATTCACCACTTTTCCACTCTATGTCATTATATTAAGAATATGTGGGTGTTAAGGTCCACCACTTGTCCAACCTATAAGGCTATATCTTAAAGGTTATTCTTTCTCACCACTTGGAGTGACCATGATAGGTTTTACATGGGAGTTTGGTTCCAAGGTCCACCACTTGTCCAAGCTAACTCTATTGAAACATAGAGAGAACAAAGGTCCACCACTTGTCCAAGCTAGGCTCCATTGAAACATGGAGAGAAGGATGCTCCACCATTTGTCAAAGATAGGCTCCATTGAAACATGAGAGAAGCAAGCTGCACCATGTCTCCAAGATGCTAGGCTCCATTGAAATACCCATAAACCCATGAATATGTAGATGGGGGTATACATTCAAGGTCCACCACTTGTCCAAGCTATTATCCTAGTAGCATGAGTGGTTTGGTCTCAAGATTCACCACTTTTCCACTCTATGTTGTTATATTAAGAAGATCTAGGTTTAAGGTCACCCACTTGTCCAACCTATAAGGCTAGATCTTAAAGGGTATTCTTTATCACCACTTGGAGTGACCATGATATGTTTTACATGGGGTTTGGTTCCAAGGTCCACCACTTGTCCAAGCTAAATCTATGGAAACATAGAGAGAAGCAAAGGTCCACCACTTGTCCAAGCTAGGGTCCATTGAAACATGGAGAGAAGGATGATCCCCCATTGGTCCAAGATAGGCTCCATTGAAACATGAAGAAGCAAGCTGCACCATGTCTCCAAGATGCTAGCTTCATCGAAATACATTAAACCCACGATATGTCGTAGATGAGGGTTTACATTCAAGGTCCACCACTTGTCCAAGCTATTATTGCTAGTAGCCTGAGTGGTTTGGTCTCAAGATTCACCACTTTTCCACTCTATGTCATTATATTAAGAATATGTGGGTGTTAAGGTCCACCACTTGTCCAACCTATAAGGCTATATCTTAATGGTTATTCTTTCTTACCACTTGGAGTGACCATGATAGGTTTTATATGGGGGTTTGGTTCCAGCTCCACCACTTGTCCAAGCTAACTCTATTGAAACAGAGAGAGGAGCAAAGGTCCACCACTTGTCCAAGCTAGGCTCCATTGAAACATGGAGAGAAGGATGCTCCACCATTTGTCCAAGATAGGCTCCATTGAAACATGACGAGAAGCAAGCTGCACCATGTCTCCAAGATGCTAGGCTCCATCGAAAAACATTAAACCCATGATATGTCGTAGATGAGGGGTTTACATTCAAGGTCCAAACTTGTCCAAGCTATTATTGTAGTAGCCTGAGTGGTTTGGTCTCAAGATTCACCACTTTTCCACTCTATGTCATTATATTAAGAATATCTGGGTGTTAAGGTCCACCACTTGTCCAACCTATAAGGTATACATCTTAAAGGTTATTCTTTCTAACCACTTGGAGTGACCATGATAGGTTTTTACATGGGGGTTTGGTTCCAAGGTCCACCACTTGTCCAAGCTAACTCTATTGAATCATAGAGAGAAGCAAAGGTCCACCACTTGTCCAAGCTAGGCTCATTGAAACATGGAGAGAAGGATGGTCCACCATTTGTCCAGATAGGCTCCATTGAAACATGAAGCAAGGAATGCTCCACCATTTGTCGAAAGCTAAACTCTATTGAGACATGGGGGTAAGTCCACCACTTGTCCAAGCTATAACTACTAACGTTTTTGTCTCAAGATTCACCACTTTTCACTCTTTGTCATTATATTAAGAATATGTGGGTGTTAAGGTCCACCACTTGTCCAACCTATAAGTCTATATCTTAAAGGTTATTCTTTCTCACGACTTGGAGTGACCATGATAGGTTTTACATGGGGTTTTGGTTCCAAGGTCCACCACTTGTCCAAGCTAACTCTATTGAAACATAGAGAGAACAAAGGTCCACCACTTGTCCAAGCTAGGCTCCATTGAAACATGGAGAGAAGGATGCTCCACCATTTGTCCAAGATAGCTCCATTGAAACATGACGAGAAGCAAGCTGCACCATGTCTCCAAGATGCTAGGCTCCATCGAAAACATTAAACCCACGATATGTCGTAGATGAGGGGTTTACATTCAAGGTCCAAACACTTGTCCAAGCTATTATTGGTAGTACCTGAGTGGTTTGGTCTCAAGATTCACCACTTTCCACTCTATGTCTTATATTAAGAATATGTGGGTGTTAAGGTCCACCACTTGTCCAACCTATAAGGCTACATCTTAAAGGTTATTCTTTCTTACCACTTGGAGTGACCATGATAGGTTTTACATTGGGGTTTGGTTCCAAGTTCCACCACTTGTCCAAGCTAACTCTATTGAAACATAAGAGAAGAAAGGTCTCACCACTTGTCTAAGCTAGGCTCCATTGAAACATGGAGAGAAGGATGCTCCACCATTTGTCGAAGCTAATTCTATTGAAACATGGGGGGGTTTCGTTCCAGGTCCACCACTTGTCCAAGCTATTATCGCAAGTAGCATGAGTGGTTTTGTCTCAAGATTCACCACTTTTCACTCTATGTCATTATATTGAATATCTGGGTGTTAAGGTCCACCACTTGTCCAACCTATAAGGCTATATCTTAAAGTTAATCTTTCTCACAGGTTTTATTTTTTTCATTTTTTTTTTTTTGAGTGACCATGATAGGTTTTACATGGGGGTTTGGTTCCAAGGTCCACCACTTTCCAAGCTAACTCTATTGAAACTAAGAGAAGCAAAGGTCCACCACTTGTCCAAGCTAGGGTCCATTGAAACATGGAGAGAAGGATGCTCCACCATTTGTCCAAGATAGGCTCCATTGAAACATGAAGAGAAGCAAGCTGCACCATGTCTCCAAGATGCTAGGCTCCATCTAAATACTTAAACCCACGATATTTCGTAGATGGGGGTTTACATTCAAGGTCCACCACTTGTCCAAGCTATTATCGCTAGTAGCATGAGTGGTTTGGTCTCAAGATTCACCACTTTTCCACTCTATGTCATTATATTAAGAATATCTGGGTGTTAAGGTCCACCACTTGTCCAACCTATAAGGCTATATCTTAAAGTATTCTTTCTCACACTTGGAGTGAACATGATATGTTTTACATGGGTTTTGGTTCCAAGGTCCACCACTTGTCCAAGCTAACTCTATTGAAAAATAGAGTTAAACAAAGGTCCACTATCTTGTCCAAGCATAGGCTCCTTGAAAGATGGAGAGAACGATGCTCCACCATACTTCAAGATAAGCTCTATTTGAAACCAGGTTGGGATTTACGTTCAAGTTCCACCACTTGTCCAAGTTAATATCGCTAGTAGCATGAAGTGGTTTTGTCTCCAAATTCACCACTTTTCACTTCTAAGTCATTAATTAAAATATTGCGTGTTAAGGTCCACCACTTGTCCAACCTATAAGGCTATATTCTTAAAGGTTATTCTTTATTACCACTTGGAGTAACATGATAGGTTTTACATGGGGTTTGGTTCCAAGGTCCACCACTTGTCCAAGCTAACTCTATTGAAACAGAGAGAAGCAAAGGTCCACTACTTGTCCAAGCTAGGATCCATTGAAAGATGGAGAGAACGATGCTCCACCATTTATCGAAGCTAAGTCTATTGAAACATGGGGGGTTTACGTTCAAGTTCCACCACTTGTCCAAGCCATTATCGCTAGTAGCATGAGTGCTTTTGTCTCAAAATTCACCACTTTTTCACTCTATGTCATTATATTAAAAATATTTGGGTGTTAAGGTCCACCACTTGTCCAACCTATAAGTCTATATTTTAAAGGTTATTCTTTCTCACCACTTGGAGTGACCATGATAGGTTTTACATGGGGGTTTGAGTTCCAAGGTCCACCACTTGTCCAAGCAAACTCTGTTGAATCATAGAGAGAAGCAAAGGTCCACCACTTGTCCAAGCTAGGGTCCATTGAAACATGGAGAGAAGGATGCTCCACCATTTGTCCAAGATAGGCTCCATCGAAAAATGAAGAGAAGCAAGCTGCACCGTGTCTCCAAGATGCTAGGCCTCATCGAAATACCTTAAACCTAGGATATTTTGTACATGGAGGGTTTACATTCAAGGGCCGATACTTGTCCAAGCTATTATCGCTAGTAGCATGAGTGGCTTTGTCTCAAGATTCACCACTTTTCCACTCTATGTCATTATATTAAGAATATGTGGGTGTTAAGGTCCACCACTTGTCCAACCTATAAGACTATATCTTAAAGGTTACTCTTTCTTACCACTTGGAGTAACCATGATAGGTTTTACATGAGGGTATGGTTCCAAGATCCACCACTTGTCCAAGCTAACACTATTGAAACAGAGAGAGAAGCAAAGGTCCACCACTTGTCCAAGCTAGGCTCCATTGAAACATGGAGAGAAGGATGCTCCACCATTTGTCCAAGATAGGCTGCATTGAAACATGACAAGAAGCAAGCTTCACCATGTGTCCAAGATGCTAGGCTCCATCGAAAAACTTTAAACTCACGATATGTCGTAGATGAGGGGTTTACATTCAAGGTCCAACACTTTTCCAAGCTATTATTGGTAGTAGCCTGAGTGGTTTGGTCTCAATATTCACCACTTTTCCACTCGATGTCATTATATTAAGAATATGTGGGTGTTAAGGTCCACCACTTGTCTAACCTATAAGGCTAAATCTTAAAGGTTATTCTTTCTTACCACTTGGAGTGACCATGATAGGTTTTACATGGGGGTTTGTTTCCAAGGTCCACCACTTGTCCTAGCTAACTCTATTGAAACATAGAGAGAAACAAAGGTCCACCACTTGTCCAAGCTAGGCCTGATTGAAGCATGGAGAGAAGGATGGTCCACCATTTGTTCAAGATAGGCTCCATTGAAACATGACGAGAAGCAAGCTGCTCCATGTCTCCAAGATGCTAGGCTCCATCGACATACATTAAACCCACGATATTTCGTAGATGAGGGGTTTACATTCAAGGTCCACCACTTGTCCAAGCTATTATTGCTAGTAGCGTGAGTGGTTTGGTCTCAAGATTCACCACTTTTATTAAGAATATGTGGGTGCTAAGGTCCACCACTTGTCCAACCTGTAAGGCTACATCTTAAAGGTTATTCTTTCTCACGACTTGGAGTGACCATGATAGGTTTTGAATGGGGGTTTGGTTCCAAGGTCCACCACTTGTCCAAGCTAACTCTATTGAAACAGAGAGAGAAGCAAAGGTCCACCACTTGTCAAAGCTAGGGTCCATTGAAACATGGAGAGAAGGATGCTCCACCATTTGTCCAAGATAGGCTCCATTGAAACATGACGAGAAGCAAGCTGCACCATGTCTCCAAGATGGTACGCTCCATCGAAATACATTAAACCCATGATATTTCGTAGATGAGGGGTTTACATTCAAGGTCCACCACTTGTCTAAGCTATTTTTGCTAGTAGCCTGAGTGGCTTGGTCTCAAGATTCACCACTTTTATTAAGAATATGTGGGTGTTAAGGGCCACTACTTGTCCAACCTATAAGGCTACATCTTAAAGGTTATTCTTTCTTCCCACTTGGAGTGACCATGATAGTTTTTACATGCGGGTTTCGTTCCAAGTTCCACCAATTGTCCAAGCTAACTCTATTGAAACATACAGAGAAACAAAGGTCAATCACTTGTCCAAGCTAGGCTCCATTGAAACATGGAGAGAACGATGCTCCACCATTTGTCAAAGCTAAGTCTATTGAAACATGGGGGGTTTACGTTCATGGTCCACCACTTGTCCAAGCTATTATCGCTAGTAGCATGAGTGGTTTTATCTCAAGATTCACCACTTTTTCACTCTATGTCATTATATTAAGAATATTTGGGTATTAAGGTCCACCACTTGTCCAGCCTATAAGGCTATATCTTAAAGGTTATTCTTTCTCACCACTTGGAGTGACCATGATAGGTTTTACATGGGGGTTTGGTTCCAAGGTCCACCACTTGTCCAAGCTAACTCTATGGAAACATAGAGAGAAGCAAAGGTCCACTAGTTGTCCAAGCTAGGCTCCATTGAGACATTTAGAGAAGGATGATCCCCCATTGGTTGAAGATAGGCTCCATCGAAACATGAAGAGAAGCAAGCTGCACCATGTCTCCAAGATGCTAGGCTTCATCAAAATACCTTAAACCCACAATATTTTTTACATGGGGGCTTTACATTCAAGTACCACCACTTGTTCAAGCTATTATCGCTAGTAGCATGAGTGGTTTTGTCTCAAGATTCACCACTTTTCCACTCTATGTCATTATATTAAGAATATGTGGGTGTTAAGGTCCACCACTTGTCCAACCTACAAGTCTATATCTTAAAGGCTATTCTCTCTTACCACTTGGAGTGACCATGATAGGTTTTACATGGGGATTTGGTTCCAAGGTCCACCACTTGTTCAAGCTAACTCTATTGAAGCAGAGGTCCACCACTTGTCCATGCTAGGCTCCATTGAAACATGGAGAGAAGGATGCTCCACCATTTGTCCAAGATAGGCTCCATTGAAACATGACGAGAAGCAAGCTGCACCATGTCTCCAAGATGCTAGGCTCCATCGAAAAACATTAAACCCACGATATGTCGTAGATGAGGGGTTTAAATTCAAGGTCCAACACTTGTCCAAGCTATTATTGGTAGTAGCCTGAGTGGTTTGGTCTCAAGATTCACCACTTTTCCAGTCTATGCCATTATATTAAGAATATCTGGGTGTTAAGGTTCACCGCTTGTCCAACCTATGAGGATATATCATTAAGGTTATTCTTTCTCACCACTTGGAGTGACCATGATAGGTTTTACATGGGGGTTTGGTTCCAAGGTCCACCACTTGTCCAAGCTAGGATCCATTGAAACATGGAGAGAAGGATGCTCCACCATTTGTCGAAGCTAAGTCTATTGAAACATGGGGGGTTTACGTTCAAGGTCCATCAGTTGTCCAAGCTATTATTGCTAGTAGCATGAGTGGTTTTGTCTGAAGATTCACCACTTTTTCACTCTATGTCATTATATTAAGAATATTTGGGTGTTAAGGTCCACCACTTGTCCAACCTATAAGGCTATATCTTAAAGGTTATTCTTTCTCACCACTTGGAGTGACCATGATAGGTTTTACATGGGGGTTTGGTTCCAAGGTCCACCACTTGAATCATAGAGAAAAGCAAAGGTCCACCACTTGTCCAAGCTAGGCTCCATTGAAACATGGAGAGAAGGATGCTCCACCATTTGTCCAAGATAGGCTCCATTGAAACATGAAGAGAAGCAAGGTGCACCATGTCTCCAAGATGCTAGGCTCCATCAAAATACCTTAAACCCACGATATTTCGTAGATGGGGGGATTACTTTCAAGGTCCACCACTTGTCCAATCTATTATTGCTAGTAGCATGGTTTGGTCTCAAGATTCACCAGCTTTCCACTCTATGTAATTACATTAAGAATATCTTGGTGTTAAGGTCCACCACTTGTCCAACCTATAAGGCTATATCTTAAATGATATTTTTTCTCACCACTTGGAATGTGCATGATATGTTTTACATGGGGTTTTGCTCCAAGGTCCACCACTTGTCCAAGCTAGATCTATTACATAAATATTATACATACAATATTCAACTAGATTCCCTACCTATCATGTCCAGTAGCATGGATGCTGTAGCTTTAAGGTCCACCACTTGTCCAACCTATACTCTCTTATGTAAGGGAGATCTCGCTATAAATTCAAAACCTTCCCGCCTAGATTTAAAATTCAAAATCTGATTGCCTAAATTTAAAATATCCCTCCCAAATTTTAAATATCCCGCCTAAATTTTAAAATATCCCGCCCAAATTTTAAAATTCAAACTTTTTTATAAAAATTTAAATTTTACCACTTAAATTTAAAATATTCCACGCGAAATTGATTTTAAATTCAAGTTTACCACAAAAAGATATCATTATACCACCTAAATTCAAATATGCAAACCTCAAATCATTATATTGTACATAAATTCAAACAAATTCAAATTAACAAGCCTAAACTCATATTAGTTTGCATAGATATGAATTTATCACACCTAAATTATGTCACCATGTTCGAGAGAGTGGTTAGAGAATTTGAACAAGGTCCACCACTTGTCCAGCCTAGATACCAAGAAGGATTGAGTGTACAAGGTATTGTTTGGAGGTCCTTATAGTCCACTGGTCTCAAGGTCCACCACTTGTGGTAAGGGTCACCAAAAAGTGTATATATTCATCCAAAGAAATACACGTATTTTTGGTCTACATGTCCTAGTTTCAATCATTTATGTCCATTAGATGTATCACTAAACAACACTACTATTTTTGAGAAACAGAAGCTACAATCATATCTACAAATGGATTAGAGGAAAATCAGCTCAGCATACATCCAGAACTCCCTACAAGAATCGACTTTAACAGATCACGCAAGTAAGTCTTCCATTCAAGTTTACTAGTATTACAATGTGTTAGTTATTTGTGATATTTATGTATGTATATATACTATGTGTGCATATCGTAATTAAGTGTAATTGTGTATCTGCATTATGTATGAGTATTACAATGAAATAACACAAATATACATACATACACATAGATAACACAGACGCACACATACATGAGCATGTATTTTCAAGAGAGAGATAGCAAGATACAAAGATAGATAGATAAAGAGAGAGAGAGAGAGAGAGAGAGAGAGAGAAATACCTGTTTTCTAGAGAGAGGAGAGAGAGAAAGATAACAGATTTCACTGTGTTTATGTATGTGGAAGAGAGGAAGACGATGTATCGGAATATGTGCACGTATTTTCAAGAGAGAGACAACAAGATAACAGATTTCACTGTGGTTATGTATGTGGAAGTGAGGAAGACGATGTGTGGGAATATGTGCATGTATTTTCAAGAGAGAGACAACAAAATAACAGATTTCACTATGGTTATGTATGTGGAAGAGAGGAAGACGATGTGTAGGAATATGTGTATGTGTGCGGGGATATTTTTAAACTACGAATCTCTGTCTTTTGACGAGAGAGTGTGTGTGCACGAAGAGTTACAGAGAACCATCTTCTCTATATGGAGAAAGACAGAGAGTGAGAGAGAGAAATACCTGTTTTTTCTCTATTCGTGAGGTGTGAAGAAGCTATGCCCGATCCTGCCCTTCTGGAAAGCGTTGCGTACGCTGCTGTTTCTTTATCTTGTGCGCGAACTTTCAATCCTGTGCGCTCCACCTGTTTGTTGTGTACGATGCCGAGCTTGCTCCTCTACGTGCGCGTATACTCCAACTGTGTGCGATCCGTGTGCGCTTTCTGTCTGTTTGCTGCTCGCTTGCTTTCTCTGTGTGCGTTGCTCGTGCGCTCTCTGTGCCTAATCTTGATAGGGTTTATTAGAATGCCACATATGCTACAAGTCCATGTTTTATCATAGGATTAAAAAAAACAAAAGCAATATAAAACATTAACCAATTCACACAGCCAAAATGAAAGAAATCATGGTTGAAAATATGCAAAACATGTGTAACTCTATACTATGAATTCACTTTTAAAAAAAAAATCTTTGGGCGCCGCCCCTTGACCCCGCCCGGAACAATATCCCAAAATCAGTCTCCCAAGCCCCGCCATTGAGAGCGCTATATTCCACATCCCCATCAAGAGTGCTACCCCCAAACCTCACGTGGAAGCGCTGCCTTGTCACCCCATTGTGACATTGCCCTAAGACCCCGCATCTAGAGTGCTAAATGGGAACATTCTTCATTAGTGAAATTTTGAACATAAATTATATTTAGCATATACTTAAATATAATACAAATATTAACATAGTAACTATACTACTAATTTACTATAGCAGTTCTAGAATATGTCCCATACTATATTTAAGGTGCCAAAGGTTTGGCCTTATGGTCCTAGATTTAGCCAAGTGGTCAACACATATAGGACCAAGTGCACACTGTGCCACAAAACTTGGCCACCACTTCACTTGCCAAAGTTTAGGCCACATGGTCAATCCTAAGTTTCCAATGTTCTTATTATGTCACCTTTTGCCTCGTGGAAAACCTAGGCCTGTTTTCACATACTCAGGCACTTCAAGCCATAATAAATTTTCATTACTCTTCGGCAACCCTTTTGTTCAAGTCTTTGAAAAAACGTTGCTTAAGGTCACCCTAAACCATTTTCATTTAGGGGTGTCTAAAACTAGCTTTTTGGCAATTCGAGAAGAAAATGGTCAAAGTTTTATACTTAGTTTTAACCACTTGACCAATTCAAATATTGGAAAACAAGGTCTTGTAATACTTTTCTTTGGATATCACACATTAAAACTAGGTCCCTCACTTGTCCAAGCTATGCTCTAATACAATAAAGGGCTTTTGGTTTCAAGATGCACCACTTTCCCAACCTTGATTCCATTAAAGAAGCTAGCTCTACTTAGACATTTAATAGCAAGGTCCTGTAGCAGTTCACATTGAACATTTTCCATGGCAGCTAGGTCCACCACTTATCTAAGCTATGCTCTAATACAATAGGGGGGTTTTGGTTTCAAGATCCACCACTTGTCCAAACTTGATTTGGGAAGCAAGGTCCTATAATAGTTTGCTTTGGACATTCACCATTACAACTAAGTCCACGACTTCTCCAAGCTATGTTCTAATACACTAAGGACGTTTTGGTTTGAAGGAGAACCACTTGTACGACTTTGTTTTTGGAAGTAAGGTCTTTACATAGTTCACCTTGGACCGTGGACATTGGATACTACAACTAAGCCCACCACTTGTCCAAGCTATCCTCTATATATAGCCAAAGGGTTTGGGTTTCAAGATTCACCACTTTTCCAACCTTTCTTCCATTAAAGAAAGGAGGGGCATTATAACTAGGTCCACCAATTGTCCAAGATATCCTCTGATACAGAAAGGGGATTTTGGTTTCAATAATCCACCACGTGTTCAACCTTGCAAGACTCAAGGGATACTTGGACATTGGAAAGCATAGTCCTATAGTAGTTGATAGGTGGCAGTGGGTATAACAACTAGGTCCAACCTATGCTCTGCTATAGCAAAGAGGCTTTGGTTTCAAGGTCCACCACTTGTCCAACCTTGCTTCCATTAAAGAAATGAGGGGCTATGTAAACATTGGCAAGCAAGGTAGAAAGGTCCTAAGGTATTTCACCTTGGATATTGGGCATTATAACTAGGTCCACCACTTGTCCAAGCTATGCTCTGATATAGAAAGGGGATTTTCGTTTCAAGGTCCACCACGTGTTCAACCTTGCAAGACTCAAGGGATACTTGGACATTGGAAAGCATAGTTCTATAGTAGTTGATAGGTGGCAGTGGGTATTACAACTAGGTCCAACCTATGCTCTCATATAGCAAAGCGGCTTTAGTTTCAAGGTCCACCACTTGTCCAACCTTGCTTCCATTAAAGAAATGAGGGGCTACGTAAACATTGGCAAGCAAGGTAGCAAGGTCCTAAGGTGTTTCACCTTGGATATTGGGCATTATAACTAGGTCCACCACTTGTCCAAGCTATGGTCTGATATAGAAAGGGGATTTTCGTTTCAAGGTCCACCACGTGTTCAACCTTGAAAGACTCAAGGGATACTTGGACATTGGAAAGCATAGTCCTATAGTAGTTGATAGGTGGCAGTGGGTATTACAACTAGGTCCAACCTATGCTCTCATATAGCAAAGAGGCATTGGTTTCAAGGTCCACCACTTGTCCAACCTTACTTCCATTAAATAAATGAGGGGCTACGTAAACATTGTCAAGCAAGGTAGCAAGGTCCTAAGGTATTTCACCTTGGATATTGGGCATTATAACTAGGTCCACCACTTGTCCAAGCTATGCTCTGATATAGAAAGGGGATTTTTGTTTCAAGGTCCACCACGTGTTCAACCTTGAAAGCCTCAAGGGATACTTGGACATTGGAAAGCATAGTCCTATAGTAGTTGATAGGTGGCAGTGGGTATTACAACTAGGTCCACCACTTGTCCAACCTATGCTCTAATATAGCAAGGATGCTTTGGTTTCAAGATCCACCATAATTTCCAACCTTGCTTCCATTAATATAGCAAGGAGGATTTGGTCTCAAGGTTCACCACTTGTCCAACCTATGCAAACCTTTTCCATGTTGTAGTATGATTTTTTGTTTGAAGAGTATTTTTCTATAACTATGGATTTAACAATGTAATCTTTTTCACTTACAGGATGGACTTTGAATCTGGGGAGAAAGTACATATGATACTTGACAATGAAATTGTTGGTATTGGCTGTGTGTGTAGAATAGATCCAGATTCCACTTGTGGTGGTACAAAGATAGGGCAAGGAAATGTCTCCATACTAGTGGAGGAATGCTTGAAGGATGTGGTCCTACCTTTTCCTACAATGGATACTTCATCTCTCCAAGGCTCATTATGGAGTGCTGTTCAATGGTCAAAGCTTCTTTTGCAATCTTTTGTATTAAATGGGAACTTAATTGATCCACAGGAAAGCTACAATGGTGATGAAGAACATGATCATTCTGATCCTCTAGTTACAGATGCAATACCTATGACAAGCCCAGAATTTGAAGCAATGATTTGAGAGTCTTGGAGAAATCAGAGGGTCCTTTTAAAAGATGACACAATGATGCAAACCATGAATGAAGGGACCATCTTATATGTATTTCCACATGATTATGTCAACTTTCAGGAACTTGGTCCTGATTGTGTGGGTGTGGGTATTGAAAGAGAAAATGCAAGCATTGATGATGTGGTTGAAGTGGGTAGCATCACTTTGCTAAAGTGGCCCATCAAGCAGACAACAATGTTGAATGGGAGCCCATTACAACGATTTGTTCCTGTTGATGGCATGCATGCTACATATGAGTATGTATCCAACGATGACAATGTTGGAAAAAAACTTGATGGGAGTAATGTTGTCCAGTTGTCAAGGAAGAGACGATACACTTTCATGAACAGGACTCAAAAATCAAAAGCAGCACCAGCTTCGACTTTTTACCTTTCAAACAAATCAATTCAAAGGGTATCATGCATTGATTTTTGTGCACAAAAATGTTGCCAGTTTGCAGATCATGATATGGTGACAAGGTTACGACAACAGTTTTGGGGAGAGTCTCAAAAATCACGCACTAATTATGTTTATGATGTTCTTTCTATATGTTATCAGAAAGATGAGAAGTCACGATACCAATTCAGGCTAAATGGCTCTATTGTTTGTTGTAGAGCATGGTATGAGCTACATGGAATACCAAAGACATCATTTTATCGATACAAGGAGAACTTTGAAAATGGTGTGCGCCAATATGTACATGGGAACACATGTACATTGAGAAGGGGACTTCAACATACTAGTTTAGCAAGAGCACTACTAAATGAGTTTGTGGAAAACAACTCTGAGAAGATGCCACATAGAAGTAGAACACTGCTAGATGGATCAAGAGAGACTCAATTGGTGATTCCATCAACATACAAACAAGTGGATATTTTATGTGAAATCAACACGACACTTGACCAAATGGGCTATGAGAAGAAGCTATCCCAATCTTCTTTTGGTAGAATTTGGAACAAAGAGTACCCACATGTCACTTTAACAAAGACGAGTGAGTTCTCTAAGTGCAATATTTGTAGCTCAATCAAGGCAAGGTTAGAAGCTAAACCTTCTCTTGAAGAGAGAGCTCTTCTCTTGAGAGAGAGAGAAGTTCACATGGCACAACAAAAGAGTTGCAGAAGCCTATATTATGCATGGCGCACGTATTCAGAAACTCAACCACAAAAATATGTATGCATAATCCATGATAAGATGGATCAAAAGAAGACTGTCATTCCTAGATTACGCATTGTTCCCAAGGGTGTGGATTCAGGATATACTTTGCAGGTGGCATTGATTGGCATGATCACTCATGGACATGGAGAAGGTCATTACGGACACTTTGTCTTGAATGGTTTGTGGCCAACTGATCCAAATCTTACAATTGGCTCAATTGCTAATTGTTTACATAACCTAGAGAGGATAGATAAGCATCCTCTTGGTGATCTAGTAACAAATGGACTTCCAAGGAGCAATATTTCACTACTACATGCTTTGAACTCAAGGGATGCTTTGGACTACCATAACTTGAGTGATGGAAAAGAGCCCATTGTGCAGTCGTCAGAAATTGCAGAAGAGGAATTGGGGTCAACATTTCGCAGATTGCCAGAGAACTTGTTGCTACAATTGGATAATTGTGCAGGGGAAAACAAAAATCGATACTTATTTGCCTATTTGTCAATGCTTGTTGCAAGGGGTGTTTTCAAAACCATCCAGCTGGGATTTTTAATGGTTGGGCATACACATGAGGACATAGATGCCATGTTTAGTAGGTTTTCAGAGAAGCTAAGAGTTACACAAACCTATACTTTGCCACATTTGATGGATACATTACGAAACAGCTCATCTTCATCTCCAGCTCCATTTTTTCTCACAAAGATCCCCGATTTCAAGCAATATTGTGATGGCTATCTTTGTGATGGACAAGACATACTTGTTGGACATTCCAAACCGCTTCAGTTCAGGTTCTTTATGCAGGATGAGACACCAATGATGCAATATAAGGCACATGTAGGTATATCAAGTTGGAGTGGAAGTATTCGCCTTTAGAAAACAGACACAGAAGGCAAGCCAATGTTACCACATGGAGATCCACCTCTAGTACAAATGGCGGAGTATGTCAAGGCCCATGAAGAAGTCATTTTGGGGCTAAAGAACTATATAAAATTTTGGAAAAATTTAGGGAATGGTTCAAGTATTCCGCGATATTATAGACCCGTGATAGATTATTGGAGTAAGGTAATTGAAGATATTGGAAAAGCAATCATATCAGAGGGAGTCTTGTATGAAATGTTTTGGCCAAAAACTCAAGAATATTCTCACCTACAAAGCACTACAATGAATTTGCAACAAGGAGCAGAAAGATTCCTAGGCCTTGAAGAGTTGAACGATCATTTTTGTGGGCCTCAACGAGATAGGCCAAGGGAAGAGTTTGACCCTATGTCTGATGTGCACCAAGGTGACTTTCTTATGCTTGTTCCGAGTGACACAGAAATCTATCCAGTGTGGCTTGCAATGGCTTTATCTGACATTGATAATGAGCCTACATCACCAAACTACAGAAAAATCTTGATTCAATATTGGGCACCTTGCGCGAGAATAAGTGGGATGACAGATACTCAAGCTTACAGCAATTGTTGGAAGGGTTATTGGGCTGTCAAGTATAAGGACCCACAAGTGTGGGAAACTATAGATGCAATTGTTTGGTCCTGGAGACCCAACAAAGAAGGACCATTTTCTAGAATAAAGATTCCAGAAAGGCATGCTCTAAAAGCCAAAGAAGGCCTCACTCGTGCACATCAACCACACTTGGATCAAAGTTCAGATATGGTATCAAATGTGGAGTAGAATTATGTGGTGCTTCTATTGTGACTATACCAGTCAGTTTGTAAACAAAATCTTTTTTGTATCTTCCTTTGCTTTATGTAATTTATAGTTATTATTCAAATCCATGTGTTGGACATCCTCTTGACTTTTGGTGTTTATCAACACCACAATCCTATGAGATTTTCACTTTATTTACTAACCACACACCTCAATTTTTCCCACTTTAAGTGGAAAATTCCCAAATTACATGAATTTAGTCGATTTGGAGATTCCCATAATGTGAGATTTTTACCAAAATACCTAATATGGTCTTGTTAGACCAATCACGTTCATGTTGACAAGATGGATATATGGATCTTTATGGAATTGATTTAACCTAATTTTTGAGATGATACAAATGGTTTGTAAAGGTTTTTAAGATGGGCTCAACACTAAGAGTTTCTTGAGGAAAAATTGGCTAGCAAGTAACTCCAACCAGAAACTAGAAAGAACTCTTAAGGTAATAAGTAACATTTGGTAAAGTGAAAAGGTTATCCCTTCAAAGATGCCACTAGGGAGCATAAATTTCTCTTCTCAAAGATTTTTCCAATTTCGGTTGAGATGAGGGCATCTCAAATTCTTAAGTTGGGGTGATTGTAAGGTTTCCACTTTCCGAAACCTTAAAGATTGTATAAAGCTTAATCAAATTGATATGATTATTGAAAAAGCAATGTAGAACTGTCCGACCGTGGTAAATATTGGTATTTTTAGAATCTTAACACTAGGTTGGTAACCTAAGAGGACATAAAAGTGTCCTTCCAAAACCATAGTAGATCCACTCATTTTGTAAAATCCTTTCATGAGGTTATAGTTCAAGGCCTACTACACATGGAAAAAAAAAGAAACTTGTAAAATTTCTCATCTTTTGGTCACACCAAGCCTCCAAAGTTGATGGACCAGTACATTTTCATCAAAACAGTCATTTCTTACGTTTTGTTGCATAAAAATAAGATTAGGGATTTTTGTAGGACTTGAGATAAATTCCCTAGTTAACTTCAATGGGTTGGTGATCAGAGCATATGATTGCTTCTCACTCACTATTTTTTGTTTTGCCAAAAGAAATAGGTACAAAAAAGGTTGAATTTTTACCATTCTGCAAACCTATCATCAAAGTTTCTATAGCCACGCTCGATACAAATAATATATGCATGTTTTCTTAGTTTCCTATTGTCCTTTAGGTTCATAAGGAGCCATGGAGCATGTCAAAATAATAATACATCTCTTACCAAGGGGAATCTTGGGGACAAAGATGAAGTACTAAATACAACAAACATGAAAAAAATGGGTTCAACATTATGAGTTGTAGAATCCCATAGAAACTATTCAATATCTAGCCAAATTGGATCCTTATGACTAGATATGGTTACTACCTACAAAATGCATGTAGTTGTCACAAGAAACTAACAATATTGAAAAAGCTATACTTGATATACTAGAATATTTTGTTTTCTTCTATAATTGAAAAAATCAACCATCATTGTCTACTATGCAAAATAGGGTATTAGGTGCCCCAAAAGTCAAGGAATATTAGCTTTATGTCACAATATGCGACATAGAAAATTAAAACTACATTTGGATATCATGAAAGCCACCAAAAAAATCATAGAAGAGCTAAAATTGGCTAAAAAACAGGATTTGATAATTTTTGTAATCTGATCATAACTTACAACTTTAACATTTATTTCTCCCTAGAAGCATCAGGACATGTTGAGGACTACTCAAGATAGTTCTCTAGCATTATAGACCTCACAAACATGAATTCTAGAGTGGTATAGTTGCAAAAAGTTGAAAAAAGCAAAAACAAGACCCGTTTTTTCACACAGTTTAGGTTGTGAAATGTTGTGCAAGGACAAGGTTAAAGATGGATTTGATATTCCAAAAAAATGTCAAGTTTTCTTCAGCTCATGAGACAACTTTCTAGATAGATAGCACCTCAAAATCCATTTTGAAACTCTTGACATAATTCAAGAAAAATGGTCACTTAATAGGACATAAAAGTGTCCCATTACCAACCTAGTGTTAAGCACAGCAAACACCGGGCTAGAAATTTTCAGAACAAAATTTTGATAAGATCTGGAAAAGTTACGGGCTCTGAAAGATTACACTAGGAATTTAATTAGTTAAGTAAAATTGGATGGTTTTAGTAATTATTATTAATAAAGACTTTCTTATCCTAAGGTTCTAAAAATCATTGATATTACCAATTTTCATCATTAAAAATCAGAGAAATTAGTAAAAATCGATTCTGTGTATCTAGGGGACTTTGTGGGGTAATGATGACCTCTCCCAAACTAGATTTAGTAGCAGGGGGCGTGTTTTGACCTGTAGGGCTGCTTGGGATGCAAGTTATTGACATTTTTCAGCATGTGAGTGCCCAGAAACCTATAAATATGACCCTTGCTTCACAAATTGACAGACTCAGAGCCTTGACACACTCTCTCTCATCTAGGGAGACCGCTACGTAGAAATCACTAGAGATTAAACTCTACTTGATTAAATTAAACGGTAATTAGCATAATACTTCTTAATTAGCAAGACTAGATTAATCTACTTTCTTAATAAATTAAAGATTAAGCCTATGTATACTCATAAATCCTCTCTTAATTAAATATTTTCTGTTGATTGTTGTAATTAAGCTTGGGAATATTCAGCTAATTAATTATTATATCATATTAGGGCTGAAATTATCCAAATTAATCATAAATTAATGGGAAATATATTAATTAAGTTTAGATTAAGTTGAGATAATTACTAGAGCTGCATTAGACAGTCATTAAGCTAGGAAAATTATCCTATAATTTTCTCAGTAATTTTCATAATTAATTAGATAAAATTACACTATTTTGTAGAGAAAATTAAAGGAGAAAATAATCAAATAAATTCAAAATATTTTGAGTTATTTATCACAGGTTATCTACATGTTAGAGAATCTGTGACAATTCTGTCAAGCTCAGATAATTAATTTACCTAATTAATTTAGTAGAATTACTCTGTTTTTAAGACAAATTAAAGAGGATAAATTAGAAAATTGCTTAAAAATGCTTTGAGTTATTTATGAGAGGTTAATTACATGTTTAAAAAACTATGATAATTATGTTGAGCTTAGATAATTAATTTACCTAATTACTTTAGCATAATTCCGAAAAGAACTCTTGGTATGATACTTCTTAAAACCCTTTACATATTGTTGGTCAACCAGGTTAGAGCACAGAGGGGGTACCTCTGGTACAATGGTGGGAGCTTGTGCCGAACGCAGATTGCTCAGAATGGCAAGAAAACACCAATCGTGTTCAGATTGGCAAAGCTGAAATACATGATACTTGTCGAACACTGATTGCTATGAATGGTCAGCTAGACCACGCACGTTCATGTTGACAAGATGGATATATGGATCTTTATGGATTGATTTAGCCTAATTTTTGAGATGATACAAATGGTTTGTAAAGGTTTTTAAGATGCGCTCAACACTAAGAGTTTCTTGAGGAAAAATTGTCTAGCAAGTAACTCCAACCAGAAACTAGAAAGAACTCTTAAGGTAATAAGTAACATTTGGTAAAGTGAAAAGGTTATCCCTTCAAAGATGCCACTTGGGAGCATGAATTTCTCTTCTCAAAGATTTTTCCAATTTCGGTTGAGATTAGGGCATCTCAAATTCTTAAGTTGGGGTGATTGTAAGGTTTCCACTTTCTGAAACCTTAAAGATTGTATAAAGCTTAATCAAATTGATATGATTATTGAAAAAGCAATGTAGAACTGTCCGACCGTGGCAAATATTGGTATTTTTAGAATCTTAACACTAGATTGGTAACCTAAGAGGACATAAAAGTGTCCTTCCAAAACCATAGTAGATCCACTCATTTTGTAAAATCCTTTCATGAGGTTATAGTTCAAGGCCTACTACACATGGAAAAAATAAGAAACTTGTAGAATTTCTCATCTTTTGGTCACACCAAGCCACCAAAGTTGATGGACCAGTACATTTTCATCAAAACAGTCATTTCTTACGTTTTGTTGCATAAAAATAAGATTAGGGATTTTTGTAGGACTTGAGATAAATTCCCTATTTAACTTCAATGGGTTGGTGATCAGAACATATGATTGCTTCTCACTCACTATTTTTTGTTTTGCCAAAAGAAATAGGTACAAAAAAGTTGAATTTTTACCATTCTGCAAACCTATCATCAAAGTTTCTATAGCCACGCTCGATACAAATAATATATGCATGTTTTCTTAGTTCCCTATTGTTCTTTAGGTTCATAAGGAGCCATGGAGCATGTCAAAAGAATAATACATATCATACCAAGGGGAATCTTGGGGACAAAGATGAAGTACTAAATACAACAAACATGAAGAAAATGGGTTCAACATTATGAGTTGTAGAATCCCATAGAAACTATTCAATATCTAGCCAAATTGGATCCTTATGACTAGATATGGTTACTACCTACAAAATGCATGTAGTTGTCACAAGAAACTAACAAGATTGAAAAAGCTATACTTGATATACTAGAATGTTTTGTTTTCTTCTATAATTGAAAAAATCAACCATCATTGTCTACTATGCAAAATAGGGTATTAGGTGCCCCAAAAGTCAAGGAATATTAGCTTTATGTCACAATATGCGACATAGAAAATCAAAACTGCATTTGGATATCATAAAAGCCACCAAAAAAATCATAGAAGAGCTAAAATTGGCTAAAAAACAGGATTTGATAATTTTTGTAATCTGATCATAACTTACAACTTTAACATTTATTTCTCCCTAGAAGCATCAGGACATGTTGAGGACTACTAAAGATAGTTCTCTAGCATTATAGACCTCACAAACATGAATTCTAGAGTGGTATAGTTGCAAAAAGTTGAAAAAAGCAAAAACAAGACCCATTTTTTCACACAGTTTAGGTTGTGAAATGTTGTGCAAGGACAAGGTTAAAGATGGAATTGATATTCCAAAAAAATGTCAAGTTTTCTTCAGCTCATGAGACAACTTTCTAGACAGATAGCACCTCAAAATCCATTTTGAAACTCTTGACATAATTCAAGAAAAATGGTCACTTAACAGGACATAAAAGTGTCCCATTACCAACCTAGTGTTAAGCACAGCAAACACCGGGCTAGAAATTTTCAGAACAAAATTTTGATAAGATCTGGAAAAGTTACGGGCTCTGAAAGATTACACTAGGAATTTAATTAGTTAAGTAAAATTGGATGGTTTCAGTAATTATTATCAATAAAGACTTTCTTATCCTAAGGTTCTAAAAATCACTGATATTACCAATTTTAATCATTAAAAATCAGAGAAATTAGTAAAAATCGATTCTGTGTATCTAGGGGACTTTGTGGGGTAATGATGAACTCTCCCAAACTAGATTTAGCAGCAGGGGGCGTTTTTGGACCTGTAGGGCTGCTTGGGATGCAAGTTATTGCCATTTTTCAGCATGTGAGTGCCCAGAAACCTATAAATATGACCCTTGCTTCACAAATTGACAGACTCAGAGCCTTGACACACTCTCTCTCATCTAGAGAGACCGCTACGCAAAAATCACTAGAGATTAAGCTCTACTTGATTAAATTAAACGATAATTAGCATAATCCTTCTTAATTAGCAAGACTAGATTAATCTACTTTCTTAATAAATTAAAGATTAAGCCTATGTATACTCATAAATCCTCTCTTAATTAAATATTTTCTGTTGGTTGTTGTAATTAATGTTGGGAATAATAAGCTAATTAATTATTATATCATATTAGGGCTGAAATTATCCAAATTAATCATAAATTAATGGGAAATATATTAATTAAGTTTAGATTAAGTTGAGATAATTATTAGAGCTGCATAAGACAGTCATTAAGCTAGGAAGATTATCCTATAATTTTCTTAGTAATTTTCATAATTAATTAGATAAAATTACACTATGTTTTTTGAGAAAATTAAAGGAGAAAATAATCAAATAAATTCAAAATATTTTGAGTTATTTATCAGAGATTATCTACATGTTAGAGAATTCGTGACAATTCTGTCAAGCTCAGATAATTAATTTACCTAATTAATTTAGTAGAATTACTCTGTTTTTAAGACAAATTAAAAAGGAGAAATTAGAAAATTGCTTAAAAATGCTTTGAGTTATTTATGAGAGGTTAATTACATATTTATTAGAGGTTAATTACAAGTGTGATAATTATGTTGAGCTTAGATAATTAATTTACCTAAGTACTTTATCATAATTTCTCTGTTTTTAGGACAAATTAAAAGGGAAAAATTAGCAATTGATTCAAAATGCTTTGAGTTATTTACTAGAGATTAATTACATGTTAAGAAACTCGCAATAATTATGTTAAGCTCAGATAATTAATTTACCTACTTACTTGAGAAGAATTACTCTATTTTTAAGACAAATTAAAAGGGAGAAATTAGCAAATTGATTCAAAATACTTTGAGTTATTTAGCACAGGTTAATTATATATTAGAAAAATTATGATAATTATGTTAAGCTTAGAAAATTAATTTACCTAATTACTTATCAAAATTACTATGTTTTTAGGACAAATTAAAAGGGAGAAATTAGCAAATTGATTCAAAAGGCTTTGAGTTATTTATCAGAAGTTAATTACATGTTAATAAACCCGTGATAATTATTTTAAGCTCAAATAATTAATTTATCTAATTATTCTAACACAATTACTCTATTTTAGAAAAAATGAAAAAGGGAAAATTAGAAAATTGATTCAAAATGCTTAGAGTTATCTATCAGAGGTTAATTACATGTTAGAAAACCCATGATAATTATGTTAACTTCAAATAAGTAATTTACTTAATTGTTTTAGCTAAATTACTCTGTTTTTAGGACAAATTAAAAGGAGGAAAGTAGAAAAATCATTCATAATGCTTTGAGTTATTTATCAGAGATTTATTCTATGTTAGGGAACGCATGGTAATTATGTTAAGCTCAGATAATTAATTTACCTAATTATCTTAGAAGAATTACATTATTTCTAGGATAAATTAACAAATAAATTCAAAATGCTTTGAGTTATTTATCAATGGCTAATCACATGTTAGAGAATCTGTGATAAATATTTTAACTTCAGATAATTAATTTACCTAATTATCTTAGAAGAATTACACTGTTTTTAGGACAAATAAAAAGGGAAAAAATAGTAAACTGATTCAAAATACTTCAAGTTATTTATCAAAGATTAATTACATGTTAGGAATCCGTGATAATTATGTTAACTTCAGATAATTAGTTCACCTAATTATCTCAGTAAAATTAGACTGTTTTTAGGACAAATAAAAGAAGGGGAAATAGTAAATTGATCCAAAAACCTTTAATATAAATATCAAAGGTAGAATACACCATGAGGAATCCGTGATATATACCCCAACCTCAGATAAATAGTTTAAATACTTATCTTCATTAAAAGTAACTGATTTTGCGTATAAAATAGAGAAAGGAAATTAATAAATGAATTTATCTAATTACCAAATAAATACCTGAGGTTCAAAATCACTATTGGAGGTTGGGAAAATTACCTCAGCATAGATGGTTAGTATAACAAATTACTATCATTAAATTTTACCTAAATTAAACCATAAGTATAAGAGGGAAAGGTTATAAATAAAATTTATGAAAATTCCATCAGCCAATCGTAATTATAATTTACTAAGGTTAAATAAAAAGTATTTATGGAATATAGACTAAGGATAAACCTAGTTAAATGGCTTCCTAAATTAAATGGTAATTATGAGAAATTACTAATAGTACCAGGAGGTTACAAGAGAAATATCTCATCCAATTAACTATCAAGGATACCTACTTACTCCAAAAATCCTTATATTTGGGTAAAAAGGAAGAAAAGAGATTATTCAATTAAACCTCTAATTGATTAAATCTTTTCATAAGGATAAGAAGTTATGGCACCTAAAAGGACCCGAGCTAATGCTACATCTGATGATGAGGACGTAGCTCTAAAAAGAACTAGAGCATCGCACGACGAGGAAGCCGGGCTTAGTAGCAGGACTACGAAGGAGAGTCTTCAAGCGCCAGCGCAGCAGCAGATGGCCGATCAATCCCAGGTGGGTTTTGCATTATTCAATTAAGTTTTAAATAGTTTAAGTTCTTTTATAAGTTAGCATTGCGTTCGTAAGGAGTGAGAAAGAACCAGGAAAGGAATAATTGACCAAAAACGGAAGGTAAATTCCAACGTGCATTTGTTTAAAATATAGGAAAGAATTGTTTGGGTTAAAACTAGTCGAATTAGGAAAGATATGATTGATCATCTTTAAGACAGCTTGTCTCAAGACACCTCCGACTCCTTGGTATATTTTGATGATAATGATTGGCTTTCTAGCCACGGATAAGTCGGTTACCCCCATGAACAATGAGTTTCTACTCCGTGACATGTTTTGATGTTTCTACATAAATTAGGATACCGTTTTTTATCCTAGGGGAGCCGCCCAGTTGTATGGGAAACTGGTTTGGTGTATGGGCACCCGGAACCTTGGGTGGGGTTTTATCCACTCCGGATTATGAATACGGAATGGGTGCCAATTTTTCATTCTTACGTGATCTTGAGACAAGAAAAGTATTGGTCATGGTTATTATGGACAACGTTTTGATTGACAGTACTCTGTCTTAAGTCTAAAGATGTTTGTTTGCTGAAAGAATGTTTACAATACTATTTTCAAAGGTTGTCTTAATGAAATTCAGTTGTGAAAGTTAAAAGAAACCATTATTTTAAATGTTAAAACACTGTGATAGTAACTAAAAAATAAATGAATCATGTGTGAGTGTGGGGTGGTAAGTGGGGATTGACTAAGGTTGTCAATCAAGGACAGGTGGACCTCATTAGTCATGTAACTATCCATCCTTGCGCACTAAAACGTTTAGAAACTTCTTCACTTGGAAGAGGAGTTCACCAGCGGCTCTGCCCTCACATCTCTTAGGGGGAAAAAAGCGTTGGTTGAGGATACCTTAGCCCAATTGTGACAGTTATAGGGCCGAAGTGGTTTTTTTTGGACTTTTAATACGTTGTCCCGTTTCCGCTATGAGACAGAACTAGGTCTTCTTCTAAGGCTATAGACCCAAGCCATTGTCAATGGTAAAGATCTATTCCTTGGATTTTTCTTGTTTAGAGACTGTGATTTTTACCAGACCTAGAGACCTGTCAAGGATCCCATCCCGATCTTCGTATTTTCTGGTTGGGGATCTCAAAGGGGATCGGGCTTGGCTAGAGAATGTGAGGTTGTTAGAGCTAGCAGGAAATAGTTTGAAAAAAAACGCAATCGGACTTCAAAAGTGCACACAGACTTCAAGAACTTTAATATATAGTCATTGATCAATAAAGGAGAGATTATCACCCTATGGTCCTAATCTCCGTGCACCTCTAGACCGAGGTGTGCGGGGATCATGCCTGGCTAGAGAATGTGAGGTTCTCATGTATTGTCATGTACTTAGTAGTGTGTAGTTATAGCAACTAGAGTGTTTTAATTATTGTTGCATCATTGGTAGATAAAGTATGGACAATCACAGTCTCTTTCCGATAGAGCAACTACAAAACATGCGTTATCGATCTCATGGTTGAGAGATTGAAGGTCAAATTCCGCAAGTAGATATTGCTCCAACTTCATCCCAGAGAAGAAGAGTTTCAGACGAGCAGCCATCGACTGATTCCTCCCAACTAATACCTGATGCGGCATTTCAAGAAGTAGAGATGGAGCAGACATTGGACACGTTCTTTGACATGGATTCGAACATAGAAGGCGACAACATTGAACGCAGTACTATGGACCAAACTCAGCCATCCAGTTCATATCGACGACATGATAGCAACAATGAAGAGGGTGAGATGATGCAATGTCTTGCACGCATGCCGCTCTACAGTGGTGCAAAAATCTCAGTTCTACGTACCGCATTGGCAATGTTTAATTTGCAGTCTCTATCTACGGTTGGTCTGACGCCTCAATTCACAGAGCTTTTTAGGTAAACACATTTTATCCTAAGCATGGTAAAGTGCAGTTTACACTTCATATAAAGTGATCAAAGGGCTGACTTGTTCATGTAACAACAAGAATCTTGCCAGAAGGGAATCACATGTCCCCTACCCGTCCAGCCGCTAAAAATCTTTTTTACTAATTTGGGCTTGGATTATCAAAAAATAAATGCATGTCCTAATGATTGTATCTTTTTCGCAATGAGTATGAAAACTTGAAACAGTGTCCCAATTGTGGATCAAATAGGTACAGGGAAGACACACAAGGAAAATTTATCCCTGGAAAGGTTCTTCGACACTTTCCTATCATTCCAAGAATAAAGAGCATGTTCATGTGCAAGTCCATAGCCGCTTTGATGACATGGCACTCAAATACTAGATTGACAGAAGATGTGATGCAGGTATCTGCTGACTCTCGTGCACGGAACACCATAGAGGAAAGTTGGCCTACATTTAAGAAATGAGCCTCGATGTATCTACTTTGGTCTGGAAATGAATGGAGTAAACCCACGGCGGAGAGAAAACAGAGACTAGCACGCTTAGTACATTGGCTATATCCAAGAAATCTTGAAGATTAGCTTTAGAATGTTTGAAATGTTTATCTTTGATGTCAAGTGGTTCAAAGTTAATACCAGCGGCCCTAATGCAACTATGCGTAAAGACAAGAGTGGATTGATTCAAGTCAACTCTAGGCGGGTGTTGACAGATGCGCGGTATATATTCGTACTTCCGTAGCATTGTGAACAAGTTGTGTTCATACACGATCCACTATGGACAGAAAATGATGAGAATGATTTGTCTAAACCCTACTGGCTCTATGTCGTTCAAGTTGCTCCATGTAGCAAGCAAGTGTGTGAAGGATTGGACGTTGAGGTCAAAGAGGTGATTCATGAACAAAGTGTAGGACCGACTCCAACTTTAAGTTTAGATTTGAGTTGGATGTCAACACTGAGCAATTGTCTGAACCTAGAGATGAGGTGTCAAACATTGAAGCTAATGCAGAGAGCAACGAAGAAGTAGAGTCCGATGACAAATATGCACAAGTATAGATTGAGATAGACATCTTTGGTGCATCAGATCTCATAGAGGGTCACACGAGCATGATCCTAGCAAGGTGTACAAGAGCAGGGATGGGGCTGTTGTGGCAGATAGAGTCGGAAAGGCCATACGATAGAGGATTCGATAGCTCTGTATGATTCATTTTGGTCACTCTATGATGGAGGTTTGGGATAACCTCGATATTGAAAGAAATAATTACATCATCGAGGCCATTCAGAGAGAGTACAGGCCGGAGGAGGGGTACGATCCAGTCTCAAACTCATGGATTTTGAGCATGGCGAAGTCCACAATGTCACACTGTCGGTCAGAGGCGTCGGTCAGAGGCAAGAGACAGGTACAATGACGGCAATCCCAACCCAGCATGGTTGGAAGCAAAGGTGTGGGCGGCGATTGCACGAGAGACACAAGACAATCCTAAGAGATTTCAATAGCAGAGAGATGCAGCCAGAGCACGTTTGGAGTCTGCTGGAGTGTCACATCTTGGGAGTGGAGGCTACGATACACTTCAACATGAGTTTGTAAGTATTATGCGTATGATTTATATTATTGATAATATATATGTTATTTGAAGATTTATCTAATGATTAAATCATAATTAAGTTGCCGTGAAGCGCCTTCCAACACGCTAGGAGGAGAAGTATGGATACAATCATGGACTTGTGGCCCTTTTGACCCAGCTGCAAGAGGAGGGAGAGGAAGTCAATTGGGAGGCATTACCATGAGGGTCCTCTGAATTAGTGATTGTTTGCATATGTATAGTTTTGTAGTGCTTATGTTTATGGTTTATGCTTATGTTTATGGTATGGCACAGATGTTATCGTTAAGGTTTGACAGTCAACTTAAGGTTATGGTTTTGCTATAATAGTATGGCAATCATGTGATGGTTATGGTTATGGTTATACAATCATGGTATGGCAATCATGTGATGTTATGGTTTTGCTATGATGGTATAGCAATCATGTGATGGTTATGGTTATCGTTACGGTTACGGTTACGGATAAGGTTATGGTTACGGTTACGGTTACCGTTACGGTTACTGTTACAGTTACGGTTACGATTACGGTTATGGTTATGGTTGTGCAATGATGGTATGGTTGTTATGGTTATGGTATGACAAAAAAGTTATGGTAATGGTTATGGAATGGCAAACAGGTTATATTTGTGCAATGATGGTATGGTTGTTATGGTTATGGCTGTGCAATGATGGTATGGCTGTTATGGTTATGGTAATGGTTATGGTTGTGCAATGATGGTATGGCTGTTATGGTTATGGTATGGCAAATAGGTTATATTTATGGTTTTATAATTTTTGACTCATACTTTAATTATGGTTATGAATTTTTTATGCCCTTATGCCATGATCAAGCTTTTGATTTTGTGGTTATGTTATTCTTACAATTTTGCTAATTGCCATACACTCTCTCTTTAGCGTTAGCTTGTAGGTGGAGTGCGGTTGCTTGTGCACTCTTCCTTTGGACAGAGAAGACTGTTTTCTTTTGCTGCAGTACATGCAGCATCAGCTCCCAACCCTCTCAGCCTAAAAACAATTCGCAGGTTTGGCCGTCGGTACAGAATACGGTATGAGCATCGGTACAGACTTCGAAATCAGCGTTGGAATATGCTATAAAAATACCAATGCTTATTTCATAGTTCACTTTGACAGTCATTACAAAGCTTGTTCCGACGTTTCATATACTGATGGTCATACCAACGTTACGAAACCGGCGTCTCTTTTGAGGCCTATTTTAGTGCTTTTTTCTTTTAAAACTAACTTTATTTCGTCGGTACCTGTCTCGATTTCTGCGCGACGTGTTCTAGTGGCAACAGATAGATTTAAGTCAAATACTCTTATTTTTACCTCATGATTGATGTATTCTTGGATAAATGACATTCTACAACCTCATATACTAGGAAATTTTGACTTTGTGTACATTTGAATATAGAAAGATAGTGTATTAGATCACCTACACACCTTGGGAGTATTTGATATATTCTCTCAAAACAATTTTCTAGCATATGGAATTTGTGAAATTAATGGGTGGTACAATTATTAAAATTCAATGTATAGCTTCTATCATGCACTAATTGAAAGGTTGTGCCACCAATTTCTTTGAACCATCCAATAATCTTCTTCACCTCATGATCCAATGTGATATTGATGTGATGCATGTCCAATTGATCTGATGAGTGGACTTCATCTCCACTTAACCACCTAGTAGACATACCTCTATGTACAAACTTTATAGGACAAGCCTAATTATGCTCCCCTATCATTGATCATTGAGGCACAAAATTGAACCCCTTCCTAGGAAACTAGTAATGTTAACAAGGAACCCCCCCCCCCCCCCCCCCCCCCGCCCCCCCTTTCCTACGGCCCCCAATTATGGATATTCCCTTTGTGATAGATTTTGAGTTTGATTAAGAGATTTTTTAAAACAAAAATTCATAGAGTTTCTTTTGTAGCCACGCTCTCATGCTAGTTTTATCATTATTATTTTTAAATTACATAGGGTTTCTTTTGTAACCATGCTCTTATACTATTTTTATCATTAATCTTTTTCAATTTCATAGGGTTTCCTTTGTCCACACCCTCTCAAGCTAGTTTTCATCTCAAAAGCAAGTACCATCTATTCAGTGTAGTGTTCCCACACAATTTGAGGCTTTGAAATCTAAACTTGTCTTCATTGTATCTCAATTATAGACTCGCACAAACCCAAATCTTTGAATATCCATAAGATGCACAAAACACTCACATCCACATGAGAATTGGAAAGAATTTAAAAACAAGGATAGATGCCACCACTTGTCCACTTGATCATATTTAATACACTAAAATATGATAATAGCCATGCCTTGTCTGTAACAGAATATGGCTATAACATTGATATATCAAAATTAAATTAACAATAGTGAGCATTTCCTTAAGAGAATTCTTAAAGAGCATAAGGAGAGAACTTGATTAAAGGTAGCAAAATGAACATTATACCTAGTTATCTTGGCATGAACAATACTTGTAAAAGAGAGAGAGAGAGAGAGAGAGAGAGAGAGAGAGAGAGAAAGAGAGAGAGTTAGAGAAATTGCAATAGTTGAAGATGGGTTTTGAATTATAGATTCTCCCATAAAGAGAGACTTGGTACAATACATGCTTTGTGTTCCTTGAGACCTTGTTGATGCATGAAGATGGTAAACTCCATGCACCAAATTTATTCCCGTTACTACCTTGCAAAAACAATAACTTGTCCTCAACCTCAATCCCAAGACCTCAAACATCTTCAAAGGTGGAGAGAGTTAGCAGGGAATGAGGGAAGGGAAGAGGAAAAAGAAGTAGCATACGAGAAAGAAGTACTTCACTCACCATAGATTACTCTTGAAGCTTAGCTTCACATAGTAATATAGATGGTAGAGAAGATGAGCATGCCATTGAAGCTTGGCTCTTGGTTAGATTTGCATCCCATATCCAAGAGGTGTTGGTGTAGGCTCTCTATTTTTCAAACTTGGAGAAGGAGATGGAGTTCTTGCTCAACACAATGAGAGAGAGTGGGAGTGTCATGTGAGAATAAGACAAAATGAGTCCCCTTCTTGCCTAGGTAGACCCCTCTCTCTCTTTACTCATGCTTGATCACTATTGGCCCTTGCCAAGCCTGGCCAATCACAAGCTATGATCATTTCAAGCAATAGAGATAGCATTTGGACACGTTTCCTTCTTTTCCCTTTTGAGAGAGAGAGCATAGTAATTAATTAAATGCATCTAAATTCTCCTTGGGCCTCCCTAAAGACCATCCAATAAGATTAGTTCACACCATGAGTACAACATGGGTAGTTGCTTGACATATGTCCTTATTGCCTCTTAAGTCTTGGGCTTGCCTTGAGTGTGTGTGTGTGTGTGTGTGTGTGTGTGTGTGTGTGTGTGTTCTCTCTCTCATGTCCCTACCTTTAGGGATCGCCCCCTCCTTTGTAGGAGTCATGCTTGACATTGAACACCTCAAGCACCTTAGTCATCAAGCACGAGAAACACCTCAAGCACCTTAGTCAACTCAAGCAAGGCAAGCACCTCAAGAACATGCCTAGCTTGCCTAAGGTTTAAAGTATCTAAAGGTCCTAGGTCTAAGGACTTTTCATACTAACCTTTGGAGGTCTTTTAAGCTCCATTATCTTCTCATTTCTCTTTGATAGACCATCTCCCTTTTGGACCCTTAATGAGAGGTAGCCTTCTCTCCTTTTTGGTTTCATGTTGAGATAGATCTGAAACCACATATCTATATTCTAACTCTTGTTCCCTTTCATTTTCCCACATTAAATGATCAGTTCAATATGAGAAAATCATATGGGATACGTAGATATTAGATTTTAAAACATTACGCTACAAGAGGTCACTTACATTCCGACGCCAAATTACTAGTGACAATGGCGGGCGTCGGTATATGTGTAGATAAGTATGGAGGGAGATGAACATTTTAAAAATTTCCATTTTCAAATTTTTGACACTTGTATTTATGATTTTTTCGACGCTTATATAGATATGTTTTTCGACGCCTCTTCCGATGTTTAATCATGCGCCTGCATCAGCGTGTGTACCGACGGAACCTGCAAAAAACCGAATACATGGGTCTTTCCCTGCGCATTTCTCTAATTTGTGCGCCTCTTCTCTTGGTCTCCTCCTCCTCACCTACTGCAGATCTGGTGCCCAACAACTTGTCGGAGGTGAGAATGTTGCTTATTGACTACTCCTTAGCATGAAGGTGAGATTCTTTTCAAGTTTGCTTGTAGGTTTAGGGTTTAGGGTTAAACATAATGTGTGTGTGTGTGTGTGTGTGTGTGTGTGTGTGTGTGTGTGTACGTGCATTTTTGCAGGCTTAAAGAGGTTTACAAGACCCTTTCTTGCTCAAATAGACCACATGCGAGTGCTCGAAAGTTTTTAATGCATATTAAATTACTTTAAAATTATATAGTACATTCACAAAATAAAATTTCATCAATTAGGATTTCAATGCTTAAATTTTTATGCAATTTTTGTTTAGAAATTATGCTTTGAAAAAAAAAATGAAATTATGGTTTGGGGTAATTTTGATTTGAAATTATGCTACGGAGAAATTTGGTTTTGAAATTATGTTTTGAAGAAATTTTGTTTTAAAATTACGCTACCATCTCATCATCATCATGTCATTGGTGAGGTTTAGGTTATAGGTTTCGGTAAGGTGTAGTTTAGCTTATAGGTTAGGTTAGGGTATAGGTTATATGTTAAGTTATAAGTTATACATTGTCGAGAAATTTGCGGTCTTGCTAGGAAAGCATCGGGCTTATGGCTGTGAGAGTTTGTGAGAGAACTCCCAAAAACTATATGAAGGGGTTAAACCATAGATGCCATGAAGACTAGGGTTTGGAAAGAAGTGCAATCAAAGAAGCCCCACTCTTTCTCTCTTGCACTCACACACACAAAGAAAGAACAAAAAAGAGAATGTCAAAATAACACAAAGATGAAAACATCAAGGCTATGGTTATATCGTATCATGGGTAGTATGAAAGGGTTAATAGATGAGTTAATGGCATTCAATCTTGGCTGACCAAATAGGCTACGAATTGTTCTTTGGAATCATAGTTTTGTGCTTACCATAATATATATATTTTGTCTAGTGATTGAGATTAATTGTGTGTACAAATCCCCTTGGTTCATAGCAAGATAACTACGCTTACGTCAAAAGAAAAGTTATAGTCTATGAGAGGTAGTATAATCGGATCCGGTGATAGAAGTATTTCATTGAGCTTTTCTAGGCCAAAGAGAAACACTATACGTTGTTGAAAGTGTATTTTACGGCTAATCCATACATTAATTCTAATAGATCGTACAGAGTGAAAGCGATAGAAGATATCATCATGTGGATTATTCATCTAGGATAGCTCTAGTATGTGTAAAATGTAGATATGAGAGAAGAGAAGGGAAGAGAAGAGAAGAGAGTTTCCCTCCCAAGCCCTATTCTTGCCCGTAGGCAATAAGGATACTGCGGGGAGAGATGTACCTATAGCAAGGAGAACCTAAAATTTGTAGAGAGGATGAATTACTAAGAGTGAGAGAGATAGATTTGGTTAAGGAGATGAGATTAGATATATATAGGTGTTGGATTAGAGATGAAAAGTAAAACAACAAGAAATCAAGAAAACATCAATGTAGAACACATCTTACTTGACAAACCCTAAGAAAACATCAATGTAGAACACATCTTACTTGACAAACCCTTCGGCACCATTATTGATGGAGAGAGAAGAAGAGGGGAGAATTCAACTTTGATTGATACGCCAAGTCCACGACCTTATTTGATTAGAGTTGATCTTCCAAGGATAGCATGCAAGAATGGCTAGTCTTCCTCTAGGAGAAAGTGTAGGCTTAGGCTTATGTTAATGGCTAAGTACAATTTGGCATTACTACTCACTCCCTCATGAATTCCTCTCATCAATGGCTTGAATGCTTGCCTTCTTTTCAAGGAAGAAGAGGTCCCTTTTTATAGGTGAAGGGAACCCCCAAGGGTTTACACAAGAAAAGAGGAGCCAGTGTGAACAGAAATTGGAAAAGTTGGAAATGAGTTGTCCCTGCATGATGTGGGCAGACTAGGGTCCAGTATTTTGATCATATCTCCTCAACCATGGCTCCAAATAAAAAAGTAAAAATATGGGCAGAAACTTCAGCTCATTAGCTACGATTTTCATTTTAAAAGAGTTTTCCAATTAGGATTAGAATCTCGTGTTAAAAAATCATCAAAATAGGGTCCATTTCTGGCAGCAAAAGTCTTCCTGTGATCCCCTTAGCCTAGAATTTCATTTGATTCCAAAGGACACCTCATGCCATATGAAAGCATGACATTTCTCTTTGACAAATTTTTGTAATCATGCTTGCAATAATGCATTAAAATAAGTATATCTTTGAAATCATGCCACCTAGTGTCCCACTAGGATCTGATTCCCTCCTAGTAGCTATTTAAAAAGAAATATGAGAAAAATATGAAAAATACATAGAATATATATATATATTGGAGTTTAACCTAAATATAGGATCTAGCTAGGGTGTGACATGATAATGAGATAGTAGAAATAAATAATCAATGCTTTTTGCTCCAGGTTAAAGAGGCGGAGCTATTGATGCTTTTCCCATAGTATTATCTGATGGTAAAGTAAGAATAGGTTACCCTTGAGAAAAATAATAGGATGAGATAGAAGGCTTATTATTATAATTAAACAATCATATGTACATTATAGGAAAGATAATTATGTATCTAAAAAATTACAAGATAGATCTTGTAGCATGCGTTCCCACTATGTACGTGTCACAGCACGACATCCACCCCCTCTAAACCTAAACATCCTCCGGTATGTGGCACATTATTTCATTGTAAGATCAGACCTCTTGTACATCTTCTTTTCTTTCTTCTTCACTGGATGATTCCAAAGCTTCATCTTCACTTTGATCTTTACCTGTGGTTTGCTCTTCTTCCTCATCAACATCTTCGGGATCATTGTCTCCTCTTATCTTAAACATTTTGATCCTTTTTCCTGCAATGGGAATATTTACTTTTGTACAATCTAGTCCAGAAAAGCTGTAAGTAGCATTTTCATGCACATGCTTTACAACATACGATCCAAACCATCTTTTTGAAAACTTACGCATGATTGTGTGCTGGTTATCAAGGCTACTATCATACACCAAAACCCAGTCACCTTTGTCAATTGCTTTGCTCCTGAGTCGATGTCTCTTATCAAAGTAGTCCTTGTTTTTTAACCTTGCATTTTTGAGTCGTTCTTTTGCAGCTTCAATGTCTCCAGGTCTTCTCTCTAGCTGCCTTATACGCAGTGCAAGGAGATCTTCCCTGCTAAGCCCCTCTTGCCAAGGTAGTACATTCCATGTGGGAATGGTATCCTCAATCGGCATCACTGTCTTTTGACTATACATTAGCTCTGCAGGCATGTAGCCAGTTACTGAGCTATGTGTTGTACGATCAGCCCATAAAGCATATGGTAACAATTTTGGCCACTCACCAACTCTTCCTTCGCAAGCCTTGGCCAAAGCTTTAATGATAGGAGGATGCCCTCTTTCACTCTTTCCATTGCCTTCAGGGTTGTAAGCTGTAGTAACAGAAAGCTTGAGTCCTAATCTAGAAAAGAACTCCCTTGATTCTTCGGCATCCATCTCACCTCTATCTGCAGTGATCTTTCCCACACAACCATAACGACAGATCACCTGATCAAGAAGGAATTTGCACACAACTTCTGTGGTTTTAGCTCTTTATGCTCTTCCTTCAACGTGATTAGTTAGGTCCTCTCGTGCAAGAACCAAGTATCTCATCTGCCAGAGTCCTAAAGGCATTGTGACTAGATCCACAACCCATTTATAGTGCATGGCTAGTGGATATGTAGGGTGAAATCCATCACGATGTCGAACATTTGAATACATTTGACAAGTTACACATGACTCTACACTACAAGAGGCTATTCATATTAGCGACGCTCACACAGCGACGCTCAAAAAAAATAATCCCGGCGTCGCTATAAGAGTCGCTATGAGCGTCGCAAATTTACAAGTAAATTTGCGACGCTCATACCGACGCTGACTGGGCTAAAAAAATAACTGAGAGCGCCCAAAAACTCAGATCTCAGATCTGAGTTTTTCGGCGCCCTCAAGCAAGGAGCAGGTAACGCTCTCCCTCTCTCTCTCTTTCTTCTCCACACACACACACACACACGAGGAGAGGAAGGAGAGCCAGGTATGCTCCTTCCCTCTCCTCACTCTCATGTTCCCTTCCCCTCTTTCTCTCTCCCTCTCTCTCTCTCACACACACACATAGTGTTTTTGAGAGAGAGAGAGAGAGAGAGAGAGAGAGAGAGAGAGAGAGAGAGTACAAACATAAACAAAAATGCACACACACATACATAAACAAAGAATGCACACACACATTGAGAGAGGAAAAGAGAGAGAGAGAGCATGCATAAACAAAAAACGCACACATTGAGAGAGGAAAAGAGAGAGAGAACATGCATAAACAAAAAACGCACACATTGAGAGAGGAAAAGAGAGAGAAAACATGCATAAACAAAAAAACGCACACACATTGAGAGAGAAAGAGAGAGAAACTAATTTAACGTCGTAGGAAACTAATTAAAATTAAAAGACCTAAAGATCTAGCCGACGAGGAGTTGAACTCAAGACCTATTATTCAAGAGGGAAATGGCATAACCAATCTATCATACTTGGCATGGGTGATAGAAAGGTTATACCATTTATCTCTTTTTATTGGCACACACATCCACACACGTGCACACACACAAGAAGAAGAGAGTTATAACGTCGTAGGAAACTGTCCTAAAAGATGTTAAAGATTAGGTTAGATGTAGACTTACGTTAAATTAGATTTAGGTTTATTTAAGTTAAATTAGATTAGATTTAGGTTTATTTTTAAATAGATTTACGTTTATTTACGCTAGATTTAGATTTACGTTATATTAGATTAGATTTAGGTCTCCATAGACTGCGATGCCTGCATGAAGCGGGTGAAGAAAGCCCTCAATGGAATATAGGGTATTGCTGCCTTCACTCATGGTGGACTCCGTCGATCCAAAAGTACTGGTGAAATGTCTTCAGAAGATAGGGAAGAAGGTGGATCTTCAGGGCAGCAAGAGTCACTACATCCCCGACACAATGATCATCTAGACAACCTCTAGTCATTCAACAACAACTTCAAAGTTATTAACAAGAGCAAGAACGGTCTAAAGGGCCAATTGCTGTCGTCAGATGTGGATGGAGATGAGGCAGCGTCACCGCCGGAAGTTAACTCTCACATCTTTAGTGATGAGAATGCCAACTCTTGCCGAGTTATGTGAAAACTTGTGTTAAATCAGTTTTAAGGTTCTTATAATCCCTGTTAGTTTAGTTCTTTGTTTTTAATATAACATAATTTACGTTAGATTTAGATTTATGTTATATTAGATTAGACTTAGGTTTATTTAGGCTTATTTAGGTTTACCCACACACACACACACACACACACACACAAGAAGAAGAGAGTTTTAACGTTGTAGGAAACTATCCCAAAAGACCTTAAAGATTAGGTTAGATATAGACTTGCGTTAAATTAGATTTAGGTTTATTTTTAGTTAGATTTACGTTTATTTACGTTAGATCGAGTCCACGCAAGAATTACTTACGGTTTAGGGTTTAGAGTTAGACGAACAGTGAAAAGATCTATTGTGAAAAGATGTTAAGATGCTGTGAAGTGCTACAGCTAGAGAAGAGGCAAAGGGGTTTCGTCCACTACATGCAGTATCATGTAGACGTGGGTCTGTAGATTTCTTGTACCCACAAATATAGGTATTGACCAATAAAGACGAGATTATAACCCGGTGGTTCTGATCTCCGTGCACGTCTAGACCGAGGTGTGCGGGGATTGGACATGACTAGAGAATGTGAGGTAAAGAGAGAGAGAGAGAGAGAGAGAGAGAGAGAGAGAGAGAGAGAGAGATAAGACGAAGAATGCCAATAGAATATTAAATTTGTTGTCCAGGTTATAAGATTTTTATCCTCATTATGAGTAGTGACGAGGATGTGGGACCGTCCAACCGAAACACCTATCTCTCAACGAGAGTCTTATGTCCTTGTAATCAATGCAAGCATGCTGTGCGACGGACAAGACGTGTTTCTTTGCAGCACATTCGTGAATTTTCCGAGTTCGATCCATCTTTTATGGATCGAGTTTTTGCCAATTATAACTCGTCGGACTCTGACGCTGGCCAACAAGCAGCAATCTTGCAACCCAATAGACGTGTTCGCAAGCGCTTTGGTCAAGCAGCATATGTGAGGCCACATGATGTAGCCTCTGACAGCTTGGGGGATGATCATGCAGAGCACATTCCCAACGAGGCAATGTTTGAGCCCGAGATTGATGAAATGATCGAGACGATCATGGATTCAGAAAGGCTTATCTATGATGATATGAAAAGTGAAGCCGATACGCCATTGTATAATGGAGCACGTATGTCTAGATTGAAAGCACTCCTGGTTCTTCTGAACATGCAGGAAAAGTTTGGATGGAGTGACACTAGCGTCACAGCGCTTTTCAGGTGATCTATTACAATTAGTTTACTTTAATAAAACTCTAAATGTATAATGATCTGATAGATTTTTACACGACTGTATCGTATTTTTATGTTGTGTAGATTGCTTAAAGAGCACATACTACCAGCTAACAATGTGATGCCAGATTCCCGAGATGAAGCAAGAAAGATTTTGCGAAACTTGGGGATGGATTATAATTCTATCCACGCTTGTCCTAATAACTGCATTCTTTTCAGAGGGGAATACATAGACATGGAGAAGTGTCTGAAATGTGATTCCGAAAGATATCGAGTAGATCTCCACGGGACAAAAATTCCACAAAAGGTTTTGCGACATTTTCCTCTGCTTCCTCGCATCAAGCATTTCTTCGAATGTAAGTCCATGGCCTCCCTAGCATCATGGCATGAGGAGAATAAATCTTCGGATGGTGTGCTACGAATTCCTGCAGATTGCGCAGCCTGGAAACATATAGATGGAACATGGTCGGATTTTTCCAGGGAAACTCGAAATTTGCGCTTAGGCCTGGCTATGGATGTCATAAATACATTTGGTCAAAGATCAACATCTTACAGTGTATGGCCCGTTGTCATCGTCAACTACAACATTCTCCCGTGGTTGACTACGAAGAAGGGGTACCTATGGCTAAGCTATTGGAAGAGCTACAACAATTGTGGATTGGCATACAGGTGGTGGATATGAGCCGACACACAGGACAACGGAATGCTTTGATCAGAGGCATTCTAATGTGGACCATGCATGACTATCCCGGGCTAACAGAATGCTCAGGTAATCTATTGACACTCCTCACTCAGACACTATAAATCTTGTTTTTTCCCATAGTTGATCTATTATCATGTGTATACATGCAGGGCTTCAAACAAGCGGATACAGAGCATGTGTCACATGTGGACCTAGACTGAATGCACGTAGGGCGCCCTCACTGAAGAAGCAAATCTACGAAGGTCATCAAGCGTATCTTCCAGAGAATCATGTGTTACGCGACGGCTTTTTGGGAAGAGAGCCACCAAGGATGTTTGCACAAGCATGGTTAGAGCAGAAGGAGATGTGCGATGACAGATTGCCTCCAGGGATGAAGAGACTATCTCTATGGTACGAGTTACCATACTGGCCCCGACTCATGATCAATCACTTGCTCGATCCAATGCACATATTCAAGAATGTGGGTAATCTACTATGGGACCATCTAACCGACAAGAAAGATACTTTGGGAGCCAGAGTTGACCTTAGAAATGTGGATCGTATGGAGCAATATTGGCCGCAAACAGCGTGTGATGGATCGATAAAACTCCCTAAAGCACCATGGATTTTCACAGGAGCCCAAGAACGCAAAGTAAAAGAGACCATTCGATCTTTGCGGACCCCCACTGGCGTAATGCACTCGCTCCGAACGTGTTTTACTAAAGAAGGAAAGCTTACCGGTTTGAAGTCACACGATTGGCATAAAATGTGTCAGGTACATTCATAGTGGACTTTAATATCATTGCATAAAATGTGGACTTTAATATCATTGCTGCACATACTTTATAGTTTATTTTACCGGTTGCCATTGAGGGATGTTTGTCTCTCGACATCCGTAACACAATCTACAAACTTGCAAAGCTGGTGCAATGGATCTCACAAAAGGAGATCAACGTAGACTCCATACCATTCGCCAAACTAAATGCTGCGGAGCTTGTGTGCATGTTTGAGAAACATTTTCCTACTACCATGCTAACCATTCAGGTGCATCTTCTTGTTCACATAGTTGATGAGGTGGAAATAGCTGACACAGTTCATTCCAGATGGATGTTCTTCTTAGAACGTTTCATGAAAACGCTTAAGGGATATGTGCGTCAAAAGGCACGTCCGGAGGGTAGCATGGCAGAAGGTTGGTTGGTATCAGAGTCCCTAGTGTACATTGGAGAGTGGCTAGACGGATTTGATAAAGCCCGGGACACGCTATGGCGAACCATAGATGATGAGCGCATATCTGGGATTGTCATGTGCAATCTCGGTGTTGAGAAGAAGATGACGGAAGATCTAGAGGCTAAAATCAACAGATTTTGCATGCTTCACAATCCAGTGATGCAAAAGTGGATTTCACAATATGAGGATGCAAAGCAAGAGCGACAAAGGGCACGAATCGAGTGGAGATGGGGAAGACGACCACCGATGCACTATCCGACGGTTCTGGAGAGCCTACCAACCTTCATGAGCTTAAGATGGCTACACAACCAATTGAAAAGCGCACAACAATGCGGTGACGAAGTGACTGAGGAAGAGTGGGAGTACTCTTGGGGTTGCACGACCAAGGTAAGTTTGCAATGTACGACTAGCTAGTGACTTTATTTCTAAACGTTTGAACGGCCACTCATAATCTTTGTTCGTTGTAGTGTAAGTCATACACAGCAGCATGGTGTAAAGGTCGACATTTTAGGGTGGAACGAATCGACAAAAAGCGTTTTACTCAAGATTGTGGAATCATGGCAAAATTTGAACAGTCTAGTCGATGACGTTCCTCGGATGCAGATCCTGTGGTGGCGGAACTCACTTACTTCGGCACGCTGGAAGAGATTTTGAGGATCGATTAGAGAGGATTTTTTGTCGACTTGTTCGACGTGCAATGGTTCAAGATAATCATGGAGAGTCGCAACGCTACGCTACTGTGAGTAGAGGAGAGTCTGGTTTTCTTGAGGTGGATTCTACTAAGAAATGGACTGACCTAAGAGACACTTTTGTACTACCCGAGCATTGTGAACAAGTAAGTATGTAAATAGTTAACATCCCCCTTTTACAAGTTATGTGCTTGAAAGCTCTCATGTAAGTTATGTGGCTATGGCAGGTAATATTTCATCCTACAAAGTCTACATCAAACTGGTGGTACGTCATAGACGTAGCCCCTCGTAGTGCAAGGACGTATGAAGGCTACCATGTGCCAATCACAACAGCATCAATGGAGGAGATCAGAGAAGATGCTCAATCAGAAGATGCTCAATCAGAAGCCGCTGCGGTGGTGCCAGACGAGCATCAAGATGCTACTACTCTATATGGGGTGCATGCAGAGGAGCTACAAAATGAAACAGAGGATATGTGTTTAAACGGAGAGCTCTATATAGATATAGGAAGGTATGTTGAGTTATGCGAGGATGAGAGAGAGATCTCTTAAAGCCACAAATATTGTATTTGAACAATTTTGCTCCGTGTTGTAAAAGCTCTGGCTCTCTAAGTACCTTCCATGGTGTATAACGCTCTTTTCTACTCGCGCTCACATCTTTTGATTGAAAATTCTGAGGTTTCGACTTGCCTCTTCTATCACTCAATTCATTGCGTCATTGTATTTATATGCGTCATTACGTCATTGTATTTAATGGTCTTTGCGTCATTGTCTACTCTATTCATTCAATATTAAGTTTAAATATTCGTGTGTTTAATGCAAGTATGGATGATGAGGAGTTTCTTTCTTCTTTGTCACCGCAGCAGAGACAGTGGTACGTGGAGCGTCATCACTCTGGCGCATCATCGTGCGTTCCTACTCCATCCGCATCTCCCTCTCTTTCGGAGCATTCGGCGCGCTCCGAAGCTTCGGCGTCGACGAGACGATCTTCACACTCGTCTAGACACCGGCGCTCGAGTGGTGGTGGTGGCGGTTGTTGTGGGGATTCCGCCGCCGATGCCTCCACACCGCCTCGTGTTTGACGAGGCTCTTTACCCTCCCCTTCTTTGCCCGCCCCCACACCAGCCACAGCATCGCCATCTACGCCAAATTTTGCGCGGCTGACTATTCCTAGCAGCTACACACCTCTACCTACTCCGCCAGGAGCCACCCCACTCGACACTCCTCGCTTCGGGGCCCCGACGCCGGTGGAGACACCTGACGTCCGTACCCCCATCGACACGCCGCTAGAGACCCCTACCGGGACACCGAGGTTCACGCGTCACCTGCCAGAGGGCTTGCCTTACTCCGTCGACTTCAACGGCGGCATCATCATGGATGATGACAGCAAGAAGGTGATCTCGCGCATGCGTGGTATTTGCTCTCAGCTGTTTAGACACTACATACTAAAAAAATGGAGTGAAGTACCAAGTGATTTAAAAAACAGAGTCATTAGCATACTTCATGATGAGTTTCCCGTTCCAACACGGGATCAGCGCTTCAATGAAGACTTGATGAAGATTCGAATGCGCGAATACTGCAAACACAAGCGTTCCAAAGTGCAAAAAGCAATCAAGCGTGGGTGGAACAGGCCAGATTGGCTGGCCAAAGAAGATTGGAAGAATGCGAAGAAAGCAGCGCGCGAGAATCCCGACAAGTGGAAGCAACAAAAGGATGCAGCCAGAGCGCGAGTAGAGGCAGGGAGCTCGCACCACTTGGGGAGCGGTGGATGGGCATCATTTGAGGCCGATTTTGTAAGTGTTTTCACATTGCTCTTTATGTTCGATAGTTTAGGTTTTATGAGTTTTTTAATTCTAACATAATGAAATCTTTGTATGTTTTGACAGTGGTCGATGACAGGACGTAATCCCACACCGTACGAGCGCGAGTACGCAGGCAGGAAGGGCTTAAACGCCCTGATGGACATTCTCAGTTCTCGCGGCGGCATGGTTAGTATTAGGGTTTACTCTTTTCTATTTTTTGTATTGTTTTATAAATGTCGTTATATGTTTATACTTACTGAAAGCTGTCTTATTGTCTTTTTTTGCAGAATCCGACAGATACGCCGCTTGGACGCGATGAGACGTCTGACTAGACGACGTCAGTTTAGCCGTAGCTAGATAGCATTAGTTTAGGGTTTCTCATAGCTTATGTATCATGAGACGGATTTTATACGTCTTTTTGAACCATGTATATTATTACATTTGTCACCGCAGTTCATTTTGCCAATCAATTCTTTATGCCTATTATGTTGTACAATTGTCATTATCACATTTTCCAATCAATTCATTTTGCCTATGATATGTACAATTGTCAATTTTACGCTTGTCAATTTTGCAAACAATGCGTCTTGTGGGTGACTATTTTGGGTCTATTATCTACCCTTGCACTTTTTTTAAAAAGTGAATCAAGTACAATATGGTTGATGGGTGGCAGGGCATTCAATGCCCTGTCACCAAACAAAAATTCTCTCGGGCGTCGCTATAACCATCGCTATTTATGGCTCTGGAGCGTCGCTATGAGCGTCGCTATAGACTTCTGTGTAACCGTCACTATCACCGTCGCTATGACCGTCGCTATATAGCGACGGTTTTAGCGACGCCGGGGGTTATAAAAACCCAGTGTATTTCCATCGCTAACAGCGTCACAAGAGCACACAACCTCTTGTAGTGTAGGGTAAATGGTTCTTCCTTCTCCCTAGTGCAAGGGCTAAAACCACATCTCTAAAATTGGGATCAATAGCCTATTCATCTATCATAAGACCAAACGTAGTGCGAAATGTGGTCTTTACAATGTCTTGATCAACTATCCTTATTTGATGGTAGCCACGTTTTAGGTCAATCCTATTGAAATAGGTTAAAGTGGAGCATCTCAAAGTCTACTTGGAAAGAGTTTGAGAATGTCCAAAATCACTTTCTTACAAAATTTCCACAAGCTAAGACACAAAGACTATAAATTATCCTACCTCTCAACTTTTTACAAGTGCATGGGAAGCAAGAAAAAGAAGTCAAAAGATGACAAAAAGCAAGATCTTGAGCATGAGATGGATGCAAGAGATAAAGAAGTGTTTCCATAGACAGAATGCATTATACTTATTACATGATTCTTTGAGAGATTCCCAAGTGAATGAAGATTTTCTACATGCCAATGTACTCCAGTTTGGGAGGAATTTGGTGGGTCATGCTTCATACACTTTTGCACAGTTATAAGGGCTAAAATGTATTGATTGGTGTCATCAAACTATGGAGTGCCGTATGCTAAGACAGAAGTGTTTTTGATTACATGTTTGCGAGCGAATTTCAAGTGCTAAAAATGCCTCGTGTCCCTAAAAACTACACAATGGTGATCCGTTTGGCAATACGGTAAGCCATAAAGCTTGCCCACAAGGCATAGCATTGTGGGCAAGCTCTATGGCTTTCCATTTTGCCAAAAGGATCTCCATTGTGTTGTCTATATTTCTGCGAGCGGTTTTCAGGCCATAAAATCGCTTTGCAACCCTAAATACAACACAATGGTGAGTCTTTTGCCAAATTGGCGAGCCATAGACCTTGCTGACATTGCATATGCATTGTGGGCAATCTGTATGGATTGCCGTTTTGCTAAACACCTCACCATTGTGTTGTTTTTGTGTTATGTTAGGTTAGGAAGTGGCAACTCCCATCGTATATGGTGCTGGAAGTCGAAACACTCAGCTAGCAGTACTGGCACCTTATACATGTTCACATGAAAACAAAGAGCCATGATGAAAAGCCTACCTCATCGACATGACAAGAGAACTTTGTAGGCCAAGCTCCTCCCTATTCATTCCGGTGGTACAAAGTTGACAATATCACTATTTGCCCCATCTGCATATTGGAATCGGCCTTGTTTTGCAGTGAAGCCTCAATATCTAATTAT
Organism: Adiantum capillus-veneris; assembly: GCF_014529385.1. Lineage (NCBI taxonomy): Eukaryota > Viridiplantae > Streptophyta > Polypodiopsida > Polypodiales > Pteridaceae > Adiantum > Adiantum capillus-veneris. The sequence continues at coordinate 49,345,646 of NC_140958.1, read as the reverse complement.
AATCCTACCTGCACCTTCCCCGCGTAGCGATCATAGAAGCTTTGTGTGCAACAAGACCTAGTTCCCAGCTGAACAATATATCTACCTTCAACTACGGCCTTACTCAGCTAGTTTCTGCATGCGCAACTAGTTATGGCCAGCATTATGCCGCTCCAAGTATAGCTCATGCAAATTCAACAACCATATTGTGCCCTCGGCCATCCTTCAATGTTCATGGAAACCATGATATGCAGCAGTCCCCCATGCATAATTCTCAAGATTCACACCAATTCTTTTCCTCGTAATAATTTTCTCGTGCAGTAGCAAGCCGGGAAAAACCAAAAAGGATCAATATTGGAGACCTTTCAAACCCTGGTTATATTTTGCAAATCATCAACCTGGAGGGTACTTTGGATGATTTCCAACGTGATGAGCACTCTCAAAGATCATATATTTTGTGAGATCAACCCATGGCAGAGGTCTGTTCTAGTTCTTCTGAAATAGAAGATATCAGATTTCAATCAATGATCAATTGGACTAATTTAATTCATCTGAAGTCGAATCACCAAAACTCATTGCCTTTGCAGGCCCATCCCAACACTTTTTTTGCTAATGCTATCAAGTGGTTGGCGTTGCAGACAGCGGTCGAAGAGTAAACGTCAAAGTTGACAAGACTAGGACAGAAAAGCTTAGCAGCATCGATCAGAGCAAAGCTTATGATGGATCCTCAAGTAATTAATCTAGTTGCTTCAATGCTTGTACTTTTAGCACAGAGTGTGAGGGGATTAGTGGTAGACAACTCAATGTCAAGGGAAACGCATTGGGGAATATTGCCACTAGTGTAAGTCACTGGTCTGATGAGCCATTGGCTTCAGTCGCACTCCTCGTCTAGATTTTTTGATAGCCTATCTAAAATTTTTATGAAAGAAACATCTCTCATGACCAATTCAATGCAGAATATGGTGTCTGTGGGAGGAAGTTGGTCAACATCTAGATCCAAGCTGATGCATCACTAGCAATGCAACGGAAGTCAATCATGCAGGTGCCTATGTGGCTGTTGACCAAGATCAAAAGAATAGTCAAAGAGAAAAAGCGTAAGCTAATTCTTTTTTCCACACAAAGAAGTTTGATGCTGGAGAAGCCAAAGAACACCGACTATGGAGTAATGGCTCTGGAGATAAGTATACCAATATGTCAACACCTATTAGCCTCTAGTGCCGCTGGCCATTCAACAACTGGGTGGGATAGAAAAAGCTTTACACATAATATGGCCAATATTGCAGCATGTAAAGAGCTTCTCTTGCTAACCCGCGTTGCTCTTCAGTAGCAGCTACATATGAAGTAGGTAATGCTGATGGTGTGGATTTGAACGCACAACAACTATTTCTTCGCAGCTCTTTTCTTGCCAATAACCACGATTGGTGATGGATCCTATGAGCAAAGGTCCATGTACGCAGCAGTTATTGGATCAAGTTCAGATGGCTGCAGATGGCAGACATTAGTTTGGTATTGTATCCATCACAAAGCCTCATTTTCGCTTGGAGGAAATCTACTCCAAGGCAGGCAGTCAAAATCTATTCACGTCTTCTCAAAGGTCTTTTTTCCAGCAGGCGGTCGAGGTAGAAACTTCATATAGTAACTATAGTATGTTGAACAAGCCGAGTGCAATTATCGTCAACAACGACTTACTGATCAGAGGACATGGAACATAGAGTTACATCTTCATGTTTTGTGTATGGCAGGGAGGACAGATATTCACAACACTGCACGTTCTAATTGCACGAGCGCCATTCCATCTCAGCAACACTACAAGGTCTGTTATCTGTATCCAATTTCCCATGCGCATGTGTTTACTTGGCGCAACACATTAACGCTACGGGGCAACGCACGACTTCCGTTTCTTATAATTTTTTGGAGAGACCACAGTGCGAGCTCTCCACCATACTTGTGTATGGTACCTCTATATGATGTGCATTGTATACTTTGCACTTCCAATCTTTGACATTTCATTGCAACACGATTTGTTTAACTATTCACATTACTTTTTTGTAGTTAAACTCAAATATCGGCATGTAGATCGGACAATCAAAAAGCAGGAGTACAACATTGCAGGTCAGTAAAGCACCTCATTTATTGTTGCAGCTCGTTCATACTTTTATATGTTTGCTTCTTTTATAATTATCCGCATTACTTCCTTTACTTCAGTTTATTTGGATCTTGTTTTCATAGCTATACACTCGATCGATGTTGATCAACATTTGCACATGTTAGTTATACACACAACTCTTTGCATACGGTTGCTAGCCAATGCATGTGAAGTATTACAATAGTGAATACACAAGTAGTGAATGCATGTGGTGTATCAAAGTAGTGAATTGACCTTGTGCATCCTTACTTTAGCTCTAAATAGTTGATATTATACTAGGTGTCTAAGTTATTGATTCCATACTATATATGTCCTCGTTTCCCAGTACTAGGTGTCAGTATGAAGTTGTCAAGACCTACAAGATTACAGTCCAAGAGTCAATAAGCTAGGGAGAAAACTGCACACAACTTGAACTAACTTATCGTCCATATGCTAGGCCATGGTCTGAAATTAATGCATTGTATAAAGGTTAGAGCATGCAATGTGACATCTTTGCTCACAATCTAAAAATATGTCCCTCCTGCAGGACGGCATACCTCACATATATAGGGATTAACGAGGTCGACAAAAAAATGAAACAGACACTACTGCTGCTCTCACGTGTGTATTATCATTGGGTGCTTTGCCATCGGAGCGGCAACAACAAGACTTAGCAGCATTGCGTCTACAATCCATTACTAGTTCAAGATACCAGTCCTGAATCAATAGTATCCCCTCTCTATTCATGAGACCGATGAGTGATATTTGGAGATAAAAGAGGCAGATATTATAATTATAGACGAGCTATCCGTGTTAATCCAAACGAATTTTTACCTATCGTAAGACAAAATGTCAACATAGAAAGTAGGACATTGGCAGATCCCTTCAACAACAAATGTGTTCTCTTGCACAATGACCTTGCCCAACTATTCCGAGTTTGTAGTCACGCATGGGAGCTTTGTAACAAATGCCATATATTCACAAGCTCGATCCGGAGGCTACTTGCAAGTTTATACAAGATGTCATGCTTGGTAAGACATGCAACGGACCTTAAATTGCTTATGTTCTTGACCATTATTTGTGAAATAAAACCAGACTTCCTAGATGAGATCAAGTGTACCTTGGGTGCCTGTATTCTAGATGAATCAAATGACATTACAAAACTTGAAATGAATGTCAATTTGAATGTGTCATGTTATATTCTATAGATGTTATATAGCAAGGCCCACCAAGGAAGACTAGTTTCTCTACTAGAGCCCATCAAAAACCCAATAATCGAGCATCTTTGTGTCTAGAAAGAATCTTTGTGCATCATTGAGCTTGAGTGCAAAGAATCTATCATTGAGATTTGAATGGTTTCTCTACTAGAGCCTATTAAAAACCTAATAATCGAGCATCTTTGTGTCTAAGAAAAAAAACTCCAAGTCCTGGCCTGGCTTTTGTTTGGTTTGGAATAGCTAGCTATCAATGGAGGCAAGAGAGCATCGAAGCCTGCAGGAAACCCGCTGCATGCATGCTCATCTACGACCTCATGCAACGTCAAGTTCATTGCGCACGTGTCTACTGTTTCAATTGCGCAGGTGTGGTGCCGGGTCATCGCTCATCTGATGATGGATGATGGCTGATGGATGATGGCTGCTGATATACAAAGTCAACATCCGGTAAGCCAGGCGCTATTATATACCAATACTCTTATCAAGCAGCAAGTGTACAGATCTCTCCCCCCCCCTCCCCCCCCACTATCGAACTCTCTCATAAGACTCTCTCTCTCTCAACTGATCATCTCTGCCTTTCTCTGTGGCTCGCACACGCACCTGCCACGCCCACGTCAGCCTCCACACACACACACACACACACAAATCGACGCCATCATGCATAATCACTCTCAAGGGTTGAAGAAGCACCAGTCGATCCAGGTCTCCCAAAACGTTGCCCTCATGTTGTTAATACTCGTGATGCCAGCAGCCCACGCAGGACGGGCGGCATCCTGGAGCATCGTGCAGTCCAGGCCCCTGGAGTACTATGTCCAAGTGGGGCTGGCCCCCCCTGACATGGACACCCTCATCGCTCCCATTGACCCCACCGGCTCCACGGGCACCTTCGGCCAGACACAGCTCTTCGCCTTCAATGTCACGCACGGCGCTGACCCAGCCTCCACGCTCCTCGGCTCCATGCGTGGTTATACCGTCCAAGCCAGCTCCACCGCCGACTTCCACGGCGTCGAAGTGGAGGTCCTCGCCTTCGACGATGGCTCGCTCAATGGCACCATCAGCCTGCAAGGCCGGAAACTTTCGAGGCACCGGAAACTTTCGAGGCGCTCGCGGCTACGGCATCGTCACCTTCCTCAACTCCACTGCCACCCTTGCACTTTACCACCACCAGCTCTTCTTCCTCTAGATGACAGATGACAGCTTCCTAATATCACCCTTTGCGCCGGCAGTAGAAGCTTAACTCACCCAACCTTTAATATGCACTGCCATATAACACTTGACAGCAGCTCACCCATCAACTGTACCATTTTGTGTTCATATAATATACAAAGAGCTAACGGTTGAACATATTAAAATAGTCCATTGGATATGTAGAATGCAGCAGATAGGTTTAGGTCAAATACTCTTATTTTACCTCATGATTGATGTATGCTTGGATAAATGACATTCTGCAACCTCATATACCAGGAAATTTCGACTTTGCGTACATTTGAATATAGAAAGATGGTGTATTAGATCACCTACACACCTTGGGACAGCCCCCAATTATGGATACTCGCTTTGTGATAGCTTTCGAGTGTGATTATGAGATTTTTTAAAACAAAATTTGATAGAGTTTCTTTTGTAGCCACGCTCTCATGCTAGTTTTATCATTATTATTTTAAATTACATAGGGTTTCTTTTGTAGCCATGCTCTTATACTAGTTTTATCATTAATCTTTTTAAATTTCATAGGCTTTCCTTTGTCCACACCCTCTCAAGCTAGTTTTCATCTGAAAAGCAAGTACCATCTATTCAGTGTAGTGTTCCCACACAATTTGAGGCTTTGAAATCTAAACTTGTCTTCATTGTATCTCAATTATAGACTCGCACAAACCCAAAGCTTTGAATATCCATAAGGTGCACAATACTCGCACATCCACATTAGAATTGGAAAGAATTAAAAAACGAGGATAAATGCCACCACTTGTCCAATTGATTATATTTAATACACTAAAATATGATAATAGCCCCACTCTATAACAGATAATGGCTATAACATTGATTGTATCTGAATTAAATTAACAATAGTGAGCATTTCCTTAAGAGAATTCTTAAAGAGCATAAGGAGAGCAGTGGATTAAAGGTAGAAAAATGAACATTACACCTAGTTAGCTTGGCATGAACAATACTTGTAAAAGAGAGAGAGAGAGAGAAAATTAGAGAAATTGACAATAGTTGAAGACGAGATTTACTTGAAGCCGATCCCCACCTCCAAAAGGCTTTTGTATTATAGATTCTCCCTTAAAGAGAGACTTGATACAATACATCTTTGTGCTCCTTGAGAGCTTGTTGATGCATGAAGATGGTAAACTTCATGCACAAAATTTATGCCAGTACTACCTTGCAAAAACATCAACTTGTCCTCAGCCTCAATCACAAGACCTCAAACAACTTCAAAGGTGGAGAGAGCTAGCAGGGAGTGAGGGATGGAAAGAGGAAAAAGAAGTACCATACGAGAAAGAATTAGTTTCCTCACGATAGATTACTCTTGGAGCTTAGCTTAGCATAGTAATATAGATGGTAGAGAAGATGAGCATGCCATTGAAGCTTGACTCTTGGTTAGATTTGCATCCCATAGCCAAGAGGTGTTGGTGTAGGCTCTCTACTTTTCAAACTTGGAGAAGGAGATGGAGTAATTCTTGCTCAACACAATGAGAGAGAGTGTGAGTGTCATGTGAGAATAACCCAAATTGAGTCCCCTCCTTGCCTAGGTAGACCCCTCTGTCTCTTTACTCATGCTTGATCACTATTGGCCCTTGCCAATCCTGGCCAATCACAGTCTGTGATCATTTCAACTAATAGAGATAGCATTTGCACACGTTTCCTTCTTTTCCCTTTTGAGAGAGAGAGCTTAGTAATTAATAAAATGCATCTAAATTCTCATTGGACCTCCCTAAAGACCATCCTATAGGATTCATGCACACCATGAGTACAACATGGGTAGCTGCTTGACATGTGTCCTTATTGCCTCTGAAGTCTTAAGCTTGCCTTGATTGTGTGAGTGTGTGTGTGTGTGTGTGTGTGTGTGTGTGTCTGTGTGTGTGTCTATGTGTGTGTGTGTTCTCTCTCATGTCCCTACGTTTAGGGATCGCCCCCTCCTTTGTAGGAGTCATGCTTGACTTTGAACACCTCAAGCACCTTAGTCATCAAGCACGAGAAGCACCTCGAGCACCTTAGTCAACCCAAGCAAGGGAAGCACCTCAAGCACATATCTAGCTTGCCTAAGGTTTAAAGTACCTAAAGGTCATAGCTCTAAGGACTTTTAACACTAACCTTTGGAGGTCTTTTAATCTCCATTATCTGCTCATTTCTCTTTGATAGACCATCTCTCTTTTGGACCCTTAATGAGAGGTAGCCTTCTCTCCCTTTTTGTTTCGTGTTGAGATAGATCTAAAACCACATATCTATATTCTAACTCTTGTTCCCTTTCATTTTCCCACATTAAATGCTCAGTTCAATATGAGAAAATCATAAGATACGTAGATATTAGATTTTCTGACATTACACTACAAGAGGTCACTTAAATTTCGATGCCAAATTATGGGTGACAATGGTGGGCGTCGGTATATGTGCAGATAAGTATGGAGGGAGATGAACATTTTAAACATTTTCATCTTCAAATTTTTGACGCTTGTATCAATGATTTTTTTGACGCTTATATAGATATGTATTCTGATGTTTAATCTTGCACCTGCAACAACGCCTATACTGACAGAACCTACAGAAACCGAAATGTAGGTCTTTCCCTGAGCATTTCTCTAATTTGTGTGCCTCTTCTCTTGGTCTCGTCCTCCTCACCTACTGCAGATCTAGTGCCCAACAACTTGCCGGAGGTGAGAATGTTGCTTGTTGACTACTCCTTAGCATCCATTAGGAATAGAATGGGGGTCTATGAGGGCCTCTTTATTTGGCAATTTAAAGAGCTGGTCAAACCTTTAGTATTAAGAAACATGCCAAACGGCTAGTTTATTTAAATTCAAATTTCTCGCCCAAAATGGAATTAAAAATCTAGCAGGTAAAACCATATCATGTAGCATATCTATGGAAAGAATTCAATGCGTAGATTGTAGATCTATCATCTCTGCTCAAATCGAAGATCATATGTGGGAGTTATGGAAAGCCAAAAATCATAAAATTGTCCACCTCCTTTTTGGGGGGAAAACTGCATGCTTTGACCACTCTTACACATCTCTTACACACCCACCATTCTAGCACACATGGCATACACCTATTTGTCAAAATGTTAATCACTTCCATATGCTCATGGCAAATAAAGAGGCCCTCCTATACCCCATCCTCTTCCTAATGAAGCTGAGATTCTTGTCAAGTTTGCTTGTAGGTTTATGGTTTAGTGATTAACATAGTGTGTGTGTGTGTGTGTGTGCGTTTTTGCAAGTTTCAAGACGTTTACAAGACCCTTTTTTGCTCAAAAAGTCCGCCTGCGAGTGCTCAAAAGTTTTATGCATATTAAATTACTTTTAAATTATATTGTATATTGACAAAAAAAATTCTTTAATTAGGATTTCTATGCTTAAATTTTCATGCAATTTTGTTTAGAAATTATGCTTTGAAAAAATTGTTTTGAAATTATGGTTTGGGGTAATTTTGATTTGAAATTATGCTACATAAAAATTTTGTATGGTTTGAAGAAAATTTCTTTCAAAATTATGCTATGGAAAAATTTGTTTTGCAATTAAGTTTTGAAGAAATTTTGTTTTCAAATTACGCTACCATCTCATCATCATCATGCGATTGATGAGGTTTACGTTATAGGTTTCGGTAAGGTGTAGTTTTGGTTATAGGATAGGTTAGGGTCTAGGTTATATGTTCAGTTATAGGTCATACATTAGGTTAGGTTAGGTTAGGTTAGGTTAGATTAGGTTTAGGTTATAGGTTAAGTTAAGTTAGTTTATGGGTTAGATTATAAATTAGGTTAGGTTAGTTTATAGGTTAATTAGGTTAGGTAAACTTATAGGCTAGGTTAGATTAGCTTATAGGTTACGTTCTAGGTTAGGTTTAGGTTATAGGTTGGGTTATAAGTTATATACTAGATTAGGTTATAGGTCAGGTTTAGGCAACATGTTCGGTTATAGGTTTGGTTGGAAAAAAATATGATGCTTCCAACTGAAACATTGGTGGCCCATAACCATGATGTAAATAGCTTACAAATTTATTGCCAAGTCAATTTTCCAAAGAATCTATCCCACTATGGATAAGGGTATCACTCCTCCCCAACAAGATTTTATCAAAGGAAGATCTATTTAAGATAACGCCTTGACAACAATGGTTGGATTAGAATACACACCATTCACCATGCAAGATTGTATCGGTTATAGGTTAGGTTATAGTTAGCGATGTGGGTGGGATGGAGACACACACAATGCCTCTATAATCACCTGACACACAGTCTTGGGATAATACACACACACACACACTATCGGGCACCACTCGGCTTACAAAATCCATCTCGTTGAGACAGGGACCACACCGATGGAGTGAGAGGAAAGAGACTATCCATCTGTCCACTCAACACACATACACACACGTGTATACACAAATCAGCTGGGAAAAGTGAATCCTTTGACCACTCTTACACATCTCTTACACACCCACCAGTATAGCACACATGGCATACACCTATTTGTCAAAATGTTAATCACTTCCATATGCTCATGGCAAATAAAGAGGCCCTCCTATACCCAATCCTCTTCCTAATGAACCTGGGATTCTTTTGAAATTTTCTTGTAGGTTTATGTTGTAGAGTTTAACATAGTGTGTGTGTGTGTGTGTGTGCGTTTTTGCAGGTTTGAAGACGTTTACAAGACCCTTTCTTGCTCAAAAAGGCCACGTGCGAGTGCTCAAAAGTTTTATGCATATTCAATTAATTTAAAATTATGTTGTATAATGACAGAATAAAATTTCATTAATTAGGATTTCAATGCTTAAATTTTCATGCAATTTTGTTTAGAAATTATGCTTTGAAAAAAAATTGTTTTTGTATGCTTTGAAGAAACTTTGTTTCAAAATTATGCTATGGAAAAATTTTGTTTTGAAGAAATTTAGTTTTGAAATTACGCTACCATCTCATCATCATCATGCGATTGATGAGATTTAGGTTATAGGTTTCGGTAAGCTATAGTTTTGGTTATAGGATAGGTTAGGGTATAGGTTATATGTTAAGTTATAGGTCATACGTTAGGTTAGGTTAGGTTAGGTTAGATTAGGTTTAGGTTATAGGTTAAGTTAAGCTAGTTTATGGGTTAGATTATAGACTAGGTTAGGTTAAGTTAGATTAGCTTATAGGTTAGGTTCTAGGTTATAGGTTAGGTTATAAGTTATAAACTAGGTTAGGTTAAAGGTAAGGTTTAGGCAACATGTTAGGTTATAGGTTAGGTTAATTAGGTTAGGTTATAAGTTGTACATAAAAAGCTAGGTTAGGTTATAGTTTAAGTTAACTAATGTTTAGGTTATACGTTTGGTTCGAAAAAAATCTGATGCTTCCAACTGAAACATTGGTGGCCCATAACCATGATGTAAATAGCGTACAAAATTATTGCCAAGTCAATATCCCAAAGACTCTATCCCACTATGGAGAAGGGTATCACTCCTCGCCAACAAGATTTCATCAAAGGAAGATCTATTTAAGATAACACCTTGACAGCAATGGTTGGATTAGAATACACACCATTCACCATGCAAGATTGTATGGGTTATAGGTTAGGTTATAGCTAGCGATGTGAGCAGGATGGAAATGCACACAGCGCCTCTATAATCACCTGACACACACTCTTGGGATAATGCACACACACACACACACACACACACACTATGGGATACCACTCGGCTTATGAAATCCACCTGACTGAGACAGGGAACACACCATTGGAGTGAGAGGAGAGAGACTATCTATCTGCCCACTCAACACACACACACACACACACACGTATACACAAATCAGCTAAAAGGATTTCAATGCATAAATTTTTATGCAATTTTGTTTAAAAAATTATTCTTTGAAAAAAAATTGTTCTGAAATTATGGTTTGGGGTGATTTTGATTTGAAATTATGCTACGGAAAAATTTTGTATGCTTTGAAGAAAATTTGTTTCCAAATTATGCTATGGAAACATTATGTTTTGAAGAAATTTTGTTTTGAAATTACATTACCATCTCATCATCATCATGCGATTGATGAGGTTTAGGTTATTGGTTTCGGTAAGGTGTAGTTTAGGTTATAAATTAGGTTAGGGTATAGGTTATATGTTAAGTTATAGGTCATACGTTAAGTTAGGTTAGGTTAGGTTAGATTAGGTTTAGGTTATAGGTTAAGTTAAGTTGGTTTATGGGTTAGATTATATATAGACTAGGTTAGGTTAGGTTATAGGTTAATTAGGTTAGGTTAACTTATAGGTTAGGTTAGATTATCTTATAGGTTAGGTTCTAGGTCAGGTTTAGGTTATAGGTTATAAACTAGGTTAGGTTATAGGTTGTACATAAAAGGCTAGGTTAGGTTTTAGTTTAAGTTAACTAATGTTTAGGTTATAGGTTTGGTTCAAAAACAATCAGATGCTTCCAACTGAAACATTGGCGGCCCATAACCATGATGTAAATAGCTTACAAAATTATTGCTAAGTCAATTTCCCAAAGTCTCTATGCCACTATGGATAAGGGTATCACTTCTCGCCAACAAGGTTTCATCAAAAGAAGATCTATTTAAGATAGCACCTTGACAGCAATGGTTGGATTAGAATGCACACCATTCACCATGCAAGATTGTGTCGGTTATAGGTTAGGTTATAGTTAGCGATGTGGGCGGGATGGAAACACACACAACGCCTTTATAATCACCTGACACACACTCTTGGGATAATACACACACACACACACACACACTATGAGGCACCACTCAGCTTACAAAATCCACGTGGCTGAGACAGGGAACACACTGATGGAGTGAGAGGAGAGAGACTATCCATCTGCCCACTCAACACACACATATACACAATTCAGCTCAAAGAAGGAATATTTTCTATGCTTAGATACAATTGACCTTAGGTCAACACCAATGGGGCAAATAGCTCACACCATATGGATGAAATATGCCAGATACAATTTGAGCAAAGGCTTCAATCACAGGAGAAACTTACACAACCAAAACATCACAAAAACAATACAAAATTTGGCAAAATAGACAGCACCATTGCGTCCCGAATGGCAAAAAGTCCCAGTCTACAATATCAAAGTTCTCAAATCCGAGCTCGAATAAGTAGTTTATGGCCAAAACAGGCTCCAAAAACAACAAAAACTGAGTTACAGTTGTTCCTCCTCTTCTCTCCATGTTTTTTCTGATTTTTTCTTAGGGTTTTTTTAATGTCCACACTTCACTTTATCCCTTGGGCATCTTTGGCCTTTTGATTGGCCTCAAACAGACCCCCAACAAGCCAAAACCCTTCTACATCCATTCGCACAACTGGCACTAAACTTTTCTCAATCATGCATCCCACAATCACGTAAAGTGGCTCCCAAATATAGTTCTCAAAATGACCTTTTTGCATAATTCATCACAAGAACACACTCATGTTGCATCCTCGCTTATCCACATTGTCGTGCCGCTCCGCTTCCAAGACAAAAAAATGAGCAAAGGAATGCCAATCAGGATTATTTGAATCCTACATGATTATTCACCAGTTATAAGGGCTTGGTAACAAGCCAATTTTAAGCTAAAAGTGTGCTAGATGCCACTCTAAGGGCCAAAATATGTCTTGGTAATGCTAAACAGTTAGTATGCTTGAAGTGCTCATAGCTGGGATTTTATTGATCAAAATTGAAGTACTCAAAGTTCTCTACAGGCCTGTCTTTATGGCTCGTCAATCGGAGCTACAGATAAGAAGTTATGATAGTTTTATTTGAGTTATTAGCAGATCCGTACCGGATCGAGCACCTACTGATAAAAGGTCAAAGATGATAGGAATGCATGGGTCCAAAGTACTCACTTCAACGAGCATGTCAGTCTTTCCAGTTTGTCAATCGGGGTTTCGGTTGGCAAGATATGGCCAGCAGCAAAGATCTTCCCAGGTACCTTGAGTAACAGGGTACTTTTTTATCTTACCTCTATCACCTCAAAAGGTGCTTTTCCCGTGGAAGTATGTATAGTGTTATTGTAAGCATACTCAACTAAGGGTAAGTACTTCTCCCATTGGGACTTTTGATCTACTTCTTTGACATAAGATTTTAGTAGATCAAGAATTGTTAGGTTACCTATTTCACTTTGACCATTTGTTTGAGGATGATAGACCAAAGAGAAGTTTAGCCTTGTAGCTAAATTCTCAAAGAGACCCTTCCTGAAATTATTGGTCATTCTAGGATCTCTATCTAACACTATGGACATTGGCAAGCCATGGTACTTGAAGATTTGTGATATAAAGAGAGTTGCCCTTTGATGGGATTTGATAGTCTTTTTGACAGGTATGAAATGTACTTGTTTGCTAAATCTGTCTACTATCATCCATATCCTGTATTCCCATCGATAGACTTGGGCAATCCAAAGATAAAATCCATGGATATACTCTCCCATGGGGAATTAGGGATTGGAAAAGGTTGAGGTTGCTTCCCTCTATCAAACTTCATCTTTTGGCATACCACACATCTTGAAACGTACATACTCTTGTATGTTTGCTTTCATGGTAGGCCAATAGAAATATGTTTCTATCCCTTTTAGGGTATAATACATCCCTCTATTGCCTACATAAGGAGGAGCATGAGATTCATACATTACTTTCTCGCATATATAGTGACTTAGTAATGCATAGTCTATTGCCATAGAGAAGATAACCATCTTGTAGGGTAAATGGTTCTTCCTTCTCCCTAGTGCAAGGGCTAAAACCACATCTCTAAAATTGGGATCAATAGCCTATTCATCTATCATAAGACCAAACGTAGTGCGAAATGTGGTCTTTACAATGTCTTGATCAACTATCCTTATTTGATGGTAGCCACGTTTTAGGTCAATCCTATTGAAATAGGTTAAAGTGGAGCATCTCAAAGTCTACTTGGAAAGAGTTTGAGAATGTCCAAAATCACTTTCTTACAAAATTTCCACAAGCTAAGACACAAAGACTATAAATTATCCTACCTCTCAACTTTTTACAAGTGCATGGGAAGCAAGAAAAAGAAGTCAAAAGATGACAAAAAGCAAGATCTTGAGCATGAGATGGATGCAAGAGATAAAGAAGTGTTTCCATAGACGGAATGCATTATACTTATTACATGATTCTTTGAGAGATTCCCAAGTGAATGAAGATTTTCTACATGCCAATGTACTCCAGTTTGGGAGGAATTTGGTGGGTCATGCTTCATACACTTTTGCACAGTTATAAGGGCTAAAATGTATTGATTGGTGTCATCAAACTATGGAGTGCCGTATGCTAAGACAGAAGTGTTTTTGATTACATGTTTGCGAGCGAATTTCAAGTGCTAAAACTGCCTCGTGTCCCTAAAAACTACACAATGGTGATCCGTTTGGCAATACGGTAAGCCATAAAGCTTGCCCACAAGGCATAGCATTGTGGGCAAGCTCTATGGCTTTCCATTTTGCCAAAAGGATCTCCATTGTGTTGTCTATATTTCTGCGAGCGGCTTTCAGGCCATAAAATCGCTTTGCAACCCTAAAAACAACACAATGGTGAGTCGTTTGCCAAATTGGCGAGCCATAGACCTTGCTGACATTGCATATGCATTGTGGGCAATCTGTATGGATTGCCGTTTTGCTAAACACCTCACCATTGTGTTGTTTTTATGTTAGGTTAGGTTAGGAAGTGGCAACTCCCATCTTATATGGTGCTGGAAGTCGGAACACTCAGCTAGCTGTACTGGCACCTTATACATGTTCACATGAAAACAAAGAGCCATGATGAAAAGCCTACCTCATCGACATGACAAGAGAACTTTGTAGGCCAAGCTCCTCCCTATTCATTCCGGTGGTACAACGTTGACAATATCACTATTTGCCCCATCTGCATATTGGAATCGGCCTTGTTTTGCAATGAAGCCTCAATATCTAATTATAATCCTACCTGCACCTTCCCCGCGTAGCGATCATAGAAGCTTTGTGTGCAACAAGACCTAGTTCCCAGCTGAACAATATATCTACCTTCAACTACGGCCTTACTCAGCTAGTTTCTGCATGCGCAACTAGTTATGGCCAGCATTATGCCGCTTCAAGTATAGCTCATGCAAATTCAACAACCATATTGTGCCCTCGGCCATCCTTCAATGTTCATGGAAACCATGATATGCAGCAGGTCCCCATGCATAATTCTCAAGATTCACACCAATTCTTTCCCTCGTAGTAATTTTCTCGTGCAGTAGCAAGCCGGGCAAAACCAAAAAGGATCAATATTGGAGACCTTTCAAACCCTGGTTATATTTTGCAAATCATCAACTTGAAGGGTACTTTGGATGCTTTCCAACGTGATGAGCACTCTCAAAGATCATATATTTTGTGAGATCAACCCATGGCAGAGGTCTGTTCTAGTGCTTCTGAAATAGGAGATATCAAATTTCAATCAATGATCAATTGGACTAATTTGATTACTCTGAAGTCGAATCACCAAAACGCATTGCCTTTGCAGGCCCATCCCAACACTTTTTTCGCTAATGCTATCAAGTGGTTGGCGTTGCAGACAGCGGTCGAAGAGTAAACGTCAAAGTTGACAAGACTAGGACAGAAAAGCTTAGCAGCATCGATCAGAGCAAAGCTTATGATGGATCCTCAAGTAATTAATCTAGTTGCTTCAATGCTTGTACTTTTAGCACAGAGTGTGAGGGGATTAGTGGTAGACAACTCAATGTCAAGGGAAACGCATTGGGGAATATTGCCACTAGTGCAAGTCACTGGTCTGATGAGCCATTGGCTTCAGTCGCACTCCTCGTCTAGATTTTTTGATAGCCTATCTAAAATTTTTATGAAAGAAACATCTCTCATGACCAATTCAATGCAGAATATGGTGTCTGTGGGAGGAAGTTGGTCAACGTCTAGATCCAAGCTGATGCATCACTAGCAATGCAACGGAAGTCAATCATGCAGGTGCCTATGTGGCTGCTGACCAAGATCAAAAGAATAGTCAAAGAGAAAAAGCGTAAGCTAATTCTTTTTTCCACACAAAGAAGTTTGATGCTGGAGAAGCCAAAGAACACCGACTATGGAGTAATGGCTCTGGAGATAAGTATACCAATATGTCAACACCTATTAGCCTCTAGTGCCACTGGCCATTCGACAACTGGGTGGGATAGAAAAAGCTTTCCACACAATATGGACAATATTGCAACATGTAAAGAGATTGTCTTGCTAGCCCGCATGCATGCGGCAGCCAATGCAGGTGCAATCGAGATTAGCAACAATAGTATACTGCAGCGTTGCTCTTCAGTAGCTTCATATGAAGTAGGTAATGCTAAGGGTGTGGATTTGAACGCACAACAATTATTTCTTCGGAGCTCCCTTCTTGCCAATAACCATGATTTGGTGATGGATCTTATGAGCAAAGGTCCATGTACGCAGCACTTATTGGATCAAGTTCAGATGGCTGCAGATGGCAGACATTAGTTTGGTATTGTATCCAACACAAACCCTCATTTTCCCTTGGAGGAAAGCTACTCCAAGGTAGGCAGTCAAAATCTATTCACGTCTTCTCAAAGGTCTTTTGTGCAGCAGGCGGTCGAGGTAGAAACTCCATATAGTAGCTATAGTATGCTGAACAAGCCGAGTGCAATTATCGTCAACAATGACTTAACATTCCATAGGGCAAGGCATGCTGCTATTAATATATTGTCCAAATGCAGAACCAACTTCAGCGTCAAGAGGACAGAGTTTGTCTACTGTTGAATGCATTTTCCAACCTCAAGACACAAAAGATATTTTATTTAGTTATACACTCAATATATCATATATGTTAGGTTCAAAGCGCCCTCTTGTGCAAATACATTCCTCATGATGTTGCATCTTATCTTGGTTTTCTTGTAGAGACGAGTTCGCTTTCTTTGCATCTCTTACTGGCTTACCATATAAGATCCATTACATCGGCAAAAATTCGAGAAGGGTTGTGTTGACAGAGGGGTTGGCTAGGGTGCGGTGCTAGCTACGGATTGGAAGGCTGCCAAAGCTTGAGAAGGAGAGCTGGTTGAATGGGGTGGTGGTGGCCCCATCAATTGGATCAAATATGTGCAATCTGACTGTATGCAAAAAAGGGCTAGATTTCTCGCAATCTTTATGCCACCACCTCAATTCCATCATTAACAAAACTACTAGTACCTCTGTCGTGAGCACTCACTTCTGCATCTTTTGGAGGGATCGCACATTGATAGCCTTCAAGTTGCATCTTTTGACTAGAGATATCACTTTCTAATGGATGGTTGTTGCACCCCTTGCATGTAGAAATTGGTTATTGGAGGCCCAAAATCGATGGATCTTTAGAGTTGTTTTTCCTCATTGTACTGCTCAAAGCATGGGACTCACAGACGCTCAATGCAAAAAACAAATCTATTTCTCTTGAAAGTGAGATCATTGTCAAAGGCATCAATAGATCTTTTACAATTTTTCGTGACGAGCTTGATTATGCAATCTCTTGGCCACAAAAACACACCTATTATACCCTCACCTTCTGGCGGTGTTGAATAGAATTGCCACTTGATTGAGATCCTGATTAAAACCCCTTGGAAATAACATACAACAAACAGATTGAAAAATTTGATGTTGTGTTTCCTTGAAGTACAGTAGGATGATGTGTTGAAAAGTATAACATGGGGCATTTACAAGTTCTAGTTGGTCATAGCTTGTCACAATGCCTAGTAGAGAGCTGAATGCAAGGTAGTATGGGCTTCATAACTACTAAATATGACAACGTCTCCACCATTTTCTGGCTCTCTTTTGAAAGTGAATGATTTCGAGCGGAACGCTACCCGTACTAATGCCTATGAGCATCACCTAATAGTAGTTCGCCAAATGCACGTTTAGATTATTGATGAGCGGACTGAATATAGTGCCTTTCGCTACGGGGATGCGGACCTCAAGATGCCCATATCATGTGCAGTTAGGAAGCACGATACGTAACGTGTGCTAGTCAACAAGGAGGCAAGAAGACATAATTGTTGATCAAAGCAACTGACAACACACACACGTGCACATGCGCACGAGGCACGCACGCGCGCGCACACACAGAGACAAGGTAATACTGATCAGAGGACATGGAACATAGATTTACATCTTCATGTTTTGTGTATGGCAGGGAGGACAGATATTCACAACACTTCACGTTCTAATTGCACGAGCGCGATTCCATCTCAGCAACACTACAAGGTCTGTTATCTGTATCCAATTTCCCATGCGCATGTGTTTACTTGGCGCAACACATTAACGCTACAAGCAGGGCACAGCTTCTGTCAGGCCAAGGGCCAAACCAAGGGGTCAAGGACTTGGCCAAGGGCCGGCTGCCAGTGGGAAGGGGTCCGAAAGGGGCTAGGAGCCTATTAAAGGGAGGTTGGGTGGATGGACCAGGGATGGCAGTCCCTTGGTGTTTACACTGGTATCAGAGCTAAACATAGAACTTGGGCACGTTTTTTGCTTGGCTGCATGTTGCATGCAACCTCAAAGTGGAGGAGGAAGAGGGCCGAGGCCGCAACGTGTGTAGAAGCTCTAAGCCGGGGATGAAGCTGTGGGTCGACGGGCTCCAAAACGCTCAAGCTTGGGCTCGTTGGGAGCGCCTTGGCGAGGAGGTCCACTCACGACCCTGCAGCAGGCCCCAACTCGGCCCACATCGCGAGCTAGGGTGACCTTTTCCCTCACGCAGGGGGCCGAACTGCACTGCAGAACAGAGGTCGACATATTTTAAAAAAATCCCCTAAGGGTTGCCCGTTCCCACTCGGACAACCCTATTGGACCTTAAGGGAGCCGAGGCCCGTGCAGCTTCTTTGTTTTTTCTCTCCGGTGTCCCTCTCCGATACGATGGGCATCATCACCTCTGAGTTCTGTTAATTGCAGAAAATTCTGATGTTCGAACTTGCTCCAAACAGTTTTTTGAAGCTTCGACAAACTGCAAATTGCTCACCAAGCTTCAACCGATTTGGTGGTTGCATACGATGCAAGCCACCTCGGCAGTGACTATACATTGATTTGTGTTTTCAACTTCCTCATCGGCTGCCCAAATTGTCGGCAACTTTCAAGTTTATTTGGTGTATTTCATACGCCGCAAACCAGACTATTGGCAACTCGAATTTTCTTCGTGCTTTCGAGTGAATCATCCACTGCAGTTTTGCTCGTTGTTGTCAAGCTGGTAGTGGTCTTGGTTTGAACTTCGCTTTCGAAGTCGGCGTTCTTTCTTCTCAAAGGCGTAATTATACGGTTCCTTATCGCATACGGCTATGAGCTCGTTGGAATTCAGGTATTCTTCTTTCTTTTCTCGCACAGTACGTCCACAACATGGATTCGGACATAGATATGCATCCTGCATTTGATTTCGAGTAGTCCGCACCCATTTCGTCTGCCGATGCCACGCGGATGGTTCCTCTAACGGAGAGTAATCGTGTCCCAATGGCAACAGACGATGCGTATGAGTTGTTGGACATGCAAGATCTCTGTGCATTGCAAACACGCATGACTGTGCTTGAAACGAATTTTGCACAATCACAGAATTATCCGATTTGATTAAGTTGCATATGCGGCAGCAGGCCACGAGCCCTGCTAGTCAGCCAATTCAGGAGCACGGCTCCACACCAGGCCAAGGGCCGGCTGTTGGGCAAGGCCCTCCTCCGGGACCGCTGCACTCTCTGACCCAAAAAGAGGTGGACGATTTGTTGAAAAATACAAAGCCACCAATTTTTCGGGGAGAAGAGCGTGAGCGAAACAAGGACACCGTGAATATTTTTCTCAGTAAGTGGGATGGTATTCATGCCCTTAGACGTACCCCGGATGCAACCTAGGCTTTGCAGACAAGTCTGACTTTGGACGGCAAGGCCTACAAATGGTGGATGTCTCTCAAGGAGAAGGGCATGCTACCACAGACTTGGGTATCTTTTGAGACTGTCTTTGGGAAGGAATTTCTACCTACCAATGAGAAGGATAGAAATTGGACCGCCTGGGACGAATGTTCTATGCGCCAGCATAAAACATTATTGGCATATGTTTCCCATTATCGGGATGTGATCCTCAAACTGGAAGGGATGGATACCTTTCAGCAGGTGCGTGGGTTCATCCGTGGGTTAACTCCCGAGCTTAAGAAGCACGTTAAAACCTAGGATCCACAAACACTTGAGGACGCAATAGTGCAAGCTCACATCCATGATGATCCCGACGATGGAGCATTGCATAGTTCGCATGTGCATGGCACTACACCTGTTTCCACACGTCCACAGCATGTGCATCATAAAAGAAAAAATGTCTCTACTCCATCAGAGACCTCCAAAAAGCCCAAGGGGTCGAGGGGTCCTCTCCAATGTGGATGATGTTTTTAATGATGCTAAAGTTTTGAATAAAACTTCCTCAACGCCGCATTCTTCTCTCTCTCCTCTTCCAGCTATGTCTACTAATTCAAAGCAAGCAAATGTTGCTAATGAGTTGAAGGAACTTTTAAGGGAATTCAAGGATGTGTTCCCAGATGATTTGCCACCAGGGCTACCGCCAACACGTTTTGTGCAACATGGCATAGACGTGGTTGCAGGCAGTAAGCCAGTGAGTAAACCGCCTTATCGAATGAGTCATTCGGAGGCTGAGGTGGAACGACAGCTTGCTGACTATCTCAGTAGAGGGTTTATTCAACCAAGTTCTTCACCATGGGCCTCTCCCATTTTCTTAGTAAAGACAAAGGACGGTACTATGCGCATGTGCGTAGAATACCGTGGATTAAATGTTGTTACTGTTAAGAACAAGTACCCATTGCCACGAGTAGATGAGTTGTTTGATAAGCTCACCCACGCTCGTATATTTTCAAAGATTGATTTAAGATCTGGGTATCATCAAGTACGCATTAGGCTTGCAGATATACCCAAAACAGCGTTCCGAACAAGGTTTGGACATTATGAGTTTTTGGTAATGCCCTTTGGGCTAACCAATGCTCCAGCTACGTTCATGACACTCATGGATAGTGTCTTGAGACCATACTTGGAAAAGTTTGTTATCGTTTTCCTTGATGACATTCTTGTATATAGTGCATCTGAGGAAGGGCACTTAGTACATTTGAAACAAGTGTTTCATTTGTTACGCCAAAATCAGTTATATGCCAAGGAATCCAAATGTGATTTCCTCAAGGAGGAAATTCACTACTTGGGGCATGTTATTTCGGCTGCAGGGTTACACGTGGATCAATCCAAGGTGGATGCCATTCGGAGGTGGCCCTCTCCCAAAAATTTGGAAGAGCTCCAGATTTTTTTAGGCTTTGCAGGTTTTTATCGTCGATTAGTTAAAACCTATGCCCATATTGTTGTTCCCATGACAGATCAACTGAAAGCCAAGGGCAAGGCCTTTCATTGGGGATTAGAACAACAGCAAAGTTTTGACAAACTTAAGGACACATTAGCCACAGCTCCGGTTTTGGCTATTGTGGATCCCTTAAAGCCATTCGTTTTGAAAACGGATGCTAGTAATCGTGCGATTGGAGCAGTCCTTCTGTAGGAGGGAAGGCCAATTGCATTTGAAAGCAAGAAGCTGGATTCAGCACAGCAGAATTACTCTGCTTACGAACGCGAGCTCTATGCAATCGTGTCTGCTTTAAAGACATGGCGACATTATTTGTATAGTGCACAGTTCGAGATTGTGTTAGACCATGATAGTATCAAGTGGTTTACACAAAAAAGTGATTTGAAGGGTCGCAAGGCCAGGTGGGCTGAGATTCTTCAGGAGTAGGACGCCAAGCTACGATATCGCAAAGGGCGGTACAATGTAGTGGTTGATGCTCTCAGCCGAATGCCAGAGATCAACTCTCTCCTTTCACGGAATTGTGGAGTGAGTTTTTGGAATCTCTCAAAGGTAAGTGCGAGCATGATACTGCATACTCCAAGTTGTGGAGCTCTGTTAGAAAGAGGGATCCTTCTCACTCCAATGTTGGTAGTGGTTTTGTTTCCTCCAAACCCAGTTCTCCTCTTTCGAGTGATGAACTGCAGAGATGGAAAAATATTTCCATAGATGATGGGTACCTACTCCACAAGGGGAGAGTGTGTGTACCGACGGACGCGGACATTTGGTGCCAAATTCTTTATGAATGTCACGATAGTCCAAGTGCAGGGCACCCGGGAATTAAGAAAACTTATGCACTCGTAAGACGACAGTTTTACTGGCCAGGTTTACATGGGTATGTTCAAGACTATGTCTTGCATTGCCAAAAATGTCAAGTTAATAAAGTAGAGTGCCTGAAAGAAGGAGGACTCTTACATCCTTTAGAGATTCCCAATGGTAAATGGGAAAGTATCTCCATGGATTTTATTGTGGGTTTACCAACCACTATTCGAGGACATGACTCGGTATGGGTGGTCGTAGACCGGTTGACTAAACTTTGTCAGTTTATTCCAACCAAGTCAACCATTAAGACTCCAGAATTAGCTAAGTTATTTGTGGACAATCTTTACCGGTTGTATGGATTGCCAAGTAACATTGTGAGTGATCGTGATCCCGAGTTTAACAGTCATTTTTGGAGGGCTGTTTTTAAACGATTGGGTACACAACTTAATTTAAGTACGGCTGATCACCCTGAAACAGATGGTCAGACGGAACAAGTCAACCAAGTGCTAGAGGATATGCTACGAGCATACGTTGGCAAGAAGCAATCAGATTGGGAAGATTATCTTCCTATTCTTGAGTTTGCATATAATAGTGCTAAGCATGTTACAACTGGTTTTAGTCCATTCATGCTTATGTATGGTTTTCAACCTAGATCACCAGTGACGGTGGGGTTGGCAACTGAGAAGCTCCAACAGGTCAAGGAGTTTCTCCAAGATCATATGGAAATGCTGAGACTTGCTCGTCAAAATGTTCGACAAGCACAGGATTGGTATAAGAAGTATGCTAATGAGAAACGTCGGCAAGTTACCTTCACGGAAGGTGAAGAGGTATTTTTTTGTGTGCCAGAGCATTCAGAAAGTCTGAAGACTGGACCCACATCCAAATTATCTCCACGTTATTGCGGGCCATTCAAGACACACAACTCTTTGCTAGCCAATGCATGTGAAGTATTACAATAGTGAATACACAAGTAGTGAATGCATGTGGTGTATCAAAGTAGTGAATTGACCTTGTGCATCCTTACTTTAGCTCTAAATAGTTGATATTATACTAGGTGTCTAAATTATTGATTCCATACTATATATGTCCTCGTTTCCCAGTACTAGGTGTCAGTATGAAGTTGTCAAGACCTACAAGATTACAGTCCAAGCGTCAATAAGCTAGGGAGCAAACTGCAGACAACTTGAACTAACTTATCGTCTATATGCTAGGCCATGGTCTGAAATTACTGCATTGTATAAAGGTTGGAGCATGCAATGTGACATCTTTGCTCACAATCTAAAAATCTGTCCCTCCTGCACGACAGCATACCTCACATATATAGGGATTAACGAGGTCGACAAAAAACTGAAATAGACACTACTGCTGCTCTCACTTGTGTATTATCATTGGGTGCTTTTCCATCGGAGCGGCAACAACAAGACTTAGCAGCATTGCATCTACAATCCATTACTAGTTCAAGATACCAGTCTTGAATCGATAGTATCCCCTCTCTATTCATGAGACCGATGAGTGATATTTGGACATAAAAGAGGAAGATATTATAATTATAGACGAGCTATCCGTGTTAATCCAAACGAATTTTTACCTATCGTAAGACAAAATGTCAACATAGAAAGTAGGACATTGGCAGATCCCTTCAACAACAAATGTGTTCTCTTGCACAATGACCTTGCCCAACTATTCCCAGTTTGTAGTCACGCATGGGAGCTTTGTAACAAATGCCATATATTCACAAGCTCGATCCAGAGGCTACTTGCAAGTTTATACAAGATGTCATGCTTGGTAAGACATGCAACGGACCTTAAATTGCTTATGTTCTTGACCATTATTTCTGAAATAAAACCAGACTTCCTAGATGAGATCAAGTGTACCTTGGGTGCATGTATTTTAGATGAATCAAACTGACATTACAAAACTTGAAATGAATGTCAATTTGAATGTGTCATGTTATATTCTATAGATGTTATATAGCAAGGCCCACCAAGGAAGACTAGTTTCTCTACTAGAGCCCATCAAAAACCCAATAATCGAGCATCTTTGTGTCTAGAAAGAATCTTTGTGCATCATTGAGCTTGAGTGCAAAGAATCTATCATTGAGATTTGAATGGTTTCTCTACTAGAGCCTATGAAAAACCCAATAATCGAGCATCTTTGTGTCTAAGGAAAAAAACTCCAAGTCCTGGCGTGGCCCTATATTCCAGTAGGCTTTTGTTTGGTTTGGAATAGCTAGCTATCAATGGAGGCAAGAGAGCATCGCAGACTGCAGGAAACCCGCTGCATGCATGCTCATCTACGACCTCATGCAACGTCAAGTTCATTGCCCACGTGTCTACTGTTTCAATTGCGCACGTGTGGTGCCGGGTCATCGCTCATCTGATGATAGATGATGGCTGCTGATATACAAAGTCAACATCCGGCAGGCCAGGCGCTATTATATACATAGCTGCACCAGCACCAATACTCTTATCAAGCAGCAAGTGTACAGATCTCTCCATCCCTCCCCCCCACTATCGAACTCTGTCATAAGACTCTCTCTCTCTCAACTGATCATCTCTCCCTTTCTCTGTGGCTCGCACACGCACCTGCCACGCCCACGTCAGCCCGCACACACACACATACAAATCGACGCCATCATGCATAATCACTCTCAAGGGTCAGCTCATGCGTTGTTGTTGAAGAGGCAGCAGTCAATCCAGGTCGCCCTAAACGTTGCCCTCATGTTGTTAATACTCGTGATGCCAGCAGCCCACGCAGGACGGGCGGCATCCTGGAGCCTCGTGCAGTCCAGGCCCCTGGAGTACTATGTCCAAGTGGGGCTGCCCCCCCCTGACATGGACACCCTCATCGCTCCCATTGACCCCACCGGCTCCACGGGCACCTTCGGCCAGACACAGCTCTTCGCCTTCAATGTCACGCACGGCGCTGACCCAGCCTCCACGCTCCTCAGCTCCATGCGTGGTTACACCGTCCAAGCCAGCTCCACCGCCGACTTCCACGGCGTCGAAGTGGAGGTCCTCGCCTTCGACGATGGCTCGCTCAATGGCACCATCAGCCTGCAAGGCCTCATCAACGCTGGCACTAACGAGATCGCCATTGTTGGCGGCACCGGAAACTTTCGAGGCGCTCGCGGCTACGGCATCGTCACATTCCTCAACTCCACTGCCACCCTTGCACTTTACCACCACCAGCTCTTCTT
Source organism: Adiantum capillus-veneris (assembly GCF_014529385.1). Taxonomy (NCBI): domain Eukaryota; kingdom Viridiplantae; phylum Streptophyta; class Polypodiopsida; order Polypodiales; family Pteridaceae; genus Adiantum; species Adiantum capillus-veneris. The sequence continues at coordinate 49,320,831 of NC_140958.1, read as the reverse complement.
CCTCTAGATGACAGATGACAGCTTCCTAATATCACCCTTTGCGCCGGCCGTAGAAGCTTAACTCACCCAGCCTTTAATATGCACTGCCATCCATCAGCTCACCCATCAACTGTACCATTTTGTGTTCATATAATATACAAAGAGCTAACGGTTGAACATATAAAAATAGTCCATTGGATATGTAGAATGCAGCAGATAGGTTTAGGTCAAATACTCTTATTTTACCTCATCATTGATATATGCTTGGATAAATGACATTCTGCAACCTCATATACTAGGAAATTTCGACTTTGCGTACATTTGAATATAGAAAGATGGTGTATTAGATCACCTACACACCTTGGGAGTATATGACTCTCAAAACAATTTTATAGCCATGAAATTTGTGCAATTAATGGGTGGTACGACTATTAAAATTCAACGTATAGCTTCTATCATGCACTAATTTTTTGAGAGGTTGTGCCACCAATTTCTTTGAACCATCCAATAATCTTCTTCACCTCATGATCCAATGTGATATTGATGTGATGCATGTCCAATTGATCTGATGAGTGGACTTTCTATCCACTTAATCACCTAGTAGACATACCTACGGCCCCCAATTATGGATACTCCCTTTGTGATAGCTTTCGAGTGTGATTAAGAGATTTTTTAAAACAAAATTTAATAGAGTTTCTTTTGTAGCCACGCTCTCATGCTAGTTTTATCATTATTATTTTAAATTACATAGGGTTTCTTTTGTAGCCATGCTCTTATACTAGTTTTATCATTAATCTTTTTAAATTTCATAGGCTTTCCTTTGTCCACACCCTCTCAAGCTAATTTTCATCTGAAAAGAAAGTACCATCTATTCAGTGTAGTGTTCCCACACAATTTGAGGCTTTGAAATCTAAACTTTTCTTCATTGTATCTCAATTATAGACTCGCACAAACCCAAAGCTTTGAATATCCATAAGGTGCACAAAACTCGCACATCCACATTAGAATTGGAAAGAATTTAGAAACGAGGATAAATGCCACCACTTGTCCAATTGATCACATTTAATACACTAAAATATGATAATAGCCCCACTCTGTAACAGAATATGGCTATAACATTGATTGTATCGGAATTAAATTAACAATAGTGAGAATTTCCTTAAAAGAATTCTTAAAGAGCATAAGGAGAGCAGTGGATTAAAGGTAGAAAAATGAACATTACACCTGGCATGAACAATACTTGTAAAAGAAAGAGAGAGAGAGAGAGAGAGAGAGAGAGAGAGAGAGAAAATTAGAGAAATTGACAATAGTTGAAGACGAGATTTACTTGAAGCCGATTCCCCCCTCCAAAAGGCTTTTGTATTATAGATTCTCCCTTAAAGAGAGACTTGATACAATACATCTTTGTGCTCCTTGAGAGCTTGTTGATGCATGAAGATGGTAAACTTCATGCACAAAATTTATGCCAGTACTACCTTGCAAAAACAAAAACAAGACCTCAAACAACTTCAAAGGTGGAGAGAGCTAGCAGGGAGTGAGGGATGGAAAGAGGAAAAAGAAGTACCATACGAGAAAGAAGTAGTTTCCTCACGATAGATTACTCTTGGAGCTTAGCTTAGCATAGTAATATAGATGGTAGAGAAGATGAGCATGCCATTGAAGCTTGACTCTTGGTTAGATTTGCATCCCATAGCCAAGAGGTGTTGGTGTAGGCTCTCTACGTTTCAAACTTGGAGAAGGAGATGGAGTAATTCTTGCTCAACACAATGAGAGAGAGTGTGAGTGTCATGTGAGAATAACCCAAAATGAGTCCCCTCCTTGCCTAAGTAGACCCCTCTGTCTCTTTACTCATGCTTGATCACTATTGGCCCTTGCCAAGCCTGGCCAATCACAGGCTATGATCATTTCAGGCAATAGAGATAGCATTTGGACATGTTTCCTTCTTTTCCCTTTTGAGAGAGAGAGCTTAGTAATTAATAAAATGCATCTAAATTCTCATTGGACCTCCCTAAAGACCATCCAATAGGATTCATGCACACCATGAGTACAACATGGGTAGCCTTGAGTGTGTGAGTGAGTGTGTGTGTGTGTGTGTGTGTGTGTGTGTGTGTGTGTGTTCTCTCTCATGTCCCTACCTTTAGGGATCGCCCCCTCCTTTGTAGGAGTCATGCTTGACTTTGAACACCTCAAGCACCTTAGTCATCAAGCACGAGAAGCACCTCAAGCACCTTAGTCAACTCAAGCAAGGCAAGCACCTCAAGCACATGCCTAGCTTGCCTAAGGTTTAAAGTACCTAAAGGTCATAGGTCTAAGGACTTTTAACACTAACCTTTGGAGGTATTTTAATCTCCATTATCTGCTCATTTCTCTTTGATAGACCATCTCTCTTTTGGACACTTAATGAGAGGTAGACTTCTCTCCCTTTTGGTTTCATGTTGAGATAGATCTAAAACCACATATCGATATTCTAACTCTTGTTCCCTTTCATTTTCCCACATTAAATGCTCAATTCAATATGAGAAAATCATAAGATACGTAGATATTAGATTTTATGACATTACACTACAAGAGGTCACTTAAATTTCGACGCCAAATTATCGGTGACAATGGCGGGCGTCGGTATATGTGCAGATAAGTATGGAAGGAAATGAAAATTTTAAACATTTTTATCTTTAAAATTTTCACTCTTGTAGCCATGATTTTTTCGACGCTTATATACATATGTATTCCGATGCCTCTTCCGATGTTTAATCCTGCACCTGCAAGAGCGCCTGACTGACGGAACCTGCAAAAACCGAAATACGGGTCTTTCCCTGAGCATTTATCTAATTTGTGTGCCTCTCCTCTTGGTATCACCCTCCTCACCTACTGCAGATCTGGTGCCCAACAACTTGCCGGAGGTGAGAATGTTGCTTGTTGACTACTCCTTAGCATCCATTAGGAATAGAATGGGGGTCTATGAGGGCCTCTTTATTTGGCAATTTAAAGAGGTCAAACCTTTAGTATTAAGAAAGTAATCAAAGGACAACTTTTGAATTCAAACATGCCAAACGGCTAGTTTATTTAAATTTAAATTTCTCGCCCAAAATGGAATTAAAAATCTAGCAGGTAAAACCATATCATGTAGCATATCTATGGAAAGAATTCAATGCGTAGATTGTAGATCTATCATCTCTGCTCAAATCGAAGATCATATGTGGAAGTTATGGAAGGCCAAAAATCATAAAATTCTCCACCTCCTTTTTGGGGGGAAAAGTGCATCCTTTGACCACTCTTACACATCCCTTACACACCCACCATTCTAGTACACATGGCATACACCTATTTGTCAAACTGTTAATCACTTCCATATGCTCATGGCAAATAAAGAGGCCCTCCTATACCCCATCCTCTTCCTAATGAAGCTGAGATTCTTTTCAAGTTTGCTTGTAGGTTTATGGTTTAGGGTTTAACATAGTGTGTGTGTGTGTGTGTGTGTGTGTGTGTGTGCGCGCGTGCGTTTTTGCAGGTTTGAACAAGACTCATTTGTGCTCAAAAAGGCTGCGTGCGAGTGCTCGAAAGTTTTATGCATATTAAATTACTTTAAAATTATATTGTATATTGACAAAATAAAATTTCATTAATTAGGATTTCTATGCTTAAATTTTCATGCAATTTTGTTTAGAAATTATGCTTTGAAAAAAAATTGTTTTGAAATTATGGTTTGGGGTAATTTTGATTTGAAATTATGCTATGGAAGAATTTTGTATGCTTTGAAGAAAATTTGTTTCAAAATTATGCTATGGAAAAATTCTTTTTTGAAATATTGTTTTGAAATTATGTTTTGAAGAAATTTTCTTTTGAAATTACGCTACCATGTAAGGTTATAGGTTTTGGTAAGGTGTAGTTTTGGTTATAGGATAGGTTAGGGTATAGGTTATATGTTAAGTTATAGGTCATACGTTAGGTTAGGTTAGGTTAGGTAAGGTTAGATTAGGTTTAGGTTATAGGTTAAGTTAAGTTAGTTTATGGGTTAGATTATAGACTATGTTAGGTTAGTTTATAGGTTAATTAGGTTAGGTTAGATTAGGTTATAGGTTAGGTTATAGGTCAGGTTTAGGCAACATGTTAGGTTAAAGGTTAGGTTAATTAGGACTCTATCCTACTATGGATAAGGGTATCACTCCTCGCCAACAAGGTCTCATCAAAGGAGAATCTATTTAAGATAGCACCTTGACATCAATGGTTGGATTAGAATACACACCATTCACCATGCAAGATTGTGTCGGTTATAGGTTAGGTTATAGTTAGCGATGTGAGCAGATGGAAACACACACAACGCCTCTATAATCACCTGACACACACTCGTGGGATAATACACACACACACTATGGGGCATCACTCGGCTTACAAAATCCACCTGGCTGAGACAAGGAACACACCGATGGAGTGAGAGGAGAGAGACTATCCACTTGATTGACTTAGGGAACACACAGATGGAGTGAGAGGAGAGAGACTATCCATCTGTCCACTCAACACACACAAACACATACGTATACACAATTCAACTCAAAGAAGGAAGATTTTTTATGCTTAGATACAATTGAGCTTGGGTCAACACCAATGGGGCAAATAGCTCACACCATATGGATGAAATATGCCATATACAATTTGAGCAAAGGCTTCACTCACAGGAGAAATTTACACAACAAATGCATCTCAAAAACAATAAAACATTTGGCAAAATGGACAGCACGATTGCGTCGAGAATGGCCAAAAGTCCCAGTCTACAATATCAAAGTGCTCAAATCCGAGCTCGGATAAGTAGTTTATGGACAAAACAGGCTCCAAAAACAACAAAAACTGAGTTACAGTTGTTCCTCCTTTTCTCTCCATGTTTTTTCCAATTTTTTCTCAGGGTTTTCAATGTCCACACTTCACTTTATCCCTTGGGCATCTTTGGCCTTTTGATTGGCCTCAAACGGACCTTGAACAGGCCAAAACCCTTCTACATCCATTCGCACAACTGGCACTAAACATTTCTCAATCATGCATCCCACAATCACGTAAAGTGGCCCCCAAATATAGTTCTCAAAATTACCTTTTTGCATAATTCATCACAAGAAAACACTCCTGTTGTGTCCTCACTTATCCATGTTGTCATGCCGCTCCGCTTCCAAGACAAAAAAATGAGCAAAGGAATGCCAATTAGGCTTATTTGAATCCTACATGATTATTCAGCAGTTATAAGGGCTTGGTAACAAGCCAATTTTAAGCTAAAAGTGTGCTAGATGCAGCTCTAAGGGCCAAAAGATGTCTTGGTAATTCTAAACAGTGAGTATGCTTGAAGTGGTCTTAGCTGGGATTTTATTGAAGTGGTCCTCAAAGTGCTCTACAGGCCTGTCTTTACGGCTCGTCAATCGGAGCTACATATAAGAAGTCATGATAGTTTTATCTGAGTTAGTAGCAGATCCATACCGGATCGACCACCCACTAATAAAAGGTCAAAGATGATAGGAATGCATGGGTCCAAAATACTCACTTCCAGGAGCATGTCAGTCTTTCGAGTTTGTCAATCGGGGTTTCGGTTTGCAAGATATGGCCAGGTTAAGTATCACCGAGGTGTTGGAATTAGGGTTGCAGAGAGACACACACAGCTTGGAGAAGACAAAGGAAGCTCAAGGCACACAATACTGAGTGTGTTACTTAGTGTGCAATCGAAAGATAGCTAGATAGCCCTAGAGTGATGGGCGTATATACAATGCACGGGGGAAAAAACCTCTTTAGGAGGGAAAAAATGCCCCGACGGTCCTAGTCTGTTCACACACATCACTACCACATGTATATGGTAACAAATCCCCCCTGGAGTGATGCGGTGAATGAGAGCTGGCACATGAGTAAAGGGAAGTGCCATGCCCTGAGGGCAGGATTAGTCCACAAAGGGGAGTAAGCCCAAAGCTTTGCGGAAAGCTTCAAGCTTCTCATGAGACAATGCCTTTGTGAAAAGATCTGCAAGGTTGTCCTGTGTTGGCACATAAGCCAAGCTGATATCTCCTGCTGAGAGCCTCTCCTTGACATAGTGGTAATGCACCTCAATGTGCTTTGTGCGAGCATGAAAAATTGGGTTCCTCGCAACTGCCAATGCGCTCTGACTGTCAGTGTAGATAGTGTTGGCAGTGTCCTGTCCAACACCCAAATCAGCCATAAGGCGTCTGAGCCATACACACTCAATCGTAGCTGTGAAGACTGCCTGGTACTCAGCCTCACAACTCGAAGTGGCCACAGTAGGTTTCTTCTTTCTCAACCATGATATACATGAACTGCCAAGCATGAAAAAAAAAGCCACTTGTGGACACTCGCGTGTCAAAACAACCAGTCCAATCTGAGTCCGAAAAAGCATGTAAGTCTGGCGGCAATGATCCCCCCTTGGGATAAAACAAGCCCAGATGTAAAGTGCCACTAAGGTAGTGGAAAATCCTCTTGACAGCCTGCCAATGCTTAGACCCTGGGCTATGCATAAATCTGCTGACCTATGAGACTACAAACTGAATATCCGGCCTCGTGTTGCATACATAAATGAGGCAGCCAACAGCAGCTTGGTAAAGAGTGACATCAACAGGATCTCCAACATCATGTAGACTCAACTTTAAACCTATTTCCATGGGAGTGGCGATAGGTTTGCAATCCTCAAGTCCAAACTTACATAGCAATGTCTCTATGTAACTTTTCTGACACAAGGCAATACCACCATCACACTGCTTAAACTGTATACCCAAGTAATGATGCAACATCCCCAAATATTTCATCTTGAAAGTAGCATTCAAAACAACCTTAAATTTAGCAACATGTCTCTCATTTGGTCCAGTGATCAGCAAATCATCAACATACCACAATGAGAAGTACATCACCCTCACGCTTTACATACAATGTGCTTTCTGTTGGACTGTTACGAAAGCCTCGCTTAACCAAATCAGTGTCAGCTTTCTCATACCAAGCACGAGGAGATTGCTTCAACCCGTACAAAGCCTTCTTACATATGCACACTTTGTCCTCTTGTCCTTTTATGACAAAACCGCGAGGCTACGTTACATTAAAACTTCCTCAAATATGTCACCATTGAAGAAAGCAGTAACAATGTCTGATTGATGTACATCCCAACCAAAATGATCTTCCAATGCACATAGAAAACATACAGTAGTCATACGACAAGTGGGAGAAAAAGTCTCTTCATAATCTATGCCTTTTTGCTGTGCATAACCTTTTGCAACAAGTCGAGCCTTATCGCGAAAATGGCCTTTTTGCTAGGAGGGAAATCACATAAAGTCCATGTGTTATTTTCTATAAGTGCATCATATTCTGATTGCATGGCAGCCATCCAATTTTCTGAATTCTGTGCTTCATCAAAAGACAGAGGCTCCTCAACATCATGTAAGCTAGATACAGCCAAAGGATAACAATCTGATGCATAAGATGCATGGCGAGAGCCTGAACAAGTACGAATAGACAAAGGTGCATCGAATTTACTGTCACGCAAACATTAGGAAAAAAATGGACTCTCCATGGGCCTTGTAAGAATCTCTAATTTAAAGGAAGCCTGCCAAGATTAAGGGGGACAAAGGCTTTGAATGGGGCTATTTTGGTAGGGTCTCCTCCACCTTTGACCCCTAAAAAGGTAGGGGGAAGGGGGGGGGGGGGGGGGGGGGGGGGGGGTAACCATTCAAAAAGTAGGGAAGGGGGGGTAAACCATTTGAAAAGTAGGGGGGTAGGGGGTCTTCTCTCTCTAGATTTTTGGCCAACTTGTAAGTGGCCTCTTAACTCTCCCATGCCACCTAAGCAAATCCGTGGATCAAAGAGGTAAAAAAAAATGACTTTTTTTCAAAAACTTTCAAAAAAATCTATTCCCCCCTAAAAAGTACCCCCAACATATACACATAATAAGAAAAATAAATTTAAGTTAAATTACTCATAATTCAACATTTTTTGACTCCCTCCAAAACTTTTAAGAAATTCCCCCCAAAATTGAAAACTTTCCCTCCTAATCTAATCTCCTCTCCTACACCCATCCCCCTTGCACTTGCACTTGGTGCACCTACACACCCATCTCTCCATCCTTCAAGCTCCATCTCTCCATCCTACAATGCCTCTTGACGACGTGACCAATGTCCCAGCAAGCTCTTCACGCGGTAGGTCTCCAGGGCTTTTCCTACGCCTACCTCAAGAGTATGTTCCGACAAAGAAAACATGCTTGGGTACATTACCTTCAGCCAACGAACGCCGCGCTCAAGGGGAGAAGAATGTGGATCTCTGGACAGACGGATGCTTGTATCCAAAGGATCCTTCTCTCAATGTTCATCCATCTTTTACAAACATTCCATCACTGTTGCAATACGTTGGAAATGGAGAGCAAGGTTTGTTGGCTACTACAAGAGACTCAACAAACACGAGATTGCGCGGTCCGAGATCTACTTGCGTCATTGGTAGTTGCTCAATGGGAGTTTCCACAATCTTCAAGATTAGATGCAAACAGCTACTAGTGCCCTTGAGGAGGCAAAGAGCACCATCACAACCAAGGAAAATGTAATTAAAAAGCTTGAGGATACTCTTTCACACATAAAGAGTACTGCCATGGGAGGTAGGGTGAGGAAACGAGAGTTGTCCGAAATTCAGACTCTTGCACCACGTGGAGGTGCAAGAAAACGAAGGGTGACAGCTATGAGGTAACATGTTCTGTCCCTCATGTTCTTTAAGTCTAATACCACTCATCATTGTTGTTTTTGGCAATAGGAACTTTGTCCAAGAAACGTGCGGCGGCGAGAATGCGTCAACTAGGGCTACTTTACTTCGTTCTTGTTTCAACAAAGAGGATTTTATTGGGATGCTTGATGCTCTAGAGGCAAAACACTTGAAAGACGCAATCACTAAGAGAGTTCTTAGTGATTTTTCTAATATTGTCACTGATCTAGATGTTCAAGATATTTGTGATGTTGTTGGGATTAGTACCAAGGGATATCAAGCAATACATCAAGTGTTAAAAGATGCATTAAGAAGTTGAGGAGTCACGGAAAACCTATTTCCACTTCCTGACAGAGTGGCGATTGCCAAGAAGGTGTCAAATGAAGATGTTGTTCACCGATTAGGGGACTACTTGTATATTGAAGACACGATGCGTCTTCAGCCGCTCCGTAGCAAATTAGTTTAGAGTTGCCTACATGCTCTATGATGTGTCATAACATGCATTCTGAGGCTTTATATTGTTGGCAGTTCTTAAAGGCAAGCTTGTGTTCGTGCTGAAGTTGGATGAGTGTGTAATTGTTAAAGGGAGAAAGTTGGAGAGAATGAGCATCACGCTTATGAATGAAGCCCTAGCTTATGCCAAGAAATCTTGCAGTTCGAGTGAAGCAACAAAGCCCTCTTTTAGTGTACAATCAGAGAAGGATATATGGTGGCTTGGTGCAATTGAAGTTCCGAAAGAGACACATGAAGTCCTTGCATGGATTTTTAGTAGAATCCCATGGGTCACAAAGGTCATTAAAGCTCAAATAAACGGTGAGAAGCTCATGGTTCCAGGACGTGGGGAGTTTGATGTTGAATGGCATTTAGGTGGTGATCTAAAGACCATAAAGTGCATGCTTGGATGCAAACAAGGTGCAAATTATTTACTTCCCTGTCCATTCTGTACGAAATGGAACAAGACAAGTCGAGCAACTCAAGTGGAAGGTCAGGACAAAGATAATGATGACCATATAAATAGGGAGTGGCAAACTTCGGTTCTTTCATGTGATATGCTGCAGGTGCCCAATAGGGATAGCAAAGATCCTGGATGGAACCCCATAATTCCCTTCTCCCTCAACAATGTTCACTTTTGTACATTGCATGCGTTTATGCAAATATTTGATAGGATCCTAAAGCATCACATTGATTATGCTTTCACAATGAAGCCCCTTCAACGGTCAAAAGACTCCTTGCAGGGGGTGGAGATGCTCCTTAATGAGATTGGATGTCACCGATCAAGGGTGAACATTGTAGCAGAGACTTGTAGGGAGAAGACATATGAGGTGGCACAGAAGGTTTCCATGAATGGAGCCAAGGCACGTCGATTTTTCAAGAAGATGTCAAAGTCTTCAATGCAGGTATCCAAGGCAAGTGTTGATCTAGCAAGTGAGAAGCGGTGGGAGTTGTGGAAAGATTTGTGTTCATGCACGACGGACAAAGATCCCAATGTGGAGGTTGCTAACCAACGTAAGCTAGTATGGTCATCCTTTTAAAAGGTTGTGCAATTGATGAATCTTTCAAGCACCACCGTTGAGCAGCGAGAGGAATTCAAGAAGTTGCTTTATGAATTCACAAAGGCCGCTAAGGACGGATGGTCTGAAAGCAAGATTACACACTACATGGTTTGTTTTAACGGACTTAATACATATGCAATGTTTGAAAATGCAACTTTTCTATTAGCTTATCTCCTTCTTGGTTGTTTTAGCACATTCTCTATGCGCATGGTGCATACTTCATGGACAGCTATGGTTCGCTTGATATATGGAGTACACAAGGCATGGAGAAGTCCCACTATTGAGCAAAAGGAGTCTACTTCAAGAATACTCGGCATGGTGGTGGTAGTTCACACTCCAACTACCTCCAACAGATGTTTAACTGGTTTTTTAGGCACACCTTTGGGAGAACTCGTACTATTGAGAAGGCAAGAGAGTCAATGTTTGCAAAGCAGTTACGTAACGCGTCCTGTACTGCAGCATCCGAGAAGTGGAAACGCTCACGAGCGTCCCTGGGCCATGAAGCTTGGCGTGCAACTAAGTATCGAAAAGGCAGCGTTTGGGCATCGCGTCAGCTGTCCGCATGATCCAGGTTTAGTTGTTAAATTCAATTGGTTTATTTGAGTTTCACTCAATTGGCCGCATAGTGTGAAAGGGCCCAAAGCTCAAAAAAACCTATTTAAAGGTTGAAGGCGCTCATTTTGTCATTTTCCCTACTTGGTGCTACCATCGCAAGAACAAAACAAACGGCTAGGATTGCATATCCAGAGGGGCCGGATGGCCAACGACTCAAAGGTACAGCAATAGAAGCTGGAACTTCACAAGCTCAAGGTGAAGTCCACACAGAAGAAGCTGGAGCTTCAAATCGGCATGGCCAGTCCTTTACAGCAGCAAAAGAGAGACGGAAGCATCGCCTTGTTGTCTATTCATCGGACTCCAATGATTCTGATGGCAACAGGGAGGATGAGAGCGACCAAGGCAAAGAAACAAATAGCCAAAAGCAACCGTTAGAAGGCTCCGAAGAGACGCAAATGGATGAAGATGCCCCATGGGTTGGCGTCCAAATACAAACTTATCAGGCTCACATGTCTATTGGGGGTAAGACACTTCCTAAAGGGAGTGGACCTACACCATCACATCCGGTCAATAGTGAAGAGCACGAATCAGATGGAGAGTGGGTGGAATCAGATTATGAGGTGTTGGAAGTGCCTGTGAAGAAAAAAAAGAGAAAGAGCATTGTCTACAAGAAGAGGAAGCAAGCTGCCCCAACTTGTGCCAAAAATGCACCTCCACGTTGACCTCAGAAGGTACGAAAGTGCAGCCGTGCTTTTGTGAAGATTCAACACTATCAAAAGAGCACCGAGCTCTTGATTCGGAGGGCCCCTTTTGCAAGGCTATGCAGGTAGGTTTTGCAATTGTACAACACTCAGTTTCGGATGGGCGCCGTGGCCATAGAGGCAATCCAAGAGGCAGCAGAGCAATATTTAACTAGCATATTTGAGGATTCTAACCTCTGTGCCATCCATGCAAAGCGTGTAACCATTATGCCCAAGAATATGCAGCTTGCTCGCCGTTTGCGGCATGAGGAGTTGTAATTAGGCATCAAACCTTTTTGTATTTACGGAACTCCAAGATTGGGAAGAATTTGAATACAAGCATCTTTTGATTGTATACCCCACTCTGTGCATTGTATTGGGAAGAATTTGAATTTAAGCATCTTTTATTGTATACCCCACTGCGCATTGTATTGTTTTAATTCTGTACCATTCAATGTAGCACTGGTCCAAGTTTTGTCTACCTTCTATTGTATGTATGTAGCCATTAGCTTGTTATTGTGAAAAATTGCCTACGTTTAGCACCTTGGCTAAGTGGGGCATGCACTTCTTGATGTATCCATGCTATGTGACTCACTATTGCATGGCAAAAGCATCTACAAAGTGTTGAAAATGGCTTGGAATGCCCCAAAACTGGCTGCCACAAGGGCGCGCATTTGGGGCTTCTAGAGGCCTATGGATGGACACAATGCACGCCCTTGTGACAGCCTTTCCTAGTGCTTTCCAGACACTTTCTAGTGGTTTCCAGACAATTTTGACAAGAAATAAGTATGTTTTGTTTGCTTCAATGCTTCAATTAGCATAGATACTTCTGGCAATCATCCCCCCTTAGTCCATGTCAGTCATATACTCCAAAAAGGGCTAGATATTGCCACATAGTTTACTCTTGTGGTTTGCGCGCATTTGCACACTTCATCTGCTAATGGAAGGCCCCAATGCGTGCCCTTGTGGCAGCATATTTTAGGGACTTCAATGCCCTTTACTAGGCACATCCATAAGTTTGGAAGCCTAGATATAACAAAGTATGCATTTTATAAATTTTAATGCCTGCCAAACCCTTTAGTAGTCATAGCAGAAATTATGGTGCTTCTCATACACAATGGAAGCCCAACGTATAAGAAATTCAAAACCTTGCAAGAAAGAGAGTCATAGACAACAAAATGTAGTTTCATTAAAGAAATCAATGCTTTACATGATATCCGGCTTTTGCTTTAGGATCTTTCTAATTACAATTTTTTGGCGCTTGGCCTTTTGGGGTGGCTCCCTGTTAAGTAAAGTGGTTGTGATTTCTTGGGTGTCATTAACCCCTACAGCTTGGTTCATGCCAACATGGGCAATAAGGCACCCGCAAAAGTTTACACCGAAAGTGGATATTGCAAAATCTTTCTTTACAAGCACTACAAGGTTGGCCGTTTGGGCAAGTGTTGTTAAACACAACGCCTTGGAGAGTGAACGGAGAGCAAAAATGTTGTAGCAACCATTGGGAGAGTAGTCGGCATGGACAAACACCACGACACCAATGGGAAGTGTGCTGAGGTAGTGAGCAAGTGCCGCTTGAGGTCCGAACGGCGTCCTCCTCCCCCCTGACCGTTGCGCCCATGCGTCAACCTCCAGAACATCCTGCAAAACATAGTTTTTCTGAGATAGGGCACAGAATTATGATATAACATTAACAAAATCATTTGTAACAATCAAATTTAAGTGAGCATCTATACCTCTTGTCTACGATCCTCCTCATCGGCATCCGGGTGCAAGTAAATATCCACACTTGACTTCCCCTTTGCATCGAGAAAAACAGGTGTTGCAGAAGGTGGTGGTGAATCCACTCTTGCGCGTTTAGCCAAACACATGGCTTGCACGGCCACAAACTCCTCCTCAGAGACCTTGGCCTACTCGGCCGCTGCCACCTCGGCTTGTGCGATCGCCACTGTGTCCGCCAAAGTATTCCCCATGGGCAGTAGGAGATCATCATCATGGGAGGTGGTGGTATCAAACTCAAACTTTCCATGGGCATCGAGGATGGCGAAACACTCATCCATGAGAAGCTCAAAGGATTTCTCGAGATCGTGCATAAACAAAAACTCCTCCCCACCCACCACAATGGAGGAGAAGCGGATAATGTCTACCTCAGGAATGGCATCCCGAGTGGTGGTTCCTTCTAGCGGTCCCGAGGATGAACCGACTGATGGAGAAGCCTCCAAGAGGCCTTGAATCCCTACAGGGTAGGTCAAGGCAAGCGTCCTCTCCTCTGCGGATGAGTCAATGGCCGTGGGCTTGGGGTCCTTCACATCAGCCAATACCCCGCCGATCTGCAAGTGTGGTAGCACTACATCAGGGCCTGCTGAGCACTCGTGAAGGAGGAAGATCATTAGGGCCTGGACAGAGAAAAAAGTGTTTTTGATCCTTCCCTTACGCATTGCTCGCACATCATCAGCTTCAAGCCGCACATATTGTCCGCCGGGTTGTGCTATGGTGGCAAAGCGTGCAAGCCGCTAATGAAATGGCCCGTCCCCTTGGTAGATGTGGTGGAGAAGGCCTTCAGGGACCCATTGCCCTGGCCGGTTTGGTAACTCAACAATGAATCTCCCCATGCACGTGGAAATGTATGAAGTAATGTGCTCAAGAGATTGAGAGTGGAGGGTCAAAGTGGTTTCCAAATCGGGTTGGGTTGTGAAAAATGCTTGAAGCTCAGGGCGATTTGTATGCCCAACCTCAGTAAGGATGCATCTAAAGCACTAGTAGCATCCATGTCTTCTCTTTGCGTGATTGGGTATGCTAGGTCTCTCTGCAATGCTGGGATGAAAATGGTGAAATGAGGAGGTGGTCCTCCTTATATAGACATATTCCATCTCGAAAAAAATAAAACTTATATGCATTTAAAAAATAAATTTAAACCACCTTAAAAATCAAGTACAACACCTTAAAATTTTTTAAAATCTTTAATAAAATATCCAATATATAAACGATTAAAGTTACAAGCCAATTCACTTAGACAAGATGATTTTGTCTGTAGCCCAATCTTTGTAAACAAGCATAGTGGCCTCCATCCGCCTTCCAATCTATACAACCAAAAAATGGACAATCAAAATACAAAAACCCACAGAAAATAAGAAAAGGTAGCTAAGCAAGCACAAAGCAGACCTTGCGTTGTTCTAGTTTGAAACTTGCAGTACCGACATCCTCGAATCCCATTATGACAAAGTGTTCCCGAAGATTGGCAAGAGTCCAATGCGGATTCACTGTAACCACCTCCACCTCATTATTGGGCATGCGGACACGAATTTCAAAGGATTGAACCTCTTCGGCTGTCAGCTGCAAGGGTATCCATTTGCTACATTTGTGCATCCACCTCTCATAGCTAAACCGTGCATACAAGGTGCACCTTGCTTTCAAATACCGAAGGCAAAGCTGTGTGGGGGACACATTGCACTTATAACGGTCACCATCATGCAAACCGTCAACATAGCCCCAATTGACACCTAGAATGGTGTCCATTGCATCTATGTAAACTTCTTTGCAAACAAACATTGTTGGTGTTTCTACAATCGGCAGAGAGCGGAATGCATGCACAAACAAATGAATGGGACAATGGCAACTGAGACCCACCAATCTGGTTGCCTTACCAAACTTTAGGGACCCTTGGAAATCTTGCAACACCTTGCGCTTGAAAGAAAGAAAAGACCAATGGTATGGAGTTGGCCATTCTACACTCTGCAATGAGGGTGTTTCGACGGCTTCTAACCTACCATAGCTTTGGCTTGACTTCGACACCACGTACTTGTGGGAGTACATGAATATTCGCTGCTCGGTAAGTTTTTTCGATGAAACATTAGGAAACATAATCTCCCCAATGTGAGCATGCACAACCATGAACGTACCTGAGAGGCACTCAAGCGGCTGCTCCTCAACTAAGAAGGATGGAAAAACATCTTTACAAATGCCCTTAGTTAAACATAATGATCACATAAACGTAAACATGACATATGCATGGGATAGCTAAACCATGAAAACTTACAATGAGGTGCAAATTGAGTTGAAGCTCTCTTCAGGTGGATCTCAGCTGTACTGTAGACGTGTTGCACAATGGCCACCATTCTGGACTTTGTTTCTTTGAATGCCAATAGCCGGCCCTTCCAATGACGTTCCAATACGCCTCGACACCGTACGCGATGAGGTCCAGCACGTGACGGTTGCATGTAGACCCATGCACCCTTCTTGAATACTTGTGGGATCCATACCCCCTTTGAGTCTTTTGTGTTGTGAAACACAATCTCCTCTATCTCTGGTTTGGGCCGTCTATGCGTAGACATGCTTGGGAAGTTGGGCTTAGGAAGGGATTTGAAAGAGTTGAGTACTGTGGAGAGAGAATGAGGAGCTGAGGGGAGGGTGAGGTGATCTGCCTATGGTGGCTATGGTGGCTTTGACAGTGGAGATAGAGAAAGAGGGGAGGAGTGAGAGGTAGAGAGGATAATGGAGTTGTGGGCTATGGAGTGTGGGACTGTAGAGGGTTGATGGAGGTGTGAGAGAAGGGGGAGCTATGGAGAGAGAGGAAGAGAGTGGTGGAAAGCTTTTGGCTATGGCTGCCTTGACTGTAGAGAGAGAATGGGAGGAGGGAGAAGAGGGAGAGTGTGGGAGAGAAAAGAAATGAGGGAGAGAGAGAAAAATGGATTTTGGGGGGAAAATTTGACTTTTTTAAGTTAGTTTATGTTTTGGGGCAGTTTTGAAGGCAAATGGGTCAACTTTGGAACTTTAAAAAAAAATTCAATTTTTAGGGTCCCTCCCTCTTTTATGACACCTCTCTCCTCCTATTTACCCCCCCCTAGCCTCTTTTATGACACCTCTCTCCTCCTATTTACCCCCCCCCCCCCCCCCCCCCCCCCCCCCCCCCCCCCCCAGCCTACCTTCCACCTCTCTCTAAGAACCAAGCATTAAAGAGGGAGACAATTAGGCTGTACCCCTACCATTCCTCCCCCGCTAGGTGATATCCCAAGAGCCTTCTCATTGGTTCTCCCTTAAGTCTTCACTAATAAAAAAGGCCCAAGGAGAGTCCATATTTTTTCTAATGAGTGTACACCAGCCATTTTTGCATACCTCTAGCCTGCTCATTGTCAGCCCTTTCCTCATCAAGTACATCATGTACATCTTCATTAGTAATAGGCTGATCTAAAACATTTTCAGAAACCCCCATAGGCTGTACATTTGCCTCATTGGAACTTACATTCGTATTTACACCACTGAAAAGAGGCAACAAAGTGTCATAAATGTCCTGTGAGATTACATTACTGTCTCTAGTACATGAAAGCAAGGGCTGAATAGAATCTTCCACAAACACTACATCCCGAGAAACCAGAATACGTTTTGTTTGCAGATGATACAACCTGTAACCTTTACTTTCAGCACTATAACCAACAAAAATACATTTGACAACCTTATCATCCAATTTTCTACGATGCACTTGTGGCACCAAAGCATATGCCAAACAGCCAAAAACACTCATGTGGTCAATAGAAGGCTTTCTATCATGCCATGCTTCATATGGATTAATAGAGTGCAAAGCTTTTTTAGGACACATGTTAAGTACATAACTGGCACACATGATGGCATAGAGCCAAAAAGAATGCGGCAAAGCTTGACTTTTGACCATATATCGTGCCATTTCCGTCAGTGACCTGTTTTTCCTCTCAGTAACACCATTTTGTTGAGGTGTATAAGGCACTATACATTGGTGTTTTATCCCACGACTAGCCAAAAATGCATTAAATTCATGAGACATATACTCCCCCCCTCGATCGGAACGGAGGGTGCCCATAGTACATTTCGAGAAATTTTCAGCCATAGCCAGAAATTGTTTGAAGCACATAAAAACTTTGAACTTCGATTTAAGCGGAAATACCCATGCATGCCTGGAGTAATCATCAATGAAAGTAATGAAGTATAGGTAATTGCCCAAGGACGGAGTTTGCATGGGCCCACAAACATCACTATGCACAAGCTGCAACCTGCATGTGGCCCGAACTGAACCATCCTTTGGAAATTTAGAACCCTACATCTTACCCAATATACAGCCTTCACAAACATGTTTGATAGGTGCTTCAAGAGGCGGCAAAGAAGCAACCATATCAGATTTCTGCAAACGCAGCAAACAAGCAAAATTCAAATGACCAAAACGTGCATGCCAAAGTTTTGCATCTGAAATAGCCCTTGAATCTGCAACAGCATTTGCAAAATTTTGTCCACACTTGTCATACAAAGTGAGCTTATACAGCCCACGGCACAAAAGCCCAGATGCAACAATTTCATCACCAAAACTGAGATCATGAACTGTACATCTGTCATCCACAAATTTGACTACAAGTCCACGTCTAGCAAGTGCGGATACAGACAAGAGATTCTTCTTGATCCCAGGTACATAAAGTGCATCAAAAAGTGTGAAGGAACTGCCATTAGCAGTAGTGAGCACAATCTTTGCACCTCGGCTTGTGCGATCGCCACTATGTCCGCCAAACTATTCCCCATGGGCAGTAGGAGATCATCATCATGGGAGGTGGTGGTATCAAACTCAAACTTGCCATGGGCATCGAGGATGGCGAAACACTCATCCATGAGAAGCTCAAAGGATTTCTCCAGATCGTGCATAAACACAAACTCCTCCCCACCCAGCACAATGGAGGAGAAGCGGGTAATCTCTACCTCAGGAATGGCATCCCGAGCGGTGGTTCCTTCTGGCGGTCCCAAGGATCTCAACCGATTGATGGAGAGGCCTCCAAGAGGCCTTGAATCCCTACAAGGTAGGTCAAGGCAAGCGTCCTTTCCTCTGTAGATGAGTCAATGGCCGCAGGCTTGGGGTCCTACACATCAGCCAATACCCCGGCGATCTGCAAGTGTGGTAGCACTACGTCATGGCCTGCTAGGCACTCGTGAAGGAGGAAGATCATTAGGGCCTGGACAGAGAAAAAAGTGTTTTTGATCCTTCCCTTACGCATTGCTCGCACATCATCAGCTTCAAGCCGCACATATTGTCCGCCGGGTTGTGCTATGGTGGCAAAGCGTGCAAGCCGCTAATGAAATGGCCCGTCCCCTTGGTAGATGTGGTGGAGAAGGCCTTCAGGGACCCATTGCCCTGGCCGGTTTGGTAACTCAACAATGAATCTCCCCATGCACGTGGAAATGTATGAAGTAATGTGCTCAAGAGATTGAGAGTGGAGGGTCAAAGTGGTTTCCAAATCGGGTTGGGTTGTGAAAAATGCTTGAAGCTCAGGGCGATTTGTATGCCCAACCTCAGTAAGGATGCATCTAAAGCACTAGTAGCATCCATGTCTTCTCTTTGCGTGATTGGGTATGCTAGGTCTCTCTGCAATGCTGGGATGAAAATGGTGAAATGAGGAGGTGGTCCTCCTTATATAGACATATTCCATCTCGAAAAAAATAAAACTTATATGCATTTAAAAAATAAATTTAAACCACATTAAAAATCAAGTACAACACCTTAAAAATTTTTAAAATCTTTAATAAAATATCCAATATATAAACGATTAAAGTTACAATCCAATTCACTTAGACAAGATGATTTTGTCTGTAGCCCAATCTTTGTAAACAAGCATAGTGGCCTCCATCCGCCTTCCAATCTATACAACCAAAAAATGGGCAATCAAAATACAAAAACCCACAGAAAATAAGAAAAGGTAGCTAAGCAAGCACAAAGCAGTCCTTGCGTTGTACTAGTTTGAAACTTGAATTACCGACATCCTCGAATCCCATTATGACAAAGTGTTCCCGAAGATTGGCAAGAGTCCAATGCGGATTCATTGTAACCACCTCCACCTCATTATTGGGCATGCGGACACGAATTTCAAAGGATTGAACCTCTTCGGCTGTCAGCTGCAAGGGTATCCATTTGCTACATTTGTGCATTCACCTCTCGTAGCTAAACCGTGCATACAAGGTGCACCTTGCTTTCAAATACCGAAGGCAAAGCTGTGTGGGGGACACATTGCACTTATAACGGTCACGATCATGCAAACCGTCAACATAGCCCCAATTGACACCTAGAATGGTGTCCATTGCATCCATGTCAACTTCTTTGCAAACAAACATTGTTGGTGTTTCTACAATCGGCAGAGAGCGGAATGCATGCACAAACAAATGAATGGGACAATGCCAACTGAGACCCACCGATCTGGTTGCCTTACCAAACTTTAGGGACCCTTGGAAATCTTGCAACACCTTGTGCTTGAAAGAAAGCAAAGCCCAATGGTCTGGAGTTGGCCATTCTACACTCTGCAATGAGGGTGTTTCCACGGCTTCTAACCTACCATAGCTTTGGCTTGACTTCAACACCACGTATTTGTGGGAGTACATGAATATTTGCTGCTCGGTAAGTTTTTTCGATGAAACATTAGGAAACATAAGCTCCCCAATGTGAGCATGAACGTACCTGAGAGGCACTCAAGCGGCTGCTCCTCAACTAAGCTGGATGGATCGAAAAACATCTTTACAAATGTCCTTAGTTAAACATAATGATCACATAAACGTAAACATGACATATGCATGGGATAGCTAAACCATGAAAACTTACAATGAGGTGCAAATTGAGTTGAAGCTCTCTTGAGGTGGATCTCAGCTGCACTGTAGACGTGTTGCACAATGGCCACCATTCTGGACTTTGTTTCTTTGAATGCCAATAGCCGGCCCTTCCAATGACGTTCCAATACGCCTCGACACCGTACGCGATGAGGTCCAACACGTGACGGTTGCATGTAGCCCATGCACCCTTCTTGAATACTTGTGGGATCCATACCCCCTCTGAGTCTTTTCTGTTGTGCAACACAATCTCCTCTATCTCTGGTTTGGGCCGTCTATGCGTAGACATGCTTGGGAAGTTGGGCTTAGGAAGGGATTTGAAAGAGTTGAGTACTCTGGAGAGAGAATGAGGAGCTGAGGGGAGGGTGAGGTGAGCTGCTTATGGTGGCTATGGTGGCTTTGACAGTGGAGATAGAGAAAGAGGGGAGGAGTGAGAGGTAGAGAGGATAATGGAGTTGTGGGCTATGGAGTGTGGGACTGTAGAGGGTTGATGGAGGTGTGAGAGAAGGGGGAGCTATGGAGAGAGAGGAAGAGAGTGGTGGAAAGCTTTTGGCTATGGCTGCCTTGACTGTAGAGAGAGAATGGGAGGAGGGAGAAGAGGGAGAGTGTGGGAGAGAAAAGAAATGAGGGAGAGAGAGAAAAATGGATTTTGGGGGGAAAATTTGACTTTTTTAAGTTAGTTTATGTTTTGGGGCAGTTTTGAAGGCAAATGGGTCAACTTTGGAACTTTTAAAAAAAATTCAATTTTTAGGGTCCCTCCCTCTTTTATGACACCTCTCTCCTCCTATTTACCCCCCCCTAGCCTACCTCCCACCTCTCTCTAAGAACCAAGCATTGAAAAGGGAGACAATTAGGTTGTACCCCTACCATTCCTCCCCCTCTAGGTGATATCCCAAGAGCCTTCTCATTGGTTCTCCCTTAAGCCTTCACTAATCAAAAAGGCCCAAGGAGAGTCCATATTTTTTCTAATGAGTGTGCACCAGCCATTCTGGTATACCTCTAGCCTGCTCATTTTCAGCCCTTTCCTCATCAAGTACATCATGTACATCTTCATCAGTAATAGGCTGATCTAAAACATTTTCAGAAACCCCCATAGGCTGTACATTTTCCTCATTGGAACTTACATTCGTATTTACACCACTGAAAAGAGGCAACAAAGTGTCATAAATGTCCTGTGAGATTACATTACTGTCTCTAGTACAAGAAAGCAAGGGCTGAAAAAAATCTTCCACAAACACTACATCCCGAGAAACCAGAATACGTTTTGTTTGCGGATGATACAACCTGTAACCTTACTTTCAGCACTATAACCAACAAAAATACATTTGACAGCCTTATCAACCAATTTTCTACGATGCACTTGTGGCACCAAAGCATATGCCAAACAGCCAAAAACACGCATGTGCTCAATAGAAGGCTTTCTATCATGCCATGCTTCATATGGAGTAAAAGACTGCAAAGCTTTCGTAGGACACATGTTAAGTACATAAGTGGCACACATGATGGCCTCAAGCCAAAAAGAATGCGGCAAAGCTTGACTTTTGACCATATATCGTGCCATTTCCGTCAGTGACCTGTTTTTCCTCTCAGCAACACCATTTTGCTGAGGTGTATAAGGCAGTGTACATTGGTGTTTTATCCCACGACTAGCCAGAAATGCATTAAATTCATGAGACATATACTCCCCCCCTCGATCGGAACGGAGGGTGCCCATAGTACATTTCGAGAAATTTTCAACCATAGCCAGAAATTGTTTGAAGCACATAAAAACTTTGAACTTCTCTTTAAGCGGAAATACCCATGCATGCCTGGAGTAATTATCAATGAAAGTAACGAAGTATAGGTAATTGCCCAAGGACGAAGTTTGCATGGGCCCACAAACATCACTATGCACAAGCTGCAGCCTGCATGTGGCCCGAACTGAACCATCCTTTGGAAATTTAGAACGCTGCATCTTACCCAATATACAGCCTTCACAAACATGTTTGATAGGTGCTTCAAGAGGCGGCAAAGAAGCAACCATATCAGATTTCTGCAAACGCAGCAAACTGGCAAAATTCAAATGACCAAAACGTGCATGCCAAAGTTTTGCATCTGAAATAGCCCTTGAATCTGCAACAGAATTTGCAAAATTTTGTCCACACTTGTCATACAAAGTGAGCTTATACAGCCCACGGCACAAAAGCCCATATGCAACAATTTCATCACCAAAACTGAGATCATGAACTGTACATCTGTCATCCACAAATTTGACTACAAGTCCAAGTCTAGCAAGTGCGGATATAGACAAGAGATTCTTCTTGATCCCAGGTACATAAAGTGCATCAAAAAGTGTGAAGGAGCTGCCATTAGCAATAGTGAGCACAATCTTTCCAACTCCCTGAACTGGATAAGAGACGTTGTTGGCACAAGTGACTGAATTCCCATGAGGGACAGACTCGAGAGAGGTAAACAATTCACAATGTGAGGTAATGTGCTTTGTAGCAGCACTGTCGAAATACCACACATGTGAATCTGCAGCAAGTGAGAAGCATGCATCATGGACAGTAGGATTGTAAGTGCACTCTGCGCTAAAAGCCCATTCTGCATCAACATCAGCAACACAATCTCCTTTCACAGAAGACTCAACAATGGCTGCATTTGTAGTGGAACCAGCATTTGCAGTGGAACCACCCTCTTTCTTCTTAGCCTCTTTGGCCTTCAACTTAGGACACGACTTGATCAAGTGATCATCGGCTTTACAATAATGGAAATGCATCTTCTTTTTGCCCTTATCACCATAATTTACAAATGAATTGCTGCCAGCAGAAGCATTAGGAACATAATTTTTTCCACTCGCAGCAGAACCATAAGAAGTGGCTGCATTGCTGTTACCACCCTTTCTTTGAGAAGCAATAAAAGCCTATTCAACTGCACGTTGTCTAGTCCTGTTTTTTCTGGAAAGTGACTCTTGCAACAGCAATGTGCAGAATGCATCAAACTTGACAACTTCTGGATTTCCTTGGGTCATAAGTCTCCAAGTACTAGCAAAAGTCTGGTAAGAATCTGGTAAGGCATCAAGAACAGTCTGCACAAGGGAACTGTCTGAAATAACTTCACTTGCAGAAATAAGTTGCTCATTGATATCCTTGACACTAGCAAGGAAAGTGTCCATATCATCTTCCTCATGCATAATCTTCGACTCCAGCTCTTTACGCAGCAAAGCAATTTTAGCCTCATTGCGGCTTGCATAAAGACCTGCTAGAATATCCCAAGCCTGTTTTGTAGATTTTGCTGAACGAATGTGAGTAACAATGGTACTCTTCACAGACAACACAATCAATGCATGAGCCTGTGCATCCTTAACATCCCAACGAGCTTGTTCTACCGTAGGAAAAACAACTCTAACAACAGCAATCCTTGCAGCAAGACCTGCAACAACCTCAACATCGCCTACATCCTCAGAACTAGGACGTACATCAATGCCCTGCACAATGTTCCAAATGCCCTTTTGACACAAGAACATGTTGCATCATATAAGCCCACGGGTAGTTGTCCCCATCCAACCTGTCCTCAATAGCAAACATCTTGAACACATCTGTGTTGTTGTTGTCACCCATGGTAAATGCTGCACTTGATGTGAAAACTGCCCAAAAATAGGAGAAATGGAGCGGGAACAACACGTGCTATATAGCACAAACCATAGAAGACCATAAGGCACCTGTTATGTAGAAAATGGCACTAATAGAAATTTTGCACAAAATGATGAAATAGCCTGTGCAATACTCCCTATAGTGGAAACGGAGGCCGAAATGAGCCCAAATCAAAATTTTGAGCGGACTCAGCTCTACGAGCTGTCCCAAAATATTTGTTGACCTGCGAACACTTGCCAAAGCTCACTGAAAGCGGAGAAAGTGAGCAGGCATGTGCTGGAGCAGCTGGCAACGAAGCCTCAGAGGACATGACCTGCTCTAATACCAATTGTTGGAATTAGGGTTGTAGAGAGACACACAAAACTTGGAGAAGACGAAGGAAGCTCAAGGCACACAATAGAGAGTGTGTTACTTAGTGTGCAATGGAAAGATAGATAGCCCTAGAGTGATGGGCGTATATACAATGCACGTGGGAAAAAACCTCCTAAAGAGGGAAAAATTGCCCCGACGGTCCTAGTGTGTTCACACACATCACTGTCACATGTGTATGGTAACACGGGGGCCGGTTCCGAACCGATTTGGTCACCTTGATTAGTCAAGTTCAAGTTCAAGGTATCGCCGGATAGTCTTACCACCTCGTATACCTTGTCTTTGTGTCAAAGAATGGACTCTAGTTGCAGCACCTCTTCATACTATATATGTCCTCGTTTCCCAGTACTAGGTGTCAGTATGAAGTTGTCAAGACCTACAAGATTACAGTCCAAGTGTCAATAAGCTAGGGAGCAAACTGCAGCCAACTTGAAACTAACTTATCGTCCATATGCTAGGCCATGGTCTGAAATTACTGCATTGTATAAAGGTTGGAGCATGCAATGTGACATCTTTGCTCACAATCTAAAAATATGTCCCTCCTGCAGGGCGGCATACCTCACATATATAGGGATTAACGAGGTCGACAAACAAATGAAATAGACACTACTGCTGCTCTCACTTGTGTATTATCGTTGGGTGCTTTGCTTTCGGAGCGGCAACAACAAGACTTAGCAGCATTGCGTCTACAATCCATTACTAGTTCAAGATACCAGTCCTGAATCGATAGTACCTCCTCTCTATTCATGAGACCGATGAGTGATATTTGGACATAAAAGAGGCAGATATTATAATTATAGATGAGCTATCCGTGTTAATCCAAATGAATTTTTACCTTATCATAAGACAAAATGTCAACATAGAAAGTAGGACATTGGCAGATCCCTGCAACAACAAATGTGTTCTCTTGCACGATGACCTTGCCCAACTATTCCCAGTTTGTAGTCACACATGGGAGCTTTGTAACAAATGCCATATATTCACAAGCTCGATCCAGAGGCTACTTGCAAGTTTATACAAGATGTCATGCTTGGTAAGACATGCTTGGCCAGGTTAAAGTCAACATCCGCCAGGCTCATATACAAAGTCAACATCCGGTAGGCAGGCGAGGCGCTATTATATACATAGCTGCACCAGCACCAATACTCTTATCAAGCAGCAAGTGTACAGATCTTGTGGAAAGTGCAATGCACTTTACACCTAAGCTGGAGTTCAAACCTCACCACAGATACCTTATCCCTACAACGGCTAGATTGCTTATCCAAGCCTATAAAAGGAACTCCCCTTGTATTGTTCCCAGTAGTTGTTGTATGCAATTTGAATTTGAATTTCCCCCTTTACTTGGTGTCGGCTCCCCCTTCCCTTCTCTCACACACCTCTCTCTCTTCTCTACCTCCATCTCTCTGTCTACTCTCTCCTTCTCTCCTCTCTCACTCTATCTTCTATATATATCACTCAAGTTCACATGGTATCAGAGCTTCAGAACTTGAGCTCCTAAGTACTCTACGAACCTTCTCTCGAAGCAACGGCCTATTTACACGCCCATCTCTCACTTCCAAGGTTTACTCGGCTAGCATGACTAGCACCTCATCACCTATGGTTGCAACCACCAAGTCAAGATACTTCACCATTGACAAGCTCAATGGGAACAATTACAATGTGTGGAAGCTGAGAATGGAGCTATATTTGAAGCAACTTGGTCTCTGGAAGATTGTTTCTGGAAATGAAACAAGACCAAGTGAAGACGTCGAGTACGCCTCCGATACGGAGCTACACTCGGCATGGGATTCAAGGGACATTACGGCTCAAATGGAAATTATACTCCATTGTGAGGATAGGCAAGTCCAAATGGTGCGGACTCTATCCACCTCTAAGGCTATTTGGGAGTTCTTCAACAACAATTATGAGCACACTGATCTTGTTTATCAAGTCTCCCTGATCAAGAGGCTTGTGAACAATACTATGCAAGAAGGCCAATCTGCAATCAAGTTTCTTGACAATTGGCAGCCACTGTTAGATGAAGTTCTCATCTCTGGAATGGAGATTTCAGAGAAATTTCAATGTATGCTTCTTTTGGCGGCTTTACCCGCAAGCTGGAGAGCCTTTGTTACTACTCAAGCCCTGTCCAAGATGCAATTGCAAGGCCTTGTATCCAAAATCCATCAGGAAGAAGCTTTGAGAGACCAGTCTAATGGCTCTACTCCAGTGGCTCTAGCCACTCATATCAATTTCAGAAAAGGTGGTCCTAACCACCATTACAACAACTCAAGGCAGTTGCATAAAGGTGGTTCTAACCGCCCTAGAAATGCACCTTACGGTCAAGTTCAATGCCACAACTGCAAGAAGTTCGGACACATTGCCAAGGAATGCAAGTCCAAAACCAAGCATCATAGTGGTAATCATGGAGGATTCAACGGACATAAAGCAAATGGAGGCTATCATCACAAAGCTCATGCTCATTTCACCAATATTTCAAGCTATGATGGTGACACACACCCTACTTCTATACAACTTTTTGCTGCAAGCTTCAGCTCCTCTAAGCCACATCACAACTCTTCTATTTGGTATCTAGACATTGGAGCTACACATCACAGAACATATCATTATGATTGGCTTGCACACTACACTCCTCTTCAACACCCACTTGAAGTCCTCATGGGGGATAGCAACATTCAACATGCTAAAGGATATGGCAGTGTTGCCATTACCCTACCAAATGGCACTATAGCTCACTTAGACAAGGTATACTATGTACCTGGTCTAAAGCAGAATCTGATCTCAGTAGGAGAGCTCACCTCCAAAGGCATTACAGTTTCTTTCACGCATGATAAGTGCATCCTGCATACAATTGACACAAATCACAAGCCTTTCTCTATATCTTGCCCCAAGGAAGGACGCTTGTATCCTTTCGGCTCTAGCAAAGACCAAGCCAAAGCACTTTCAACAGTCATCATTTCTCCTAAGCAAGAGGAGACACTTACTTGGCACTACAGGTTAGGTCATGTCTCGCAACAAGTGCTCAAAGATATGCAGCAGAAAGAGCTAGTGGTAGGTTTGCCAACCACAATTACACCAATTACATTTTGTGAAGCATGCGTATTGGGCAAAGCTAAGCATTTCAAGTTTCCAAGGTCAAAGTCCCATACAACTCAACCTCTTGAGCTTATCCACTCGGATTTGTGCGGCCCAATGCAGACACAATCACTCTCTGGCAACAAATACTTCCTAATCTTCATCGACGACTATACAAGGTACACTCATGTCTATTTCTTGGCAGATAAAGCTGCAACCTTTATCAAATTTCAAGCTTTCAAAGCTGCCGTGGAGACACAACTCGATCGCAAAATCAAGGCACTAAGGACAGACAATGGTGGGGAATACAAAAGCAACGAGTTTCAACAATATTGTGTATCAAATGGCATTCGAAGGGAATTTACAATTCCGGATCACCCTCAGCAAAATGGAGTCGCCGAGCGCAAGAATCGCACTTTAGTCGAAGCTGCCCGCTCAATGCTAGCCCTCGCTCGACTTCCTATTTCTTTCTGGGAAGAAGCCATAGCGACCGCAACCTACATTCAGAATCGAGTCCTCTCATCAGTCAATCCACAGAAAACTGCTTACCAGCTATGGTTCAACCACCCGCCCAACATAACCCATCTCAAGATCTTTGGTTCCCCGGCATATCCTCTGCTCACCAGTAATCAACCCAAATATTCCCCTAAGAGCATCCACACTATCTTCTACGGATACGGCGACACTCATGGCGTTAAGGCCTATCGACTTTATGACTCGAAAACAAATAAGTTTTTGTTCTCAAGGTCAGTAATATTCTGTCAATTTCTTCTATTTAATCATCCTGGAGATGCTCCGCCCTCATCGGCCACTGAGCCCCTTTTACCTACCCCATTTAAAATGCCCGGTAAGTACCCTACAGCTACTACACTTACCATATCAATGAACAATGGTGTGAACACACCCTTGACCGCATTAATTCAACATCAAAAGCTCACAGGCTTAAAAATGAATTCTGCCAACACAATTAAGCTGGCGCAACCTGTAGCGCTACCCTTAGCTTCAGCTTATCATCGTTCTAATCCACTTATCCCAATCCATGTCATGCACACACACTCTCTTCCTCTCTCAAACACACTACAAGAGGGCCACACACACACACATTTTCAGCCATCTGTCTCAAGCTATTCCTCTCCTCATAAGCTCCAACTCTCAAGCTCCATAGCACCAACTCCTGCTCCAAGCAACATCAGCCCCTTACATCAATCAAAAACGACCCCAAACAGCTCTCAATTCAGCCCCTTAGCTTCTCCTTCCTCGCCTCTCAGCATGGCACACACTCCTATAATCGTATCATCCTCCTTCTCCACCCCGCCTACTTCTACTACTCGTAGAAACACCATCAATCCCATCACCATTTCCTCTTCATCCTCAGCTCTCAAGGAATCTAATCAACACTCTAATCAACCCTCCGGATCAGGCCCAATGGATGATGAAGGGATCTCACCTCCCCTTCGCCCTCGACACCGCTCTCTGGAAGCCATCTACGAAACAACATCATTCGCCGCATTCTTGCTTCAAGAAGAAGAAGACCTCTCCATCAACATCCCTGACCCGCTCGAAGAGAATACACTCTTAGTCGAAGACGCCATTGCCTCTCCCGAAGGCGATCAATGGATTGAAGCCATGAAGGAAGAGCTTCAAGCACATGAAGAAGCTCAAACTTGGACTATCACGCCTAGGCCCGACGACGCCAATATCATCGGTTGCCGATGGATTCTCAAGAAGAAGCATCGCCCCAATGGTTCTGTCGAACGCTACAAAGCAAGGCTTGTCGCGAAGGGCTATACGCAACAACATGGTACAGATTTCCCTGACACTTACTCTCCTGTCATGGGTATCACCTCATTTCGCATACTTGTTGCATTAGCCGCTTTCTTTGACATTCCTCTTCACCACATTGACATTCGCACTGCATTTTTACATGGATGGCTAGATGAAGTCATTTATATGGCTCAACCGCCCTACTTCTATTGTGATGATCCCACTATCTATGTATGCAAGCTACATAAGCCTATATACGGTCTCAAACAGTCTGCACGACAATGGTTCAAGCGCTTGCATGCTTTTCTTATCAAATGGGGATGGGTTCAATGCACTTCTGACCCAAACTTGTTCTATCACACTCTCTTTCATGGATGGGCAATCATTGGTGTCTATGTCGATGATATTCCTATCATTGCTAGTGATGAGACATATGTCTCACATGTTGTGGAAATGTTCAAAGAGGAATTTCCAGTCCATGACAACGGCCCTATGACCTACTTCTTGGGCATAGAGGTCAACAGGGATCCAAATGGCAGATTCATCAAGCTTTCTCAGCGGAAATACATTGAAGACATATTGGGTGAGTATGGTCTTCTCTCTTCAAATGCACAACTCTCTACACCACTCCTTGTCAAGCATAAATTATTCACTTCTATGCCACCATCTGATGATGATACTTATTCTATGTCAAGCTTTCCCTACGCTCGCTTAACCGGTCAGCAAAGGTATCTCATATCATGCACAAGACTTGACATTAGATTTACAGGTCATGTATTATCTCGTCATATGAAGGCACCTCACAAATGCCATGGTCTCGCTACCAAGAGATCACTGCGCTACTTACACGACACTCGCCATCATTCTCTCACATATTATAGTCAGCACCACTCATCACCACTGCAAATCAAAGGTTTTGTTGATGCCGACTGGGCCGGCCAAGACCCAAATATGCATAGCATCTTTGGGCATGTATTTCTTCTTGCAGGAGGTGCTATTTCTTGGCGAAGCAAGCGCCAGACTTCACTTGCTCTATCATCTGCCGAGGCAGAGTATATAGCAGCATCCCTTGCTGCTCGTGAAGCATTGTGGCTTCACCAACTCCTAGAAGAATTGCCGATTCCATGTGCAACTCCGCCAATCATTCTACATTGCGACAATCAATCAGCAATTGCAATGGCGAAGAGTCCTCAGCTTACCGAGCGCACAAAACACATCACGCTCGCATATCACTTCATCAAGCAGCTAGTAGAATACAACTTCATCCACCTCAAATACATCTCTACCACAGAGAATGTTGCCGATTTCCTTACCAAGGCAGTTCCTCCTGAAAAACACCTTCTTTTCTCAGCAAGAGCCGGTTTGGAAGCTCCCTAGCTTCATCTTCACCAACACTCATTGTATTTCAGCATGGATTTATTTTGTATTCGCATTTGAGGGGGGATCTCCTCACAAATGCTCTATGCTTTCTGTTATGATTTCAGTTTGAGGGGGGATGTGGAAAGTGCAATGCACTTTACACCTAAGCTGGAGTTCAAACCTCACCACAGATACCTTATCCCTACAACGGCTAGATTGCTTATCCAAGCCTATAAAAGTAACTCCCCTTGTATTGTTCCCAGTAGTTGTTGTATGCAATTTGAATTCGAATTTCCCCCTTTACTTGGTGTCAGCTCCCCCTTCCCTTCTCCCTCACACCTCTCTCTCTTCTCTACCTCCATCTCTCTGTCTACTCTCTCCTTCTCTCCTCTCTCACTCTATCTTCTATATATATCGCTCAAGTTCATAGATCTCTCCACCCCCACTCTCGAACTCTCTCATAAGACTCTCTCTCTTTCTCAACTGATCATCTCTCCTTTTCTCTGTGGCTCGCACACGCACCTGCCACGCCCACGTCAGCCCGCACACACACACACACACACACACACACAAATCGACGCCATCATGCATAATCACTCTCAAGGGTCAGCTCATGCGTTGTTGTTGAAGAGGCAGCAGTCGATCCAGGTCGCGCTAAACGTTGCCCTCATGTTGTTAATACTTGTGATGCCAGCAGCCCACGCAGGACGGGCGGCATCCTGGAGCATCGTGCAGTCCACGCCCCTGGAGTACTATGTCCAAGTGGGGCTGGCCCCCCATGACTTGGACACCCTCATCGCTCCCATTGACCCCACCGGCTCCACGGGCACCTTCGGCCAGACACAGCTCTTCGCCTTCAATGTCACGCACGGCGCTGACCCAGCCTCCATGCTCCTCGGCTCCATGCGTGGTTACACCGTCCAAGCCAGCTCCACCGCCGACTTCCACGGCATCGAAGTGGAGGTCCTCGCCTTCGACGATGGCTCGCTGAATGGCACCATCAGCCTGCAAGGCCTCATCAACGCTGGCACTAACGAGATCGCCATTGTTGGCGGCACCGGAAACTTTCGAGGCGCTCGCGAATACGGCATCGTCACCTTCCTCAACTCCACTGCCACCCTTGCACTTTATCACCACCAGCTCTTCTTCCTCTAGATGACAGATGACAGCTTCCTAATATCACCCTTTGCGCCGGCCGTAGAAGCTTAACTCACCCAACCTTTAATATCCAGCTCACCCATCAACTGTACCATTTTGTATTCATATAATATACAAAGAGCTAACAGTTGAACATATAAAAATAGTCCATTGGATATGTAGAATGCAGCAGATAGGTTTAGGTCAAATACTCTTGTTTTACCTCATGATTGATGTATGCTTGGATAAATGACATTTTGCAACCTCATATACTAGGAAATTTTGACTTTGCGTACATTTGAATATAGAAAGATGGTGTATTAGATCACCTACACACCTTGGAAGTATTTGATATATTCTCTCAAAACAATTTTCTAGCACATGAAATTTGTGCAATTAATGGGTGGTACGACTATTACAATTCAATGTATAGCTTCCATCATGCACTAAATTTTTGAGAGGTTGTGCCACCAATTTCTTTGAACCATCCAATAATCTTCTTCACCTCATGATCCAATGTGATATTGATGTGGTGTACGTCCAATTGATCTGATGAGTGGACTTTATCTCCACTTAATCACCTAGTAGACATACCTACGGCCCCGAATTATAAATACTCCCTTTGTGATAGCTTTCGAGTGTGATTAATAGATTTTTTAAAACAAAATTTGATAGAGTTTCTTTTGTAGCCACGCTCTCATGCTAATTTTATCATTATTATTTTAAATTACATAGGGTTTCTTTTGTAGCCATGCTCTTATACTAGTTTTATCATTAATCTTTTTAAATTTCATAGGCTTTCCTTTGTCCACACCCTCTCAAGCTAGTTTTCATCTGAAAAGCAAGTACCATCTATTCGGTGTAGTGTTCCCACACAATTTGAGGCTTTGAAATCTAAACTTGTAATGGAATTTGCCTATTCAATTTGAGAGTAGCGGAATTTAATAGGGCTTAAGTAGGCTTACATGAAAGGCATTGTGTATAAGCCAATGGTTGGACAACTTGAGTTGATAAGCCGTCTCATTGATGCGCTTCAAGATTTGGAAAGGACCATAGTATCTTTTTTCTAGTTTAGCATAATACTTTTGATGGCCCGTAGGATTTTTGCCCGTCGTTTGCCTTAATCGAGCCTTAGGAAACTTGAGTAAGACCCAATCATTTTCTTTGAACATTAAGGCTCTTCTGTGCTTATCAGCAGCAGCTTTTTTCCTTTGTTGAGAGATGGCTATAGCCTCCCTAATTTTTTGAAAAGATTCTTGTAGGTCACGGCTATACTCATCGGCGGCAAAGATCTTCCCATGTACTTTGAGTAGCAAGGGACTTTTAGGTCTTCCCTCTATGATCTCGAAAGGTGCTTTCCCCGTAGAAGTATGGACAGTGTTATTGTAGGCATGCTCTACTAGAGGTAAATACTTTTCCCATTGTGAGCGTTGATCTACTTCGGTAACATAAGTCTTGAGTAGATCGAGTATCGTAACATTGGCTATCTCACTTTGGCCATCCGTTTGTGGGTGATAGGCCGAAGAGAAATTCAATCTTGTTCCTAGATTTTCAAAGAGACCTTTCTAGAAATTACTGGTCATTCTAGGATCTCTGTCTAACACGATGGATGTGGGTAATCCATGGTGCTTGAAAATCTAAGATATGAAGAGAGTTGCCATTTAATGTGCCTTAATAGTCTTTTTGACAGGAATAAAATGTGCTTGCTTGCTAAACCTGTCGACTATTGTCCATATTCCTGTATTCCCATGGATAGACTTGGGTAATCCAAATATGAAATCCATGGATATACTCTCCCATGGTGAATTTGGAATAGGCAATGACTGGAGTAATCCAGGTTGCTTCCCTCTATCATACTTGGTCTTTTGGCATACTACACATTTTGAAACATACTCTTGTATGTCCACTTTCATGGTAGGCCAATAGAAATACGTCTCTACTCCTCGGAGAGTAGGTTGAATACCTCTATGCCCTGCATATGGAGGAGCATGGGATTCATACATAACCTTCTCACGAAGGGAATGGGTAACACATAGCCTATTGCCGTGGAGAAGATAACCATCTTGCAAGGTGAATGGTTCCTCTTTCTTCCCCAAAGAAAGGGTTGGCATTATGTCTCTAAAGTCAGGGTCAATAGCATACTCATCTATCATAGAGGATAGATCATTGTGAGTAGCTATAGATACCGCATTAACTTTTGGTCGTCGTGAAAGTGCATCGGCAACTTGATTGTGCTTACCAGCTATGTGAGCAATATGGAAATTAAATTGCGAAAAAAAAATTGCCCACCTCATTTGTTTGTCGGAAAGCTTGGTTTGCGTCATGAAATACTTGAGACTTTGGTGGTTGGTTCGTAGGATAAATGGAGTCCCCAATAGGTAGTGCTTCCATGTGTCTAGGGCATGTAAAACAGCTAAAAGCTCTTTCTCATAAATGCCCAAGACTCGTTCATCACTATTGAGCCTTCCGCTCTCATATGCTATGGCATGCCCTTCTTGAAGCAAAACCGCTCCAAGGCAAACACCACACACATCACATTGGACCTCAAATGGCTTTGAGAGATCCGGAAGCACGAGGACTGGTTGGGAAGTAAGCTTCTCTTTGAGTTTTTCAAAAGCATTTTGCTCCTTAGCAGTCCATACAAACTTAACGTTCTTCTTTGTTAAGTCGTGTAGTGGTCCTGCTACTTGAGAGAATTTTGCTATGAAGCGTCTATAGTATGCACATATACCAATAAAGCTTCTTAGCTCATGTAGATTCCTTGGGTTAGGTCATGATTTTACTACCTCTAACTTTGATGGATCCATACAAATACCATCGTGAGAGATAATATGACCTAGATATTGAATCTCTTGAAGGAAGAATTCACTTTTCTTTTGGTTGAGAAAAAGTTTGTTCTCCCTCGAGGCTTGAAAAATCACTTGGAGATGTTGCTTATGTTCCTCCAAAGACTTGGAGTAGATGATGATATCATCAAAGAACACTCCAGTGAATTTACGATATGGTCTAAAAAATTTCTCCATAGTAGCTGGTGCATTAGTCAAGCCAAAAGGCATGACTAGATATTCATAAAGACCAAATGTTATGCGAAACGCGGTCTTTAGGATATCTTCATCCACTATCCTTATTTGATGATAGCCACTCTTAAGGTCAATCCTACTGAAGTAGGTAGAGCCTTGTATCTTATCAAACAGATCTTCTACCCGAGGCACAGGAAATCTGTTTTTGATAGTGATATGGTTTAGTGCTCGATAGTCCACACACATACGGTATGTACCATCTTTCTTTTGCACTAAAAGGACTGGAGAACAAAAGGGAGAGGAACTAGGCCTCACCATCCCTTTGTCTACCAATTCCTGTACTTGCCTCATAATCTCCTCTTGTTGAGCTTGTGAGACTCGATAAGGAGGTTTGTTAGGCGGTGAGTTTCCTAGAAGGAGCTCAATACGATGGTCATCATCCCCTCGTTTTGGAGGTAGGTCCATAGGGATATCATCGATGAACACATCTTGGAATCCTTTTAGAAAAGTAGACAAGTCTAACTCTTCTTGATTCCTATCATTTTCATTTGATGAAACATTATTAGCTTTTAGAGACTCTTTGACATAAATCATGTACGCAGAAACTGAGCTCTTCATTGATTTATCAAAAGAAAGAGGATTTACAAGTGGAATAATGCGACCACGCTCACTAGCATCAATATACATGTTCTTTCCCCTGTAGGTGAAGTAAATTTTTCTTTCAGGGATCTTCATGTTGGCAGCCATGCGATCAAACCATGGTGCCCCTAGGATAACATCCTGATGTTGGAGAGGAGAGATGAACAAGTCTTCTTTGTCGACATAGCTTTGGACATGAAGCCTCAACTTCCCAATCAAGGGAGTAACGGAGTCTTGTTGTCCCTTGAAAGCTGCATCAGCTCTTACTATATCTCCCATCTCAAAATCTTGAATGCCCAACTTGGTGGCTAACTCTATTGATATGAAGTTGAGAGTAGAGCCTGGGTCAAACAAGATGAAGGCATCATGCTCTCTTACCTTTCCCCGCGCATAGGAAAGTTATGATCCTTTGCAATGAGCATCCTCTTTTGGAGCTTCGATGGTGGAAGCCCTAGGAGTCTCATTGCGAGTATTCTTCTTGGGGCAAGAACGATAGCCATGTCCTTGCTCCCCACACTTGAAACACTTATGGTCCTTGCGAAAAGCTTCAAGCTCTTCAGGAGAGAGTTTGTTTTTACCTTTGTAAACTCCCTTCTCCTTGGACCGATTGTTGTTGTTGGAAGTGCCTTGGGAATTATTTTGAGCATTGGATTTCCCCTTTGCATCATTTTTATCTTTGTTTTCCATGGGCTTGACATTACGTCTAGCCCCTTGATGGAAATTGATGCGTGAAGCAACCATGGTGTGGTGGATTACTTCGGTAATAGTACCGGGCTGTTGAGAGTTGATGTATATCTCTTCAGGTAATCCCACACAGAATTGTTGTCTTTGCTCGGCAAAGTCTATTTTTTGAAAGACAGTAGCTTTGAGATGTAAATCCCAAAACTTGTCTACATACTTGTTGATAGACTCATGAGAGAGGAGCTTCAAGCCGCGCCATTCAGTAAGAACTTTATCTTTAGTATCACATGGAAGAAATTGCTTCATGATGGAAACTCGTAGAGTTTTCCATGTCTTTGGGGCTTCTCCATTGCCACGAAGGCTAGCCCACCATTGACGAGCTGATTTTTGGAAGTGCACAGCTACATGGCGTATCTTGGAGGACTCTGTGAAGCCCTCGTCCCCAAAGGCCGCATCAAATTGTTGGATGAAGGCCAACACTTTGTCCGTAGCACCAAAGGTGCCATCATAGGTGAGAAAAGAGATACTCTTTCCTCCCTCCTTGAACTTCTTTAGCTTTTGTGACCTTCGCCATGCAGGAAATGATTTGCGATGTCCTCCCCTCTTGTATTCTCTAGGAGAATAGCCATAACTTTCATCGGAAGAGGAGGAAGGTGAAGAAGAAGGAGAAGAGGGTGACCTCTTCCTAGCCCTTTTCTTCCTTTGTTTCCTCTCTTGCCTTTCAGAGTGATGAGGAGAAGGACTATGGGTTGCTCTTTTCCTCTTGGGAGGAGTAGGCGATCGTCTAGACTGCCGTCTTCGTGGAGCCACATCTTCAGAAGAACTTAGACTGTCATTGATTTCTTTCTCTTTGGATTCCTCCTCTCGAATGGGAGAGAGTCTTCTTTTGGGGGTCTCTTCAAGAGGCCTCCTAAGCTCTCTCTCCTCTGGGAGAGGAAGGGAAATTCCATAAGCACCAAGTTGTTGAGTAACTTCGGCTTGCAAAGAAGGGTTTCCCATAGCTTGTTGCAACCTAGTGACGAGATAATTCACAAACATGGGAGCATCATCATTAGCACCTTCATGTGCAAAATCAAAGCTATCAATGTTCATTCTACTCTCTTGATTATTGTCAGCCATGTTAACAAAATTTATGTTTATACTTAGTGTATGCTTTGGCAATACAAAACCTTAGTTGCCACTCCTCTTAGCCTTTGAAAATCGGCTATTAAGTATCTACACCCACGGCTCAAAGTGGTTAATTATAGAGAGTAGAGGAGTAGTTCTAACATAGCAGAGCTGCCAAGGGCTAGCTCCTTTCGGACATCTTATGGCTCAATAATGGTAAAGCCGTAGGCAAGTCTAAAAAGACTCCATTATTAAGTCCAAAGCTCCCGAGGTCTGCACCATCCCCCACATAGTGGGCTTAACAAAACCGATATTAGATCCCAGTTCCACTTACTCTATTATAATTAACAACATAAACCATTTATAGGCTACTTAAGGACTTCTCTTCTTAAGCAAGAAAAGACAAACCAAATGCTCTGATACCAATGTAATGGACTTTTCCTATTCAATTTGAGAGTAGCGGAATTTAATAAGAGTACTTTCAAGAAATGATTTTGTGAGCATAGCGGGTTGACATAATTGAAGATAGCAACATAGTCATAGCAATTAGTTAACTTGGCATAGACAATACTTTTGCAAGAGAGAGAATTTAGAGAACATGACAACAATTGAGGACCGGATTTAAGTGGAGCCGGTCCCCCCTCCAATAGGCATTTGTATTATGATTTCTCCCATAAAGAGAGACTTGTTACAATACATTCTTTGTGTTCCATGTGACCTAGGTGAAGCAATGAAGATGGAAAGCTTCATGCATCACCATAGCATAACCTAAACTTGAAGAAAGCTTTAACTATACCAAGCCTCAGTCCCAAGACCTCAAACACCTTCGAAGGTGGAGAGACCTAGCAGGGAATGAGGGTAGGGAAGAGGAAGAAGGAACATTTCATACGAGAAAGAGCTAGTTCCTGACTTATCATAAATCTTGTGCTAGCATACATAGTAGCATAGTAATGAAGAAGAAATAGATGGAAAGCTAAAGCATTGAAGCATGGTTCTTGGATGGATTTGCACTCCATAGCCAAGAGTGTTGGTGTAGGCTCTCAACCTCTACTTGCTTGGAGAAAGACAGGGAGATCTTGCACTTTGCATAGTACACCATGAGAGTGTTTGTGAGTGTGTGTGGGTGAGTATACCCCCTAAGCACCCCTCTAGCTTGCTTGGGTCAACCCCCCCTTGTAGCTCATGCTTGAAGCTCATTGGACCCCTCCAGGCCTAGCCAATCACAAGAAGGAGCCATTACAAGCAACAGGGATAGCCTTGGGACAAGTGTCCCCCTTTCCCCTTTGAGAGAGAGGACTTGATAAATGCAAAATCAATTAATTAAATATCGTTTATTATCATTGGACCCCTTGGGTGGCCAACCGATAGGTTTCAGGCACACCATGAGGGCAACATGAGGAGGAACTTGACAAGTGTCCTTGCTGCCTCTTCAAGCTGGGGCTTCCCTTGTGTGTGTGTGTGTGTGTGTTCTCTCTCATCCCCCCCCCCCCCTTGTAGGCTCGCCCCCCTCCATGTAGGGATCTTTTTGACTTTGGATGAGCAAGCCCCTTAGTCATCAAGCATGACTAAGCACTTGAAGTAGGGGGTGTTCCCACAAGCATCCCAGGCAAGCTTCTCAAGGCACTTCAAGCACCTTAATCATGCACCAAGTCAAGCACCTCAAGCATGGAGCCAGTCAAGAACCTCAAGCATCTTAATCAAGCACCTCAAGCATGACAAGCACCTCAAGCACGACAAGCACCTCGATTTTGGGCCGGGTTCCCACCTCAAGCTCAGCCCTAGCTTACCTAAGGTCAAAGGACTTTTACACACATTATTGGAGGTCTTCAATGAAGCTAACCCTAAGGTCTTATGCTCCATTGGTTAGCCTTGCTCTTGATAGACCATCTCCCATTTGGGCCTCTTTACTATTGGCCCCGTGTTGAGATAGATCTATAAGCACATATCTATATCTTAACACTTGTTCCCGTTTATTCTCCCACATTAAGTGATCAATTTAATATGAGAAAATCATTTGGGTTGGTTAGATATTAGATTTTATGACAAAACTTGTCTTCATTGTTTCTCAATTATAGACTCGAACAAACCCAAAGCTTTGAATATCCATAAGGTGCACAAAACTTGCACATCCACATTAGAATTGGAAAGAATTAAAAAACGAGGATAAATGACACCACTTGTCCAATTGATCATATTTAATACACTAAAATATGATAATAGCCCCACTCTGTAATAGAATATGGCTATAACATTGATTGTATCGGAATTAAAGTAACAATAGTGAGCATTTCCTTAAGAGAATTCTTAAAGAGCATAAGGAGAGCACTGGATTAAAGGTAGAAAAATGAACATTACACCTAGTTAGCTTGGCATGAACAATACTTGTAAAAGAGAGAGAGAGAGAGAGAGATAGAGAGAGAGAGAGAGAGAGAGAGAGAGAGAATTAGAGAAATTGACAATAGTTGAAAACGGGATTCACTTGAAGCCGATTCCCCCCTCCAAAAGGCTTTTGTATTATAGATTCTCCCTTAAAGAGAGACTTGATACAATACATCTTTGTGCTCCTTGAGACCTTGTTGATGCATGAAGATGGTAAACTTCATGCACCAAATTTATGCCAGTAACTACCTTGCAAAAACATTAACTTGTCCTCAGCCTCAATCACAAGACCTCAAACAACTTCAAAGGTGGAGAGAGCTAGCAGGGAGTGAGGGATGGGAAGAGGAAAAAGAAGTAACCATACGAGAAAGAAGTAGTTTCCTCACGATAGATTACTCTTGGAGCTTAGCTTAGCATAGTAATATAGATGGTAGAGAAGACAAGCATGCCATTGAAGCTTGACTCTTGGTTAGATTTGCATCCCATAGCCAAGAGGTGTTGGTGTAGGCTCTCTACTTTTCAAACTTGGAGAAGGAGATGGAGTAATTCTTGCTCAACACAATGAGAGAGAGTGTGAGTGTCATGTGAGAATAAGCCAAAATGAGTCCCCTCCTTGCCTAGGTAGACCCCTTTGTCTCTTTACTCATGCTTGATCACTATTGGCCCTTTCCAAGCCTGGCCAATCACAAGCTATGATCATTTCAAGCAATAGAGATAGCATTTGGACACGTTTCCTTCTTTTCCCTTTTGAGAGAGAGAGCTTAGTAATTAATTAAATGCATCTAAATTCTCCTTGGACCTCCCTAAAGACGATCCAATAGGATTCATGCACACCATGAGTACAACATGGGTAGCTACTTGACATGTGTCCTTATTGCCTCTTAAGTCTTGGGCTTGCCTTGAAAGAGTGTGTGTGTGTGTGTGTGTTCTCTCATGTCCCTACCTTTAGGGATCGCCCCCTCCTTTGTAGGAGTCATGCTTGACTTTGAACACCTCAAGCACCTTAGTCATCAAGCATGAGAAGCACCTCAAGCACCTTAGTCAACTCAAGCAAGGCAAGCACCTCAGGCACATGCCTAGCTTGACTAAGGTTTAAAGTACCTAAAGGTCATAGATCTAAGGACTTTTAATACTAACCTTTGGAGGTCTTTTAATCTCCATTATCTAATCATTTCTCTTTGATAGACCATCTCCC
The DNA here is from genome assembly GCF_014529385.1 of Adiantum capillus-veneris. Classification (NCBI taxonomy): domain Eukaryota; kingdom Viridiplantae; phylum Streptophyta; class Polypodiopsida; order Polypodiales; family Pteridaceae; genus Adiantum; species Adiantum capillus-veneris. Next base: position 49,280,340 of record NC_140958.1, on the reverse strand, counting down.
TTTTGGACCCTTAATGAGAGGGAGCCTTCTCTCCCTTTTGGTTTTATGTTGAGATAGATCTAAAACCACATATCTATATTCTAATTCTTGTTCCCTTTCATTTTCCCACATTAAATGCTCAGTTCAATATGAGAAAATCATAATATACGTAGATATTAGATTTTATGACATTACACTACAAGAGGTCACTTAAATTTCAACGCCAAATTATCGATGAGAATGGCGGGCGTCGGTATATGTGCTGATAAGTATTAAGGGAGATGAACATTTTAAACATTTTCATCTTCAAATTTTTGACGCTTGTATCGATGATTTTTTCGACGCTTATATAGATATGTATTCCAATGCCTCTTCCGATGTTTAATCCTACGCCTGTACTGACGGAACCTGCAAAAACCGAATACGCGGGTCTTTCCCTGAGCATTTCTATAATTTGTGTGCCTCTTCTCTTGGTCTCGTCCTCCTCACGTACTGCAGATATGGTGCCCAACAACTTGCCGAAGGTGAGAATGTTTCTTGTTGACTACTCCTTAGCATCCATTAGGAATAGAATGGGGTCTATGAGGGCCTCTTTATTTGGTAGTTTAAAGTAATCAAAGGACAACTTTTGAATTCAAACAAGGCAAATGGCTAGTTTATTTGAATTCAAATTTTCCCCCCAAAATGGAATTAAAAATCTAGCAGGTAAAACAATTTCATGTAGCATATCTATGGAAAGAGCTCAATGCGTAGATTGTAGATCTATTATCTTTGCTGAAATTGAAGATGATATGTGGGAGTTATGGAAGGCCAAAAATCATCAAATTGTCCACTTTCTTTTTGGGGGGAAAAGTGTATCCTTTGACCGCTCTTACACATCTCTTACACACCCACCATTCTAGCACACATGGCATACACATATTTGTCAAAATGTTAATCACTTCCATATGCTCATGGCAAATAAAGAGGCCCTCCTATACCCCATTCTCTTCCTATCAAGCTGAGATTCTTTTCAAGTTTGCTTGTAGGTTTATGGTTTAGGGTTTAACATAGTGTGTTTGTGTGTGTGTGCGTGTTTTTGCAGTTTTGAAGACGTTTACAAGACCCTTTTTTGCTCAAAAAGGCCGTGTGCCAGTGCTCGAAAGTTTTATGCATATTAAATTACTTTAAAATTATATTGTATATTGACAAAAAAAAATTTCATTAATTAGGATTTCTATGCTTAAATTTTCATGCAATTATTCTTTGAAAGAAAATTGTTTTGAAATTATGTTTGGGGTAATTTTGATTTGAAATTATGCTACGGAAAAATTTTGTATGCTTTGAAGAAAATTTGTTTCAAAATTATGCTATGGAAAAATTTTGGTTTGAAGAAATTTTGTTTTGAAATTACGCTACCATCTCATCATCATCATGCGATTGATGAGGTTTAGGTTATAGGTTTCGGTAAGGTGTAGTTTTGGTTATAGGATAGGTTAGGGTATAGGTTATATGTTAAGTTATAGATCATACATTAGGTTAGGTTACGTTAGGTTAGGTTAGATTAGGTTTAGGTTATAGGTTAAGTTAATTTAGTTTATGGGCTAGATAATAGACTAGGTTAGGTTAGTTTATAGGTTAATTAGGTTAGGTTAACTTATAGGTTAGGTTATATTAGCTTAATTATAGGTTAGGTTCTAAGTTAGTTTTAGGTTATAGGTTAGGTTATAGGTTATAGACTAGGTTAGGTTATAGGTCAGGTTTAGGCAACATGTTAGGTTAATTAGGTTAGGTTATAAGTTGTACTTAAAAGGCTAGGTTAGGTTATAGGTCAGGTTTAGGCAACATGTTAGGTTATAGGTTAGGTTAGAAGTTGTACATAAAAGGCTAGGTGAGGTTATAGTTTAAGTTAACTAATGTTTAGGTTATAGGTTTGGTTTGAAAAAAATCAGATGCTTCCAACTGAAACATTGGTGGCCCATAACCATGATGTAAATAGGTTACAAATATATTGCCAAGTCAATTTTCCAAAGAATCTATCCCACTATCGATAAGGGTATCACTCGTCCCAACAAGATTTCATCAAAGGACACCATTCACAGTTATAGGTTAGGTTATAGTTAGCGATGTGAGCGAGATGGAAACACACACAACGCCTCTATAATCACGTGACACACACTCTTGGGATAATATACACACACACACACACACACTATGGGACACCACTCGGCTTACAAAATCCACCTGGCTGAGACAGGGACCACACAGATGGAGTGAGAGTAGAGAGACTATCCATCTGCCCACTCAACACACACACACACATACGTGTATACACAAATCAGCTGGGAAAAGTGCATCCTTTGAACACTCTTACACATCTCTTACACACCCACGATTCTAGCACACATGGCATACACCTATTTGTCAAAATGTTAGTCACTTCCATATGCTCATGGCAAATAAAGAGGCCCTCCTATACCCCATACTCTTCCTAATGAAGCTGATATTCTTTTGAAGTTTTCTTGTAGGTTTATGGTTTAGGGTTTAACATAGTGTGTGTGTGTGTGTGTGTGTGCATTTTTACAGGTTCGAAGACGTTTAGAGGACCCTTTCTTGCTCAAAAAGGCCACATGCGAGTGCTCAAAAGTTTTATGCATATTAAATTACTTTTAAATTATATTGTATATTGACAAAATAAAATTTCATTAATTAGGATTTCAATGCTTAAATTTTCATGCAATTTTTTTTAGAAATTATGCTTTGAAAAAAAATTGTTTTGAAATTATGGTTTGGGGTAATGTTGATTTGAAATTATGCTACGGAAAAATTTTGTATGCTTTGAAGAAAATTTGTTTCAAAATTATGCTATGGAAAAATTTTGTTTTGAAATTATGTTTTGAAGAATTTTTTTTTTGAAATCACGCTACCATCTTATCATCATCATGCGATTGATGAGGTTTAAGTTATAGGTTTCGGTAAGGTGTAGTTTAGGTTATACGATAGGTTAGGGTATAGGTTATCTGTTAAGTTATAGGTTAGGTTAGGTTAGGTTAGATTAGGTTTAGGTTATAGGTTAAGTTAAGTTAGTTTATGGGTTAGATTATAGACTAGGTTAGGTTAGTTTATAGGTTAATTAGGTTAGGTAAACTTATAGGTTAGGTTAGATTAGCTTATAGATTAGGTTTTAGCTTAGGTTTAGGTTATAGGTTATAGACTAGGTTAGGTTATAGATCAAGTTTAGGAAACATGTTAGGTTATAGGTAAGGTTAATTAGGTTAGGTTATAAATTGTACATAAAAAGCTAGGTTAGGTTATAGTTTAAGTTAACTAATGTTTAGGTTACAGGTTTGGTTCGAAAAAAATATGATGCTTCCAATTGAAACATTGGTGGCCCATAACCATAATGTAAATAGCTTACAAACTTATTGCCACGTCAATTTCCCAAAGACTCTATCCCACTATGGATAAGGGTATCACTCCTCGCCAACAAGACTTCATCAAAGGAAGATCTATTTAAGATAACACCTTGACAGCAATGGTTGGATTAGAATATACACCATTCACTATGCAAGATTGTATCGGTTATAGGTTAGGTTATAGTTAGCGATGTGAGTGGGATGGAAACACACACAGCGCCTCTATAATCACCTGACACACACTCTTGGGATAACACACACACACACACACACACACTATGGGGCACCACTCGGCTTACAAAATCCACTTGGCTCACTACAAGAGGCTATTCATATTAGCGACGCTCACACAGCGACGCTCAAAAAAAAAAATCCCGACGTCGCTATGAGCGTCGAAAATTTACAAAGACATTTGCGACGCTCATAGTGACGCCGGCTGGGCTAAAAAAATAACCGAGCGCGCCCAAAAACTCAGATCTCAGATCTGAGTTTTTCGGCGCCCTCAAGCAAGGAGCAGGTAATGCTCTCCCTCTCTCTCTCTCTCTCTCTCTCTCTCTCTCTCTCTCTCTCTCTCTTCTCCACACACACACACACACACACGAGGAGAGGAAGGAGAGCCAGGTATGCTCCTTCCCTCTCCTCATTCTCATGTTCCCTTCCCCTCTTTCTCTCTCCCTCTCTCTCTCTCTCTCTCTTTTTCTTCTCCACACACACACACACACACAAGGAGAGGAAGGAGAGCCAGGTATGCTCCTTCCCTCTCCTCATTCTCATGTTCCCTTCCCCTCTTTCTCTCTCCCTCTCTCTCTCTCTCTCTCTTTTTCTTCTCCACACACACACACACACACGAGGAGAGGAAGGAGAGCCAGGTATGCTCCTTCCCTCTCCTCATTCTCATGTTCCCTTCCCCTCTTTCTCTCTCCCTCTCTCTCTCTCTCTCACACACACATACACACACACACATAGTGTTTTTGAGAGAGAGAGAGAGAGAGAGAGAGAGAGAGAGAGAGAGTACAAACAAAAACAAAAACGCACACACACATACATAAACAAAGAATGCGCACACACATTGAGAGAGAAAAAGAGAGAGAGAGTATGCATAAACAAAAAACGCACGCATTGAGAGAGGAAAAGAGAGAGAGAACATGCATAAACAAAAAACGCACACATTGAGAGAGGAAAAGAGAAAGAAAACATGCATACGATCCAAAAAAACGCACACACATTGAGAGAGAAAGAGAGAGAAACTAATTTAACGTCGTAGGAAACTAATTAAAATTAAAAGAACTAAAGATCTAGCCGACGAGGAGTTGAACTCAAGACCTATTATTCAAGAGGGAAATGGCATAATCAATCTATCATACTTGGCATGGGTGATAGAAAGGTTATACCATTTATCTCTTTTTATTAGCACACACATCCACACACGCGCACACACACAAGAAGAAGAGAGTTATAACGTCGTAGGAAACTATTTTAAAAGACGTTAAAGATTAGGTTATATGTAGACTTACATTAAATTAGATTTAGGTTTATTTTTAACTAGATTTACGTTTATTTACGCTAGATTTAGATTTACGTTATATTAGATTATATTTAGGTCTCCATAGACTGCGATGCCTGCATGAAGCAGGTGAAGAAAGCCCTCAATGGATTATAGGGTATTGCTGCCTTCACTCATGGTGGGCTCCGTCGATCCAAAAGTACTGGTGAAATGTCTTCAGAAGATAGGGAAGAAGGTGGATCTTCAGGGCGGCAAGAGTCACTACATCCCCGACACAATGACCATCTAGACAACCTCTAGTCATTCAATAGCAACTTCAAAGTTAGTAACAAGAGCAAGAACGGTCTAAAGGGCCAATTGCTGTCGTCAGATGTGGATGGAGATGAGGCAGCGTCACCGCCGGAAGTTAACTCTCACATCTTTAGTGATGAGAATGCCAACTCTTGCCGAGTTATGTGAAAAATTATGTGTTAAATCAGTTTTAAGGTTCTTATAAACCCTGTTAGTTTAGTTCTTTGTTTTTAATATAACATAATATATTTACGTTAGATTTAGATTTATGTTATATTAGATTAGACTTAGGTTTATTTAGGTTTACCCACATACACACACACACACACACACAAGAAGAAGAGAGTTTTAACGTCGTAGGAAACTATCCCAAAAGACGTTAAAGATTAGGTTAGATGTAGACTTACGTTAAATTAGATTTAGGTTTATTTTTAGTTAGATTTACGTTTATTTAGATTTACGCTTATTTACGTTAGATCGAGTCGCAAGAATTACTTACGGTTTAGGGTTTAGAGTTAGACGAACAGTGAAAAGATCTACTGTGAAAAGATGTTAAGATGCTGTGAAGTGCTACAGCTAGAGAAGAGGCAAAGGGGTTTTGTCCACTACATGCAGTATCATGTAGACGTGGGTGTGTAGATTTCTTGTACCCACAAATATAGGTATTGACCAATAAAGACAAGATTATGACCCGGTGGTTCTGATCTTCGTGCACCTCTAGACCGAGGTGTGCGGGGATTGGACATGACTAGAGAATGTGAGGTAGAGAGAGAGAGAGAGAGAGAGAGAGAGAGAGAGAGAGAGAGAGAGAGAGAGAGAGAGAGAGACAGAGAGAGAGAGAGAGAGAGATAAGACGAAGAATGCCAATAGAATATTAAATTTGTTGTCCAGGTTATAAGTTTTTTATCCTCATTATGAGTAGCGACGAGGATGTGGGACCGTCCAACCGAAACACCTATCTCTCAACGAGGGTCTTATGTCCTTGTAATCAATGCAAGCATGCTGTGCGATGGACAAGACGTGTTTCTTTGCAGCACGTTCGTGAATTTGGCGAGTTCGATCCATCTATTATAGATCGAGTTGTTGCCAATTATAACTCGTCGGACTTTGACGCTGGCCAACAAGCAGCAATCTTGCAACCCAATAGACGTGTTCGCAGGCGCTTTGGTCAAGCAGCATATGTGAGGCCACAAGATGTAGCCTTTGACAGCTCGGGGGATGATCATGCAGAGCACATTCCCAACGAGGCAATGTTTGAGCCCGAGATTGATGAAATGATCGAGACGATCATGGATTCAGAAAGGCTTATCTATGATGATATGAAAAGTGAAGCCGATACGCCATTGTATAATGGAGCACGTATGTCTAGATTGAAAGCACTCCTGGTTCTTCTCAACATGCAGGCAAAGTTTGGATGGAGTGACACTAGCGTCACAACGCTTTTCAGGTGATCTATTACAATTAGTTTACTTTAATAAAACTCTAAATGTATAATGATCTGATAGATTTTTACACGACTGTATCATATTTTTATGTTGTGTAGATTGCTGAAAGAGCACATACTACCAGCTGACAATGTGATGCCAGATTCCCGAGATGAAGCAAGAAAGATTTTGCGAAACTTGGGGATGGATTACAATTCTATCCACGCTTGTCCTAATGACTGCATTCTTTTCAGAGGGGAATACATAGACATGGAGAAGTGTCCGAAATGTGATTCCGCAAGATATCGAGTAGATCTCCACGGGACAAAAATTCCACAAAAGGTTTTGCGACATTTCCCTCTGCTTCCTCGCATCAAGCATTTCTTCGAATGTAAGTCCATGGCCGCCCTAGCATCATGGCATGAGGAGAATAAATCTTCGGATGGTGTGCTACGAATTCCTGCAGATTGCGTAGCGTGGAAACATATAGATGAAACATGGTTGGATTTTGCCAGGGAAGATTGAAATTTGCACTTAGGCCTGGCTATGGATGGCGTAAATCCATTTGGTCAAAGATCAACATCTTACAGTGTATGGCCCGTTGTCATTGTCAACTACAACATTCCCCGGTGGTTGACTACGAAGAAGGGGCACCTATGGCTAAGCTTGATTGTGCCAGGGCGATATAAAGTGGGGAATATGGATGTGTATCTTCGTCCACTATTGGAAGAGCTACAACAATTGTGGATTGGCATAGAGGTGGTGGATATGAGCCGACACACAGGACGACGGAATGCTTTGATCAGAGGCATTCTAATGTGGACCATGCATGACTATCCCGGGCTAACAGAATGCTCAGGTGATCTATTGACACTCCTCACTCAGACACTGTAAATCTTGTTTTTTCCCATAGTTGATCTATTATCATGTGTATACATGCAGGGCTTCAAACAAGCGGATATAGAGCATGTGTCACATGTGGACCTAGACTGAATGCACGTAGGGCGCCCTCACTGAAGAAGAAAATCTACGAAGGTCATCAAGCGTATCTTCCAGAGAATCATGTGTTACGCGACGGCTTTTTGGGAAGAGAGCCACCAAGGATGTCTGCACAAGCATGGTTAGAGCAGAAGGAGATGTGCGATGACGGATTGCCTCCATGGATGAAGAGACTATCTCTATGGTACGAGTTACCATACTGGCCCCGACTCATGATCAATCACTTGCTCGATCCAATGCACATATTCAAGAATGTGGGTAATCTACTATGGGACCATCTGACCGGCAAGAAAGATACTTTGGGAGCTAGAGTTGACCTTAGAAATGTGGATCGTATGGAGCAATATTGGCCGCAAACAGCGTCTGATGGATCGATAAAACTCCCTAAAGCACCATAGATTTTCACAGGAGCCCAAGAACGCAAAGTAAAAGAGACCATTCGATCTTTGCGGACCCCCACTGGCGTAATGCACTCGCTCCGAACGTGTTTTACTAAAGAAGGAAAGCTTACCGGTTTGAAGTCACACGATTGGCATAAAATGTGTCAGGTACGTTCATAGTGGACTTTAATATCATTACATAAAATGTGGACTTTAATATCATTGCTGCACATACTTGATAGTTTATTTTACCGGTTGCCATTGAGGGATGTTTGTCTCTCAGCATCCGTAACACAATCTACAAACTTGCAAAGCTGGTGCAATGGATCTCACAAAAGGAGATCAACGTAGACTCCATACCTTTTGCCAAACTAAATGTTGCGGAGCTTGTGTGCATGTTTGAGAAAAATTTTCCTACTACAATGCTAACCATTCAGGTGCATGTTCTTATTCACATAGTTGATGAGGTGGAAATAGCTGGCACAGTTCATTCCAGATGGATGTTCTTCTTAGAGCGTTTCATGAAAACGCTTAAGGGATATGTGCGTCAAAAGGCACGTCCGGAGGGTAGCATGGCAGAAGGTTGGTTGGTATCAGAGTCCCTAGTGTACATTGGAGAGTGGCTAGATGGATTTGATAAAGCCCGGGACACGCTATGGCGAACCATAGATGATGAGCGCATATCTGGGATTGTCATGTGCAATCTCGGTGTTGAGAAGAAGATGACGGAAGATCTAGAGGCTAAAATCAACCGATTTTGCATGCTTCACAATCCAGTGATGCAAAAGTGGATTTCACAATATGAGGATGCAAAGCAAGAGCGATAAAGGGCACGAATCGAGTGGAGACGGGGAAGATGACCACCGATGCACTATCCAGCGGTTCTGGAGAGCCTACCAACCTTCATGAGCTTAAGATGGTTGCACAACCAATTGAAAAGCGCACAACAATGCGGTGACGAAGTAACTGAAGAAGAGTGGGAGTACTCTCGGGGTTGCGCGACCAAGGTAAGTTTGCAATGTACGACTAGCAAGTGACTTTATTTATAAACGTTTGAACGGCCACTCATAATCTTTGTTCGTTGTAGTATAATTCATATACAGCAGCATGGTGTAAAGGTCGACATTTTAGGGTGGAACGAATCGACAAAAAGAGTTTTACTCAAGATTGTGGAATCATGGCAAAATTTGAACAGTCTAGTCGACGACGTTCCTCTGATGCAGATCCTGTGGTGGCGGAACTCACTTACTTCGGCACGCTGCAAGAGATTTTGAGGATCGATTACAGAGGATTTTTTGTCGACTTGTTCGACGTGCAATGGTTCAAGATAATCATGGAGGGTCGCAACGCTACTATGCGTAGAGGAGAGTCTGGTTTTCTTGAGGTGGATTCTACTAAGAAATGGACTGACCTAAGAGACACTTTCGTACTACCCGAGCATTGTGAACAAGTAAGTATGTAAATAGTTAACATCCCCCTTTTACAAGTTATGTGCTTGAAAGCTCTCATGTAAGTTATGTGGCTCTGGCAGGTAATATTTCATCCTACAAAGTCTACATCAAACTGGTGGTACGTCATAGAGGTAGCCCCTCGTAGTGCAAGGACGTATGAAGGCTACCATGTGCCAATCACAATGACATCAATGGAGGAGATTAGAGAAGATGCTCAATCAGAAGCCGCTGCGGTGGTGCCAGACGAGCATCAAGATGCTACTACTCTATATGGGGTGCATGCAGAGGAGCTACAAAATGAAACAGAGGATATGTGTTTAAACGGAGAGCTCTATATAGATATAGGAAGTTATGCTGAGTTATGCGAGGATGAGAGAGAGATCTCTTAAAGCCACAAATATTGTATTTGAACAATTTTTCTCCGTGTTGTAAAAGCTCTGGCTCTCTAAGTACCTTCCATGGTGTATAACGCTCTTTTCTACTCGCGCTCACATCTTATGATTGAAAATTCTGAGTTTTCGACTTGTCTCTTCTATCACTCAATTCATTGCGTCATTGTATTTATATGCGCCATTATGTCATTGTATTTAATGGTCTTTGCGTCATTGTCTACTCTATTCATTCAATATTAAGTTTAAATATTCGTGTGTTTAATGCAGGTATGGATGATGAGGAGTTTCTTTCTTCTTTGTCACCGCAGCAGAGACAGTGGTACATGGAGCGTCATCCCTCTGGCGCATCATCGCGCGTTCCTACTCCATCCGCATCTCCCTCTCTTTCGGAGCATTCGGCGCGCTCCGAAGCTTCCGCGTCGACGAGACGAGCTTCACACTCGTCTAGACACCGGCGCTCTAGTGGTGGCAGTGGCGGTTGTTGTGGGGATTCCGCCACCGATGCCTCCACACCGCCTCGTGTTCAACGAGGCTCTTTACCCTCCCCTTCTTTGCCCGCCCCCACACCAGCCACAGTATCGCCATGTACGCCAGGTTTTGCACGGCTGACTATTCCTAGAAGCTACACACCTCTACCTACTCCGCCAGGAGCCACCCCACTCGACCCTCCTCGCTTCGGGGCCCAGACGCCGGTGGAGACACCTGACGTCCTTCCCCCCATCGACACGCCGCTAGAGACCCCTGCCGGGACACCCAGGTTCACGCGTCACCGGCCAGAGGGCTTGCCTTACTCCGTCGACATTAGCGGCGGCATCATCATGGATGATGATGGCAAGAAGGTGATCTCGCGCATGCGTGGTCTTTGCTCTCAACTGTTTAGACACTACATACTAAACAAATGGAGTGAAGTACCAAGTGATTTAAAAAACAGAGTCATCAGCAAACTTCATGATGAGTTTTCCGTTCCAACACGGGATCAGCGCTTCAATGAAGACCTGATGAAGATTCGAATGCACGAATACTGCAAACACAAGCGTTCCGAAGTGCAAAAAGAAATCAAGAATGGGTGGAACAGGCCAGATTGGCTGGCCAAAGAAGATTGGAAGAATGCGAAGAAAGCAGCGCGCGAGAATCCCGACAAGTGGAAGCAACAAAAGGATGCAGCCAGAGCGCGAGTAGAGGCAGAGAGCTCGCACCACTTGGGGAGCGGTGGATGGGTATCATTTGAGGCCGATTTTTTAAGTGTTTTCACATTGCTCTTTATGTTCGATAGTTTAGGATTTATGAGTTTTTTAATTCTAACATAATGAAATCTTTGTATGTTTTGACAGTGGTCGATGACAGGACGTGATCCCACACCGTACGAGCGCGAGTACGCAGGCAGGAAGGGCTTAAACGCCCTGATGGACATTCTCAGTTCTCGCGGCGGCATGGTTAGTATTAGGGTTTACTCTTTTTTATTTTTTGTATTGTTTTATAAATGTCGTTATATGTTTATACTTACTGAAAGCTGTCTTATTGTCTTTTTTTGCAGAATCCGACAGATACGCCGCTTGGACGCGATGAGACGTCTGACTAAACGACGTCAGTATAGCCGTAGCTAGATAGCATTAGTTTAGGGTTTCTCATAGCTTATGTATCATGAGACGGATTTTATACGTCTTTTTGAACCATGTATATTATTACATTTGTCACCACAGTTCCTTTTGCCAATCAATTCTTTATGCCTATGATGTTGTACAATTGTCATTATTACATTTGCCAATCAATTCATTTTGCCTATGATGTGTACAATTGTCAATTTTGCAAACAATGCGTCTTGTGGGTGACTATTTTGGGTCTATTATCTACCCTTGCACTTTTTTTAAAAAGTGAATCAAGTACAATATGGTTGCTGGGTGGCAGGGCATTCAATGCCCTGCCACCAAAAAAACATTCTCTCGTGTCGCTATAAGCGTAGCTATTTATGGCTCTGTAGCGTCGCTATAGTCTTCTGTGTATTCGTCGCTATATGCATCGCTATGAGCGTCGCTATATAGCGACGCATATAGCGACGCTCTCGTAGCGACGCTCGTAGCTACGGTTTTAGCGACGCCGGGGGTTATAAAAACCCAGTGTATTTTCGTCGTTAACTTCGTCACAAGAGCACACAACCTCTTGTAGTAGCTGAGACACGGAACACACCATTGGAGTGAGAGGAGAGAGACTATCTATCTGCCCACTCAACACACACACACACACACACATACACACACATATACACAAATTAGCTCAAAGGATTTCAATGCTTAAATTTTTATGCAATTTTGTTTAGAAATTATGCTTTGAAAAAAAATTGTTTTGAAATTATGGTTTGGGGTAATTTTGATTTGAAATTATGCTACGGAAAAATTTTGTATGTTTTGAAGAAAATTTGTTTCAAAATTATGCTATAGAAACATTATGTTTTGAAATTATGTTTTGAAGAAATTTTGTTTTGAAATTACGTTACCATCTCATCATCATCATGCAATTGATGAGGGTTTAGGTTATTGGTTTTGGTAAGGTGTAGTTTAGGTTATAGGATAGGTTAGGGTATAGGTTATATGTTAAGTTATAGGTCATACATTAGGTTAGGTTAGGTTAGGTTAGGTTTAGGTTATAGGTTAAGTTAAGTTAGTTTATGGGTTAGATTATAGACTAAGTTAGGTTATGTTATAGGTTAATTAGGTTAGGCTAACTTATAGGTTAGGTTAGATTAGGTTATAGGTTAGGTTTAGGTTATAGGTTATAAACTAGGTTATGTTATAGGTCATGTTTAGGAAACATGTTAGGTTATAGGTTAGGTTAATTAGGTTAGGTTATAGGTTGTACATAAAAGGCTAGGTTAGGTTATAATTTAAGTTAACTAATGTTTAGGTTATAGGTTTGGTTTGAAAAAATCAGATGCTTCCAACTGAAACATTGGCGGCTCATAACCATGATGTAAATAGCTTACAAAATTATTGCTAAGTCAATTTCCCAAAGACTCTATCCCACTATGGATAAGGGTATCACTCCTTGCCAACAAGGTTTCATCAAAGGAAGATCTATTTAAGATAGCACCTTGACAGCAATGGTTGGATTAGAATACACACCATTCACCATACAAGATTGTGTCGGTTATAGGTTAGGTTATAGTTAGTGATGTGAGTGGGATGGAAACACACACAACGCCTCTATAATCACCTGACACACACTCTTGAGATAATACACACACACACACACACACACACACACTATGGGGCACCACTCGGCTTACAAAATCCACCTGGCTGACATAGGGAACACACAAATGGAGTGAGAGGAGAGAGACTATCCACCTGGCTGAGACAGGGAACACACCGATGGAGTGAGAGGAGAGAGACTATCCATCTGCCCACTCGACACACACACATACACATATACACAATTCATCTCATAGAAGGAAGATTTTTTATGCTTAGATACAATTGAGCTTGGGTCAACACCAATTGGGCAAATAGCTCACACCATATGGATGAAATATGCCAGATACAATTTGAGCAAAGGCTTCACTCACAAGAGAAACTTACAGAACCAAAATATCAGGAAAAAAATACAAAATTTGGCAAAATGCACAGCACCATTGCATCCAGAATGGCCAAAAGTCCCAGTCTACAATATCAAAGTGCTCAAATCCGAGTTCGTATAAGTAGTTTATGGCCAAAACTGGCTCCAAAAACAGCAAAAATTGAGTTACAATTGTTCCTTCTCTTCTCTCCATGTTTTTTCTAATTTTTACTCAGGGTTTTCAATGTCCACACTTTACTTTATCCCTTGGGCATCTTTGGCCTTTTGATTGGACTCAAACGGACCTCTAACAGGCCAAAACCCTTCTACATCCATTCGCACAACTGGCACTAAACTTTTCTCAATCATGCATCCCACAATCACGTAAAGTGGCCTCCAAATATAGTTCTCAAAATGACCTTTTTTCATAATTCGTCACAAGAAAACACTCCTATTGTGTCCTCACTTATCCACGTTGTCGTGCCGCTCCGCTTCTAAGACAAAGAAAATGAGCAAAGGAATGCCAATCAGGCTTATTTGAATCCTACATGATTATTCAGCAGTTATAAGGGCTTGCTGACAAGCCAATTTTAAGCTAAAAGTGTGCTAGATGCGACTCTAAGGGCCAAAAGATTTCTTGGTAATGCTAAACAGTGAGTATGCTTGAAGTGATCATAGCTGGGATTTTATTGATCCAAATTGAAGTACTCAAAGTGCTCTACAGGCCTGTCTTTACGGCTCCTCAATCGGAGCTACATATAAGAAGTTATGATAGTTTTATTAGAGTTAGTAGCAGATCCGTACCGGATCGAGCACCTGCTGATAAAAGGTCAAAGATGATAGGAATGCATGGGTCCAAAGTACTCACTTCCAAGAGCATGTCGGTCTTTCCAATTTGTCAATCGAGGTTTCGGTTGGCAAGATATGGCCAGTTTAAGTATCATCGGGGACTGGTTTCGAACCGATCTGGTCGCCTTGATTAGTCAAGTTCAAGTTCAAGGTATCGCCGGATAGTCTTACCACCTCGTAATACCTTGTCTTTGTGTCAAAGAATGGACTCGGGCTGCAAAACCTCTTCTTGGTCCTGGATCTCCGGTGGGTCTTCAATGATTGCTTCTTGAGGTGGCTCTCCTTTGTAAGGCTTTAGTAGGGTCACGTGGAAAGCATGTGTATGAGCCAATGGTTGGTAAACTTGAGTTGATAGGTCATCTCATTGATTGACCTAAGAATCTAAAAGGAGACATAGTACCTTTTTTCTTACTTGCATAGTACTTTTGGTGTCCCATAGGATTCTTGCCCGTCGTGTGCCTTAATCGAGCCTTGGAAAACTTAAGCAGGACCCAATCGTTTTGTTTAAAGTCTAGGGCTCTTCTATGCTTATTAGCAACATCCTTTTGCCTTTGTTGAGAGATGGATGTAGCATCCTTAATCTTTTGGAAAGATTCTTGCAGGTCTCGGCTATATTCATCTGCAGCAAAGATCTTCCCATGTACCTTGAGTAGCAGGGGACTTTTTTATCTTCCCTCTATCACCTCAAAAGGTGCTTTTCCCGTGGAAGAATGTACAATGTTATTGTAAGCATACTCCACTAAGGGTAAGTACTTCTCCAATTGGGACTTTTGATCTACTTCTTTGACATAAGCTTTTAGTAGATCAAGAATTGTTAGGTTACCTATTTCACTTTGACCATTCATTTGAGGATGATAGACCAAAGAGAAGTTTAGCCTTGTAGCTAAATTCTCAAAGAGACCCTTCTTGAAATTATTGGTCATTCTAGGATCTCTATCCAACACTATGGACATTGGCAAGCCATGGAACTTGAAGATTTGTGATATAAAGAGAGTTACCCTTTGATGGGCTTTAATGATAGTCTTTTTTACAAGTATGAAATGTACTTGTTTGCTAAACCTGTCTACTATCATCCATATCCTGTGCAATCCAAAGATAAAATCCATGGATATGCTCTCCCATGGGGAATAAGGGATTGGTAAAGGTTGAGGTTGCTTCCCTCTATCAAACTTAATCTTTTGGCATACCACACAACTTGAAACATACTCTTGTATGTTTGCTTCATGGCAGGCCAATAGAAATATGTTTATATCTCTTTTGGGGTATAGTGAATCCCTCTATGCCCTGCATAAGGAGGAGCATGAGATTCATACATTACTTTCTCGCGTAGTGACTTAGTAATGCATAGTCTATTGCCATAGAGAATATAACCATCTTGTAGGGTAAATGATTCTTCCTTCCCCCTAGTGCAAGGGCTAAAACCACATCTCTAAAATTGGGATCAATAGCGTATTCATCTATCATAAGACCAAACGTAGTGTGAAATGTGGTCTTTACAATGTCTTGATCGACTATTCTTATTTGATGGTAGCCACTTTTTAGGTCAATCCTATTGAAATAGGTTAAAGCGGAGCATCTCAAAGTCTACTTGGAAAGAGTTTGAGAATGTCCAAAATCACTTCTTACAAAATTTCCACAAGCAAGATGACAAAAAGCAAGATCTTGAGCATGAGATAGATGCAAGACATAAAGAAGTGTTTCTAAAGATGGAATGCATTATACTTATTACATGATGCCTTGAGAGATTCCCAAGTGAATGAATATTTTCTACATGCCAATGTACTCTAGTTTGGGAAGAATTTTGGTGAGTCATGCTTCATACAGTTTTGCACAGTTATAAGGGATAAAATGTATTGATTGGTGTGATCAAACTATGGAGTGTCGTATGCTAAGACAGAAGTTTTTTTGATTTTATGTTTGCGAGCGATTTTCAAGCGCTAAAATTGCCTCATGTCCTTAAAAACTACACAATGGTGATCCGTTTGGCAATACGGTAAGCCATAAAGCTTGCCCACAAGGCATATGCATTGTGGGCAAGCTCTATGGCTTTCCATTTTGCCGAAAGGATCTCCATTGTGTTGTCTATATTTCTACGAGCGGTTTTCAGGCCACAAAATCGCTTTGCAACCCTAAAACAACACAATGGTGAGTTGTTTGCCAAATTGGCAAGCCATAGACCTTGCTGACATTGCATATGCATTGTGGGCAATCTGTATGGCTTGTCGTTTTTCTAAACACCTCACTATTGTGTTATTTTTATGTTAGGTTAGGTTAGGTTTAGGTTATAAGTTAGGTGAGATTATAGGTTAGGTTAGAGCTAGCGACAAATTAATAGTAGAAAAAACACAATCGGACTTCAAAAGTGCACACAGACTTCAAAAAACTTAATATATAGTCATTGACCAATAAAGACGAGATTATTACACTGTGGTCCTAATCTCAGTGCACCTCTAGACCGAGGTGTGTGGGGATGTAAGGTTTCCAGTTTCTGAAACCTTAAAGATTTTATAAAGCTTAATCAAACTGATATGATTATTGAAAAAGCAATGTAGAACTGTCCGACCGTGGCAAATATTGATATTTTTGGAATCTTAAGCAGAGGAAACCCCGGGCTAGAAATTTTCAAAACAAAATTTCGATAAAATTTGGAAATGTTACGGGCTCAGAAAGATTACACTAGGAATTTAATTAGTTAAGTAAAATTGGATGGTTTCAGTAATTATTATCAATAAAGACTTTCTTATCCTAAGGTTCTAGAAATTACTGATATTTCCAATTTTCATCATTAAAAATCAAAGAAATTTGTAAAAATCGATTATGTGTATCTAGGGGGCTGTGTGGGGTAATGATGACCTCTCCCATACTAGATTTGGGTAAAAAGGAAGAAAAGAGATTATTCAATTAAACCTCTAATCGATTAAATCTTTTTATAAGGCTGAGAAGTTATGGAACCTAAAAGGACCAGAGAAAATCCTACATCTGATGATGAGGATGTAGCTCTAAAAAGAACTAGAGCGTCGCACGATGACGAAGCCGGGCCTAGTAGTAGGCCTAGGAAGGAGAGTCTTCAAGCGCCAGCGCAGCAGCAGATGGCCGATCAATCCCAGGTGGGTTCCGCATTATTCAATTAAGTTTTTAAATAGTTTAAGTTCTTTTATAAGTTAGCATTGCATTCATAAGGAGTGAGAAAGAATCAGGAAAGGAATAATTGACCAAAAACGGAAGGTAAATTTCATTATAATATAGGAAAGAATTGTTTGGGTTAAAACTGGTTGAATTAGGAAAGATATGATTTGATTATCCTTAAGACAGCTTGTCTCAAGACACCTCCGACTCCTTGGTATATTTTGATGATAATGATTGGCTTTCTAGCCACGGATAAGTTGGTTACCCCCATGAACGATGAGTTTCTACTCAGTGACATGTCTTGATGTTTCTACATAAGTTAGGATACCGTTTTTTATCCTAGGGGAGCCGCCCGGTTGTATTGGCAACTAGTTTGATGTATGGGCACCCGGAACCGTGGGTGGGGTTTTATCCACTCCCGATTATGAATAAGGAATGGGTGTCATTTTTTCACCCTTAGGTGATCTTGAGACAAGAAGAGTACTGGTCATGGTTATTATGGACAATGTTTTGATTGATAGTACTTTGTCTTAAGTCTAAAGATGTTTGTTTGCTGAAAGAATGTTTTCAATACTGTTTTCAAAGGTTGTCTTAATGAAATTCAGTTGTGAAAGTTAAAAGAAACCATTATTTTAAATGTTAAAACAATGTGATATTAATTAAAAAAATAAATGAATCATGTGTGAGTGCGAGGTGGTAAGTGGGGATTGAGTAAGGTTGTCAATCAAGGATGGGTGGACGTGATTAGTCAGGTAACTATTCTACCTTGCGCACTAAAATGTTTAGAAAACTTCTTCACTTGGAAGAGGAGTCCACCAGCGGCTGTGTCCTCACATCTGTTAGAGGGAAAAAAAGCGTTGGTTGAGGATACCTTAGCCCAATTGTGGCAGTTATAGAGCCGAAATGGTTTTTTTTGGACTTTTAATACGTTGTCCCATTTTCGCTGCGAGACAGGACTAGGTCTTCTTCTAAGGCTATAGACCCAAGCCATTTTCAATGGTAAAGGTCTATTCCTTGGATTTTTCTTGTTTAGAAACTTTGATTTTTATCAGACCTAGAGACCTATCAAGGATCCCATCCCGATCTTGGTATTGGCTGGTTGGGGATCTCACAAGTGGTATCAGAGCGTGTGTTAATTAAAGTCTTGGACCTAGGGAAAAATTTAAGGCGTTAGGTTGAAATACGTGATCTTTGACAAATTCAATTAAAGATGTATTTAATTGAAGAGAAGGAGTGGAAGGAAGAGAGAGAATTATCCCCATCCTTGCAGGAAAATTTTCATCAGACCTACTTCAAATTCATGGATTTCAACATTAGGTTTATGAGGGCTTGTCTATCTTGAGACTCTTCAATGCGAAAAAGTATGATGAAATGGCTCGATAATACATTTTCTCCTTCCGGTGGAGAATCAAGGGGTCAAGATCTGGTGGAATTTCTTCATTGATGCGGGAGAATTAGAAGGTTTAGAACTAATTATGAAGAAACTCAAATGGGCCGAATATCTTCAAGTGATTGAAGTATACTTTTTCGTTGGGACGGAGAATTCAGAAGAAACCCTTGTAATAGATGATGTTCAAGTATCACAAAATCAGTGGGTGTTTGATCAGGTGTCTAAAGTAATCTACCCAGGTAAAATTAGGCCCATAGGAGTAGGCCCTAGTTTTAGTGGACCAAAAGATGTTGTATATTTTGATCCTATATCTGATCCACCCAAAGTCCTCAAGATTTTAGTATAGGACTATCGTCATCTTTGTACGTAGTAGGATCTTCATGAACTGTATTAACTTTTGTACATACTATGGTTCTCATGGGTATGTTATAAGTAGTTTTGTTTATGGTTTGGCAGTTGTCTTCATCCTATGTGCAAAAGTCTTGAGTAGGAGATAAGTTAAAAGTATACGTAAGAAAGATTTCATCTGGTACTAAATTCCACTAATTCAATCTCAGGAAAATACTCGCGTAAATAGCCTTTACATTGTTAGTCAAGAGAAAAAATTACTACTAAAGCAACTTCAACTCCCTACTTTCAAAGGAGAGGGACCCAATTTAGAGCGAGATGCCGAAGCGTGGTTATATGCTATGGATGACTATTTCAAGCGTGCAGGAACTACTCTAGAAAACCAAACAATGTTGGGTATGTTCTGTCTCAGAGGAGATGCCAAACTTTGGTGGAAGCAACACTGCAGAGATAATCCCACGAGTAGTCCATCTTGGGAGAAAATGAAGCAGGCAATCAAAGAACGGTATCTCCCTCCTGCACATCAAGATGAACAAGTTCTTTGGTCTACGCCAGCTAGGACTTTCATTAGAGGAGTACTACACCAAGTTTGTGTCTTTACGACGCTATGCCATTAGGAAAAATATGGACTCTCCTTGGGCCTTTTTGATTAGTGAAGGCTTAAGGGAGAACCAATGAGAAGGATCTTGGGATATCACCTAGAGGGGGAGGAATGGTAGGGGTGCAGCCTAATTGTCTCCCTCTTCAATGCTTGGTTCGTAGAGAGAGGTAGGAGGTAGGCTGGGGGGAGGGGGGGGTTTAAATAGGAGAGGTTTCATAAAAGAGGGAGGGAACCCCCAAAAAAAAATGCGCCAAAACATAAACTAACTTTAAAAAGTCAATTTTTCCCCCCAAAATCCACTTTTCTCTCTCTCCCTCATTACTTTTCTCTCCCACACTCTCCCTCTTCTCCCTCCTCCCATTCTCTCTCTACAGTCAAGGCAGCCATAGCCAAAAGCTTTCCATCACTCTCTTCCTCTCTCTCCATAGCTCCCCGTTCTCTCACACCTCCATCAACCCTCTACAGTCCCACACTCCATAGCCCACAGCTCCACTATCCTCTCTACCTCTCACTCCTTCCCTCTTTCTCTATCTCCACTGTCAAAGCCACCATAGACAGCTCACCTCACCCTCCCCTCAGCTCCTCATTCTCTCTACATAGTACTCAACTCTTTCAAATCCCTTCCTAAGCCCAACTTCCCAAGCATGTCCACGCATAGACGGCCCAAACCAAAGATAGAAGAGATTGTGTTGCACAACACAAAAGACTCAGAGGGGGTATGGATCCCACAAGTATTCAAGAAGGGTGCATGGGTCTACATGCAACCCTCACGTGCTGGACCTCATCGTGTACGGTGTCGAGGCATATTGCAACGTCATTGGAAGGGCCGGCTATTGGCATTCAAAGAAACAAAGTCCGGAATGGTGGCCATCATGCAACACGTCTACAGTGCAGCTGAGATCCACCTCAAGAGAGCTTCAACTGAATTTGCACCTCATTGTAAGTTTTCATGGTTTAGCTATCCCATGCATATGTCATGTTTACGTTTATGTGATCATTATGTTTAACTAAGGGCATTTGTAAAGATGTTTTTCCATCCAGCTTAGTTGAGGACCAACCACTTGAGTTCCTCTCAGGCACGTTCATGGTTTTGCATGCTCACATTGGGGAGCTTATGTTTCCTAATGTTTCATCGAAAAAACTTACCGAGCAGCGCATATTCATGTACTCCCACAAGTACGTGGTGCCGAAGTCAACCCAAAGCTATGGTAGGTTAGAAGCCATGGAAACACCCTCATTGCAAAGTGCAGAATGGCCAACTCTAGACCATTGGGCTTTGCTTTCTTTCAAGCGCAAGGTGCTGCAAGATTTCCAAGGGTCCCTAAAGTTTGGTAAGGCAACCAGATCGGTGGGTCTCAGTTGGCATTGTCCCATTCATTTGTTTGTGCATGCATTCCACTCTCTGCCGATTGTCGAAACACCAACAATGTTTGTTTGCAAAGAACTTGACATAGATGCAATGGACAGCATTCTAGGTGTCAATTGGGGCTATGTTGAGGGTTTGCATGATAGTGACCGTTATAAGTGCAATGTGTCCCCCACATAGCTTTGCCTTTGGTATTTGAAAGCAAGGTGCACCTTGTATGCACGGTTTAGCTACGAGAGGTGGATGCAAAAACCTGGCAAATGGATACCCTTGCAGCTGACAGCCGAAGAGGTTCAATCCTTTGAAATTCGTGTCCGCATGCCCAATAACGAGGTGGAGGTTGTTGTAGTGAATCCGCATTGGACTCTTGCCAATCTTCGGGAGCACTTTGTCATAATGGGATTAGAGGATGTTGGTAATGCAAGTTTCAAACTGGAACAACGTAAGGTCTGCTTTGTGCTTGCTTAGCTACCTTTTCTTATTTTTTGTGGGTTTTTGTATTTTGATTGCCCATTTTTTGGTTGTATAGATTGGAAGGCGGATGGAGGCCACTATGCTTGTTTACAAAGATTGGGCTGCAGACGAAATCATCTTGTCTAAGTGAATTGGCTTGTAACTTTAATCATTTATATATTGGATATTTTATTAAACATTTTGAAAAGTTTTAAGGTGTTGTACTTGAGTTTGAAGGTGGTGTAAATTTATTTTTTTAATGCATATTTTTTATTTTTTTTCGAGATGGAATATGTCTATATAAGGAGGACCACCTTCTCATTTCACCATTTTCATCCCAACATTGCAGAGAGACCTAGCATACCCAATCACACAAAGAGAAGACATGGCTACTACTAGTGCTTTAGATGCGTTCCTTACTAAGGTTGGGCATGCAAATCGCCTTGAGCTTCAAGCATTTTTCACAACCCAACCCGATTTGGAAACCACTTTGACCCTCCACTCTCAATCTCTTGAGCACATTACTTCATACATTTCCACGTGCATGGGGAGATTCATTGTTGAGTTACCAAACCCGGCTAGGGCAATGGGTCCCTGAAGGCCTTCTCCACCACATCTACCAATGGGACAGGCCATTTCATCAGCGGCTTGCACGCTTTGCCACCATAGCACAACTCGTCGGACAATATGTGCGGCTTGAAGCTGATGATGTGCGAGAAATGCGTAAGAGAAGGATCGAAAACACTTTTTTCTCTGTTCAGGCCAGCCCAGCAGGCCCTGACGTAGTGCTACCACACTTGCAGATCAGCGGGGTATTGGCTGATGTGAAGGACCCCAAGCCCGCGGCCATTGACTCATCTGCAGAGGAGAGGACGCTTGCCTTGACCTACCCTGTAGGGATTCAAGGCCTCTTGGAGGCCTCTCCATCAGTCGGTTCATCCTCGGGACCGCCGGAAGGAACCACCACTCGGGATGCCATCCCTGAGGTAGAGATTACCCGCTTCTCCTCCACTGTGGTGGGTGGGGAGGAGTTTGTGTTTATGCACGATCTGTAGAAATCCTTTGAGCTTCGCATGGATGAGTGTTTCGCCATCCTCGATGCCCATGGCAAGTTTGAGGTTGATACCACCACCTCCCATGATGATGATCTCCTACTTCCCATGGGGAATACTTTCGCGGACACAGTGGAGATCGCACAAGCCGAGGTGGCAGCGGCCGAGCAGGCCAAGGTCTCTGAGGAGGAGTTTGTGGCCATGCAAGCCATGTGCTTGGCTAAACACGCAAGAGTGGATTCACCACCACCTGCTGCAACACCTGTTTTGCGTGATCCAAAGGGGAAGTCAAGCGTGGATCTTTACTTGCACCCGGATGCCAATGAGGAGGATCGTAGACAAGAGGTATAGATGCTCACTTACATTTGATTGTTACAAATGATTTTGTTAATGTTATATCATCATTTTGTGCCCTATCTCAGAAAACCTATGTTTTGTAGGATGTTTTGGAGGTTGACGCCTGGGCGCAATGGTCAGGGGGGAGGAGGACGCCGTTCGGACCTCAAGCGGCACTTTCTCACTACCTCGGCACACTTCCCACTGGTGTCGTGGTGTTTGTCCATGCCAACTACTCTCCGAATGGTCGCTACAACATTTTTGCTCTCCGTTCACTCTCCAAGGCGTTGTATTTAACAACACTTGCCCAAACGGTCAACCTTGTAGTGCTTGTAAAGAAAGCTTTTGCAATATCCACTTTCGTTGTAAACTTTTTCGGGCGCCTTATTGCCCATGTTGGCATGAACCAAGCTGTAGGGGTTAATGACACCCAAGAAATCACAACCACTTTACTTAACAGGGAGCCACCCCAAAAGGCCAAGCACCAGAAAATTGTAATTAGAAAGATCCTAAAGCAAAAGCCGGATATCATGTAAAGCATTGATTTCTTTAATGAAACTACTTTTTGTTGTCTATGACTCTCTTTCTTGCAAGGTTTTGAATTTCTTATATGCTGGGCTTCCATTGTGTGTAAGAAGCACCATAATTTTTGCTATGACTACTAAAGGGTTTGGCAGGCATTAAATTTTATAAAATGCATACATTGTTATATCTAGGCTTCCAAAGTTATGGATGTGCCTAGTAAAGGGCTTGGAAGTCCCTAAAATATGCTGCCACAAGGGCGCACATTGGGGCCTTCCATCAGCAGATGAAGTGTGCAAATGCGCGCCCTTGTCGCAGATGAATTTGGACACATCTAGGAGCATACCCAGGTACAAAACAGAGTGACAAGACATTAATACACAGTTGCAAAACAGAAAGACATGGATACCCAGGTAGCCTTAAGCCCATCTTGCCTCAGTTACCTAAAGTTGTATTAACAAACCACAAGAGTAAACTATATGGCAATATCTAGCCCTTTTTGAAGTATAGGACTGACATGGACTAAGGGGGGATGATTGCCAGAAGTATCTATGCTAATTGAAGCATTGAAGCAAACAAAACATACTTATTTCTTGTCAAAATTGTCTAGAAACCACTTGAAAGTGTCTGGAAAGCACTAGGAAAGGCTGCCACAAGGGCGCGCATTGTGTCCATCCATAGGCCTCTAGAAGCCCCAAATGCGCGTCCTTGTGGCAGCCAGTTTGGGGGCATTCCAAGCCATTTTCAACACTTTGTAGATGCTTTTGCCATGCAATAGTGAGTCACATAGCATGGATACATCAGGAAGTGCATGTCCCACTTAGCCAAGGTGCTAAACGTAGGCAATTTTTCACAATAACAAGCTAATGGCTACATACATACAATAGAAGGTAGACAAAACTTGGACCAGTGCTACATTGCATGGTACAGAAATAAAACAATACAATGCGTAGTGGGGTATACAATAAAAGACGCTTATATTCAAATTCTTCCCAATACAATGCACAGAGTGGGGTATACAATCAAAAGACGCTTGTATTCAAATTCTTCCCAATCTTGGAGTTCCGTAAATACAAAAAGGTTTGATGCCTAATTACAAGCTACTCCTCATGGCGCAAACAGCGAGCAAGCTGCATATCATTGGGCATAATGGTTACACACTTTGCATGGATGGCACAGAGGTTAGAATCCTAAAATATGCTAGTTAAATATTGCTCTCTTTCCTCTTGGACTGCCTCTATGGCCACGGTGCCCATCCGAAACTGAGTGTTGTACAATTGAAAAACCTCCCTGCATAGCCTTGCTAAAGGGGCCCTCCGAATCAAGAGCTCGGTGCTCTTTTGATAGTGTTGAATCTCCCCAAAATCACGGCTGCGCTTTCGTACCTTCTGAGGTCGACGTGGAGGTGCATTTTTGGCACAAGTTGGGGCAGCTTGCTTCCTCTTCTTGTAGACAATGCTCTTTCTCTTTTTTTTCTGCACAGGCACTTCCAACACCTCATAATCTGATTCCACCCACTCTCCATCTGATTCGTGCTCTTCACTATTGACCGGATGTGATGGTGTAGGTCCACTCCCTTTAGGAAGTGTCTTACCCCCAATAGACATGTGAGCCTGATAAGTTTGTATTTGGACACCAACCCATGGGGGATCTTCATCCGTTTGCCTCTCTTCGGAGCCTTCTGACCGTTGCTTTTGGCTATTTGTTTCTTTGCCTTGGTCGCTCTCATCCTCCCTGTTGCCATCAGAATCATTGGAGTCTGATGAATAGACAACAAGGCGATGCTTCCGTCTCTCTTTTGCTGCTGTAGAGGATTGGCCATGCTAATTTGAAGCTCCAGCTTCTTCTGTGTGGACTTCACCTTCAGCTTGTGAAGTTTCAGCTTCTATTGCTATAACTTTGAGTCGTTGGCCATCCGGCCCCTCTTGATATGCAATCCTAGCCGTTTTTTTTGTTCTTGCCATGGTAGCACCTAGTAGGGAAAATGACAAAATGAGCGCCTTCAACCTTTAAATAGGTTTTTTTGAGATTTGGGCCCTTTCATATTATGCGGCCAATTGAGTGAAACTCAAATAAACCAATTGAATTTAACAACTAAACCTGGATCATGCTAACGGTTGACGCGACGCCCAAACACTGCCTTTTCAATACTTAGTTGCACGCCAAGCTTCATGGCCCAGGGAAGCTCGCGAGCGTTTCCACTTCTCGAATGCTGTAGTACGGGAGGCGTTGCGTAACTGCTTTGCTAACATTGACTCTCTTGCTTTCTCAATAGTACGAGTTCTCCCAAAGGTGTGCCTAAAAAACCAGCTAAACATCTCTTGGAGGTAGTTGGAGTGTAAACTACCACCACCATGCCGAGTATTCTTGAAGTAGACTCCTTTTGCTCGATAGTGGGACTTCTCCATGCCTTGTGTACTCCATATATCAAGCGAACCATAGCGGTCCATGAAGTATGCACCATGCGCATAGAGAATGTGCTAAAACAACCAAAAAGGAGATAAGCTAGTAGAAAATTTGCATTTTCAAACATTGCATATGTATTAAGTCCGTTAAAACAAACCATGTAGTGTGTAATCTTGCTTTCAGACCATCTGCCCTTAGCGGCCTTTGTGAATTCATAATGCACCTTCTTGAATTCCTCCCGCTGCTCAACGGTGGTGCTTGAAAGATTCATAAATTGCACAACCTTTTGAAAGGATGACCATACTAGCTTGTGTTGGTTAGCAACCTCCACATTGGGATCTTTGTTCGTCGTGCATGAACACAAATCTTTCCACAACTCCCACCGCTTCTCACTTGCTAGATCAACACTTGCCTTGGATACCTGCATTGGAGACTTTGACATCTTCTTGAAAAATCGACGTGCCTTGGCTCCATTCATGGAAACCTTCTGTGCCACCTCATATGTCTTCTCCCTACAAGTCTCTGCTACAATGTTCACCCTTGAGCGGTGACATCCAATCTCATTAAGGAGCGTCTCCACCCCCTGCAAGGAGTCTTTTGACCGTTGAAGGGGCTTCATTGTGAAAGCATAATCAATGTGATGCTTTAGGATCCTATCAAATATTCGCATAAACGCATGCAATGTACAAAAGTGAACATTGTTGAGGGAGAAGGGAATTATGGGGTTCCACCCAGGATCTTTGCTATCCCTATTGGGAACCTGCAGCATATCACATGAAAGAACCGAAGTTTGCCACTCCCTATTTATATGGTCATCATTATCTTCGTCCTGACCTTCCACTTGAGTTGCTCGACTTGTCTTGTGCCCTTTCGTACAGAATGGACAGGGAAGTAAAGAATTTTCACCTTGTTTGCATCCAAGCATGCGCTTTATGGTCTTTAGATCACCACCTAAATGCCATTCAACATCAAACTCCCCACGTCCTGGAACCATGAGCTTCTCACCGTTTATTTGAGCTTTAATGACCTCTGTGACCCATGGTATTCTACTGAAAATCCATGCAAGGACTTCATGTGTCTCTTTCGGAACTTCAATTGCACCAATCCACCATATATCCTTCTCTGATTGCACACTAAAAGAGGGCTTTGTCGCTTCACTCGAACTGCAAGATTGCTTGTCATAAGCTAGGGCTTCATTCATAAGCGTGCTGCTCATTCTCTCCAACTTTCTCCCTTTAACAATTACACATTCATCCAACTTCAGCACGAACACAAGCTTGCCTTCAAGAACTGCCAACAATATAAAGCCTCAGAATGCATGTTATGACACATCAAAGAGCATGTAGGCAACTCTAAACTAACCTACATCACTCAAATTGTAGAAAATAGCCATGGACTGCTTCAATCGTATCAAGTCCACAAAGATATTGTTGAATTTGGTGTAAACAAACCCTTCGGTCCGCAACACACTGTTAGAAACAGTGCCGCTTCCCTTCCCGTGGCCCTTCCTTCAGCGACTGAAGAGGCATCGTGTCTTCAATATACAAGTAGTCCCCTAATCGGTGAACAACATCTTCATTTGACACCTTCTTGGCAATCGCCACTCTGTCAGGAAGTGGAAATAGGTTTTCTGTGACTCCTCGACTTCTTAATGCATCTTTTAACACTTGATGTATTGCTTGATAGCCCTTGGTACTAATCCCAACAGCATCACAAATATCCTGAACGTCTAGATCACTGACAATATTAGAAAAATCACTAAGAACTCTCTTAGTGATTGCATCTTTCAAGTGTTTTGCCTCTTGAGCATCAAGCATCCCAATAAAATCCTCTTTGTTGAAACAAGAACGAAGTAAAGTAGCCCTAGCTGATGCATTCTCGCCGCCGCACGTTTCTTGGACGAAGTTCCTATTGCCCAAAACAACAATGATAAGCGGTATTAGACTTAAACAACATGAGGGACAAAACATGTTACCTCATAGCTGTCACCCTTCGTTTTCTTGCACCTCCACGTGGTGCAAGAGTCTGAATTTCGGACAACTCTCATTTCCTCACCCTACCTCCCATGGCAGTACTCTTCATGTGTGAAAGAGTATCCTCAAGATTTTTAATTACATTTTCCTTGGTTGTGATGGTGCTCTTTGCCTCATCAAGCGCACTAGTAGTTGTTTGCATCGCTTCTTGAAGATTGTGGAAACTCCCATTGAGCAACTACCAATGACGCAAGTAGATCTCGGACCGCGCAATCTCGTGTTTGTTGAGTCTCTTGCAGTAGCCCAACAAACCTTGCTCTCCATTTCCAACGTATTGCAATAGTGATCAAATTTTTGTAAAAGAAGGATGAACATTGAGAGAAGGATCCTTTGGATACAAGCATCCGTCTGTCCAGAGATCCACATTCTTCTCCCCTTGAGCGCGGCATTCGTTGGCTGAAGGTAATGTACCCAAGCATGTTTTCTTTGTCGGAACATACTCTTGAGGTAGGCGTAGGAAAAGCCCTGGAGACCTACCACGTGAAGAGCTTGCTGGGACATTGGTCACGTTGTCAAGAGGCATTGTAGTCGTCAAGAGGCATTGTAGGATGGAGAGATGGAGCTTAAAGGATGGAGAGATAGAGCTTGTAGGATGGAGAGATGGAGCTTGAAGGATGGAGAGATGGGTGTGTAGGTGCAGCAGCAGGTGCAGGTGCAAGGGGGATGGGTGTAGGAGAGGAGCTTAGATTAGGAAGGAAAGTTTTCAATTTTGGGGGGAATTTCCTAAAAGTTTTGGAGGGAGTCAAAAAATGTTGAATTATGAGTAATTTAACTTAAAAATCTTTTTTTTATTATGTGTATATGTTGGGGGTACTTTTTAGGGGGGAATATAGTTTTTTGGAAAGTTTTTGAAAAAAGTCATTTTTTAAACCTCTTTGACCCACGGATTTGCTTAGGTGGCATGGGAGAGTTAAGAGGCCACTTACAAGTTGGCCAAAAAGCTAGAGAGAGAAGACCCCCTACCCCCCTACTTTTCAAATGGTTTACCCCTCCCTTCCCTACTTTTAAATGGTTACCCCCCCCCCCCCCCCCCCTTCCCCCTACCTTTTTAGGGGTCAAAAGTGGAGGAGACCCTACCAAAATAGCCCCATTCAAAGCCTTTGTCCCCCTTAATCTTGGCAGGCTTCCTTTAATTAGGGATTCTTACAAGGCCCATGGAGAGTCCATTTTTTTCCTAATGCTCCCCAGATGACCATGGAGCAACAAATTGCCCGTTTTTGTCAAGGCCTCGATAAACACCTGAGTACACGTCTTGAAGACATGAGGCCTACATCAATACAGGATTCCCTTCTCAGAGCTAAGCCTCTTGCAGCCGAAGGAACCAACTCCATAAGGAACTATAATGGATTTAATAATTTTAGGGAAAGAGCCAAGGGAACTTTCAACCAAGGATACCAACAACGTGGACTAGCTGTAGTAGTAAACCTGAAGCAGACCTTCCCAAATGTTAGGTGCTATGGATGCAATCAAATGGGGCACTATAGAAATAACTGTCCTAAAGAGAAAAACCCTTGAACTACTACTAGAGCCATTTCTCAAAATCAAGGAGATAATGTAAGAGAAGGTAGAAATGGAGGATGAGGTAGAGGAAGAGCAAGAGGAACCAGATCTTATGCAATCATAGGAGAACCAACCTTATGAATAATAAAGATAAAAGAGCCACTCGCTTGGCCATAGTTAGCAATCCTAGAGCTTTGTAAACCACTATAAATCAATAATGTAAAAAAACTTGAGTTACTTATATATTATAATGGTATACATGATTTTCTTCTCCAAAATTGCTGAATGAATCTAAAGTTAAGTTAGTATTCAATCAAGAAATTAAGGGTAGATCTAGCAAAGAGATTCTCGTTAGGAAGGAAAAAAATTCGAATCTTAGAAATGAGGTAGTTATCAAGAAACCAACTCACATTCTTGTGCATACGATAACCTTCCTTGGAAAATGACCTAGATATGAAAGTATTAAGGTACGAGACTAATATGGAAGCCGAAAAGAACTCTTGGTATGATACTTCTTAAAACCCTTTACATATTGTTGGTCAACCAGGTTAGAGCACAGAGGGGGTACCTCTGGTACAATGGTGGGAGCTTGTGCCGAACGCAGATTGCTCAGAATGGCAAGAAAACACCAATCGTGTTCAGATTGGCAAAGCTGAAATACATGATACTTGTCGAACACTGATTGCTATGAATGGTCAGCTAGACCAAGCACGTTCATGTTGACAAGATGGATATATGGATCTTTATGGAATTGATTTAACCTAATTTTTGAGATGATACAAATGGTTTGTAAAGGTTTTTAAGATGGGCTCAACACTAAGAGTTTCTTGAGGAAAAATTGGCTAGCAAGTAACTCCAACCAGAAACTAGAAAGAACTCTTAAGGTAATAAGTAACATTTGGTAAAGTGAAAAGGTTATCCCTTCAAAGATGCCACTTGGGAGCATGAATTTCTCTTCTCAAAGATTTTTCCAATTTCGGTTGAGATGAGGGCATCTCAAATTCTTAAGTTGGGGTGATTGTAAGGTTTCCACTTTCTGAAACCTTAAAGATTGTATAAAGCTTAATCAAATTGATATGATTATTGAAAAAGCAATGTAGAACTGTCCGACCGTGGCAAATATTGGTATTTTTAGAATCTTAACACTAGGTTGGTAACCTAAGAGGACATAAAAGTGTCCTTCCAAAACCATAGTAGATCCACTCATTTTGTAAAATCCTTTCATGAGGTTATAGTTCAAGGCCTACTACAGATGGAAAAAATAAGAAACTTGTAGAATTTCTCATCTTTTGGTCACACCAAGCCGCCAAAGTTGATGGACCAGTACATTTTCATCAAAACAGTCATTTCTTACATTTTGTTGCATAAAAATAAGATTAGGGATTTTTGTAGGACTTGAGATAAATTCCCTATTTAACTTCAATGGGTTGGTGATCAGAACATATGATTGCTTCTCACTCACTATTTTTTGTTTTGCCAAAAGAAATAGGTACAAAAAAGTTGAATTTTTACCATTCTGTAAACCTATCATCAAAGTTTCTATAGCCACGCTCGATACAAATAATATATGCATGTTTTCTTAGTTCCCTATTGTTCTTTAGGTTCATAAGGAGCCATGGAGCATGTCAAAAGAATAATACATCTCATAGCAAGGGGAATCTTGGGGACAAAGATGAAGTACTAAATACAACAAACATGAAAAAAATGGGTTCAACATTATGAGTTGTAGAATCCCATAGAAACTATTCAATATCTAGCCAAATTGGATCCTTATGACTAGATATGGTTACTACCTACAAAATGCATGTAGTTGTCACAAGAAACTAACAATATTGAAAAAGCTATACTTGATATACTAGAATGTTTTGTTTTCTTCTATAATTGAAAAAATCAACCATCATTGTCTACTATGCAAAATAGGGTATTAGGTGCCCCAAAAGTCAAGGAATATTAGCTTTATGTCACAATATGCGACATAGAAAATCAAAACTGCATTTGGATATCATGAAAGCCACCAAAAAAATCATAGAAGAGCTAAAATTGGTTAAAAAACAGGATTTGATAATTTTTGTAATCTGATCATAACTTACAACTTTAACATTTATTTCTCCCTAGAAGCATCAGGACATGTTGAGCACTACTAAAGATAGTTCTCTAGCATTATAGACCTCACAAAGATGAATTCTAGAGTGGTATAGTTGCAAAAAGTTGAAAAAAGCAAAAAGAAGACCCGTTTTTTCACACAGTTTAGGTTGTGAAATGTTGTGCAAGGACAAGGTTAAAGATGGAATTGATATTCCAAAAAAATGTCAAGTTTTCTTCAGCTCATGAGACAACTTTCTAAACAGATAGCACCTCAAAATCCATTTTGAAACTCTTGACATAATTCAAGAAAAATGGTCACTTAACAGGACATAAAAGTGTCCCATTACCAACCTAGTGTTAAGCACAGCAAACACCGGGCTAGAAATTTTCAGAACAAAATTTTGATAAGATCTGGAAAAGTTACGGGCTCTGAAAGATTACACTAGGAATTTAATTAGTTAAGTAAAATTGGATGGTTTCAGTAATTATTATCAATAAAGACTTTCTTATTCTAAGGTTCCAAAAATCACTGATATTACCAATTTTCATCATTAAAAATCAGAGAAATTAGTAAAAATCGATTCTGTGTATCTAGGGGACTTTGTGGGGTAATGATGAACTCTCCCAAACTAGATTTAGCAGCAGGGGGCGTTTTTTGACCTGTAGGGCTGCTTGGGATGCAAGTTATTGCCATTTTTCAGCATGTGAGGGCCTAGAAACCTATAAATATGACCCTTGCTTCACAAATTGACAGACTCAGAGCCTTGACACACTCTCTCTCATCTAGAGAGACCGCTACGCAAAAATCACTAGAGATTAATCTCTACTTGATTAAATTAAACGATAATTAGCATAATCCTTCTTAATTAGCAAGACTAGATTAATCTACTTTCTTAATAAATTAAAGATTCAGCCTATGTATACTCATAAATCCTCTCTTAATTAAATATTTTCTGTTGATTGTTGTAATTAATCTTGGGAATATTAAGCTAATTAATTATTATATCATATTAGGGCTGAAATTATCCAAATTAATCATAAACTAATGGGAAATATATTAATTAAGTTTAGATTAAGTTGAGATAATTATTAGAGCTGCATTAGACAGTCATTAAGCTAGGAAAATTATCCTATAATTTTCTCAATAATTTTCATAATTAATTAGATAAAATTACACTATTTTTTTGATAAAATTAAAGGAGAAAATAATCAAATAAATTCAAAATATTTTGAGTTATTTATCAGAGATTATCTACATGTTAGAGAATCCGTGACAATTCTGTCAAGCTCAGATAATTAATTCACTTAATTAATTTAGTAGAATTACTCTGTTTTTAAGACAAATTAAAAAGGAGAAATTAGAAAATTGCTTAAAAATGCTTTGAGTTATTTATGAGAGGTTAATTACATATTTATGAGAGGTTAATTACAAGTGTGATAATTATGTTGAGCTTAGATAATTAATTTACCTAATTACTTTAGCATAATTCTTCTGTTTTTAGGACAAATTAAAAGGGAAAAATTAGCAATTGATTCAAAATGCTTTGAGTTATTTACTAGAGATTAATTACATGTTAAGAAACTTGTGATAATTATGTTAAGCTCAGATAATTAATTTACCTACTTACTTGAGAAGAATTACTCTATTTTTAGGACAAATTAAAAGGAAGAAATTAGCAAATTGATTCAAAATACTTTGAGTTATTTAGCACAGGTTAATTATATATTAGAAAAATTGTGATAATTATGTTAAGCTTAGAAAATTAATTTACCTAATTACTTAGCAAAATTACTATGTTTTTAGGACAAATGAAAAGGGAGAAACTAACAAATTGATTCAAAAGGCTTTGAGTTATTTATCAGAGATTAATTACATGTTAATAAACCCGTGATAATTATTTTAAGCTCAAATAATTAATTTATCTAATTATTCTAACACAATTACTCTATTTTAGAAAAAATGAAAAAGGGAAAATTAGAAAATTGATTCAAAATGCTTAGAGTTATCTATCACAGGTTAATTACATGTTAGAAAACCCATGATAACTATGTTAACTTCAAATAATTAATTTACTTAATTGTTTTAGCCAAATTACTCTGTTTTTAGAACAAATTAAAAGGGGGAAATTAGAAAAATCATTCATAATGCTTTGAGTTATTTATCAGAGATTTATTCTATGTCAGGGAACGTATGGTAATTATGTTAAGCTCAGATAATTAATTTACCTAATTATCTTAGAAGAATTACATTATTTCTAGGATAAATTAAAAGGGAGAAATTAACAAATAAATTCAAAATGCTTTGAGTTATTTATCAATGGCTAATCAGATGTTAGAGAATCTATGATAAATATTTTAACTTCAGATAATTAATTTACCTAATTATCTTAGAAGAATTACACTGTTTTTAGGACAAATAAAAAGGAAAAAATTAGTAAACTTATTCAAAATACTTTGAGTTATTTATCAGAGATTAATCACATGTTAGGAATCCGTGATAATTATGTTAACTTCAGATAATTAGTTTACCTAATTATCTTAGTAAAATTAGACTGTTTTTAGGACAAATAAAAGGAGGGGAAATAGTAAATTGATCCAAAAACCTTTAATATAAATATCAAAGGTAGAATACACCATGAGGAATTCGTGATAAATACCCCAACCTCAGATAAATAGTTTAAATACTTATCTTCATTAAAAATAACTGATTTTGCGTATAAAATAGAGAAAGGAAATTAATAAATGAATTTATCTAATTACCAAATAAATACCTGAGGTTCAAAATCACTATTGGAGGTTGGGAAAATTACCTCAACATAAATGGTTAGTATAACAAATTACTATCATTAAATTTTACCTAAATTAAACCATAAGTATAAGAGGGAAAGGTTATAAATAAAATTTATGAAAATTCCATCAGCCAATCGTAATTATAATTTACTAAGGTTAAATAAAAATTATTTATGGAATATAGACTAAGGAAAAACCTAGTTAAATGGCTTCCTAAATTAAATGGTAATTATGAGAAATTACTAATAGTACCAGGAGGTTACAAGAGAAATATCTCATCCAATTAACTATCAAGGATACCTACTTACTCCAAAAATCCTTATATTTGGGTAAAAAGGAAGAAAAGAGATTATTCAATTAAACCTCTAATCGATTAAATCTTTTCATAAGGATAAGAAGTTATAGCACCTAAAAGGACCCGAGCTAATGCTACATCTGATGATGAGGACGTAGCTCTAAAAAGAACTAGAGCATCGCACGACGACGAAGCCGGGCTTAGTAGCAGGCATACGAAGGAGAGTCTTCAAGCGCCAGCGCAGCAGTAGATGGCCGATCAATCCCAGGTAGGTTTTGCATTATTCAATTAAGTTTTAAATAGTTTAAGTTCTTTTATAAGTTAGCATTGCGTTCGTAAGGAGTGAGAAAGAACCAGGAAAGGAATAATTGACCAAAAACGGAAGGTAAATTCCAACGTGCATTTGTTTAAAATATAGGAAAGAATTGTTTGGGTTAAAACTAGTCAAATTAGGAAAGATATGATTGATCATCTTTAAGACAGCTTGTCTCAAGACACCTCCGACTCCTTGGTATATTTTGATGATAATGATTGGCTTTCTAGCCATGGATAAGTCGGTTACCCCCATGAACAATGAGTTTCTACTCCGTGACATGTTTTGATGTTTCTACATAAGTTAGGATACCGTTTTTTATCCTAGGGGAGCCGCCCAGTTGTATGGGCAACTGTTTTGGTGTATGGGCATCCGGAACCTTGGGTGGGGTTTTATCCACTCCGGATTATGAATAAGGAATGGGTGCCAATTTTTAACCCTTAGGTGATCTTGAGACAAGAAAAGTATTGGTCATGGTTATTATGGACAATGTTTTGATTGACAGTACTCTGTCTTTAAGTTTAAAGATGTTTGTTTGCTGAAAGAATGTTTTCAATACTATTTTCAGAGGTTGTCTTAATGAAATTTAGTTGTGAAAGTTAAAAGAAACCATTATTTTAAATGTTAAAACACTGTGATAGTAATTAAAAAATAAATGAATCATGTGTGAGTGTGGGGTGGTAAGTGGGGATTGACTAAGGTTGTCAATCAAGGACAGGTGGACCTCATTAGTCAGGTAACTATCCATCCCTGCGCACTAAAACGTTTAGAAACTTCTTCACTTGGAAGAGGAGTTCACCAGCGGCTCTACCCTCACATCTGTTAGGGGGAAAAAAGCGTTGGTTGAGGATACCTTAGCCCAATTGTGACAGTTATAGGGCCGAAGTGGTTTTTTTTGGACTTTTAATACGTTGTCCCGTTTCCGCTATGAGACAGGACTAGGTCTTCTTCTAAGGCTATAGACCCAAGCCATTGTCAATGGTAAAGGTCTATTCCTTGCATTTTTCTTGTTTAGAGACTCTGATTTTTACCAGACCTAGAGACCTGTCAAGGATCCCATCCCGATCTTCGTATTTTGTGGTCGGGGATCTCAAAGGGGATCGGGCTTGGCTAGAGAATGTGAGGTTGTTATAGCTAGCAGGAAATAGTTTTAAAAAAAACTCAATCGGACTTCAAAAGTGCACACAGACTTCAAGAACTTTAATATATAGTCATTGATCAATAAAGAAGAGATTATCACCCTATGGTCCTAATCTCCGTGCACCTCTAGACCGAGGTGTGCGGGGATCAGGCCTGGCTAGAGAATGCGAGGTTCTCATGTACTGTCATGTACTTAGTAGTGTGTAGTTATAGCAACTAGAGTGTTTTAATTATTGTTGCATCATTGGTAGATAAAGTATGGACAATCACAGTCTCTTTCCGATAGAGCAACTACAAAACATATGTTATCGATCTCATGGTTGAGAGATTGAAGGTCAAATTCCGCAAGTAGATATTGCTCCAACTTCATCCCAGAGAAGACGAGTTTCGGACGAGCAGCCATCGACTGATTCCTCCCAACTAATACCTGATGCGGCATTTCAAGAAGTAGAGATGGAGCAGATGTTGGACACGTTCTTTGACATGGATTCGAACATAGAAGGCGACAGCATTGAACGCAGTACTATGGACCAAACTCAGCCATCCAGTTCATATCGACGACATGATAGCAACAATGAAGAGGGTGAGATGATGCAATGTCTTGCACGCATGCCGCTCTACACTAGTGCAAAAATCTCAGTTCTACGTACCGCATTGGCAATGTTTAATTTGCAGTCTCTATCTACGGTTGGTCTGACGCCTCAATTCACAGAGCTTTTCAGGAAAACACATTTTATCCTAAGCATGGTAAAGTGCAGTTTACACTTCATATAAACTGATCAAAGGGCTGACTTGTTCATGTAACAACAAGAATCTTGCCAAAAGGGAATCACATGTCCCCTACCCGTCTAGCCGCTAAAAATCTTTTGTACTAATTTGGGCTTGGATTATCAAAAAATAAATGCGTGTCCTAATGATTTTATCTTTTTCGCAATGAGTATGAAAACTTGAAACAGTGTCCCAATTGTGGATCAAATAGGTACAGGGAGGACACACAAGGAAAATTTATCCCTGCAAAGGGTCTTCGACACTTTCCTATCATTCCAAGAATAAAGAGCACGTTCATGTGCAAGTCCATAGCCACTTTGATGACGTGGCACTCAAATACTAGATTGACAGAAGATGTGATGCAGGTATCTGCTGACTCTCGTGCACAGAACACCATAGAGGAAAGTTGGCCTACATTTAAGAAATGAGAAAACCCACGGCGGAGAGAAAACAGAGACTAGCACGCTTAGTACATTGGCTATATCCAACAAATCTTGAAGATTAGCTTTAGAATGTTTGAAATGTTTATCTTTGATGTCAAGTGGTTCAAAGTTAATACCAGTGGCCCTAATGTAACTATGCGTAAAGACAAGAGTGGATTGATTCAAGTCAACTCTAGGCGGGTGTTGACAGATGCGCGGTATATATTCGTACTTCCGTAGCATTGTGAACAAGTTGTGTTCATACACGATCCACTATGGACAGAAAATGATGAGAAGATTTGTCTAAACCCTACTGGCTCTATGTCGTTCAAGTTGCTCCATGTAGCAAGCAAGTGTGTGAAGGATTGTACGTTGAGGTCAAAGAGGTGATTCATGAACAAAGCGTAGGACCGGCTCCAACTTTAAGTTTAGATTTGAGTTGGATGTCAACATTGAGCAATTGTCTGAACCTAGAGATGAGGTGTCAAACACTGAAGCTAATGCGGAGAGCAACGAAGAAGTAGAGTCCGATGACAAAGATGCAAAAGTATAGATTGAGATAGACATCTTTGGTGCATCAGATCTCATAGAGGATCACACGAGCATGATCCTAGCAAGGTGTACAAGAGCAGGGATGGGGCTGTTGTGGCAGATAGAGTCGGAAAGGCCATACGATAGAGGATTCTATAGCTCTGTATGATTCATTTTGGTCACTCTATGATGGAGGTTTGGGATAACCTCGATATTGAAAGAAATAATTACATCATTGAGGCCATTCAGAGAGAGTACAGGCCGGTAAAGGGGTACGATCCAGTCTCAAACTCATGGATTTTGAGCATAGCAAAGTCCACAATGTCACACTGTCGGTCAGAGGCATCGGTCAGAGGCAAGAGACAGGTACAATGACGGCAGTCCCAAGCCAGCATGGTTGGAAGCAAAGGTGTGGGCGGCGATTGCACAAGAGACACAAGACAATCCTAAGAGATTTCAATAGCAGAGAGATGCAACCAGAGCACGTTTGGAGTCTGCTGGAGTGTCACATCTTGGGAGTGGAGGCTACGATCCACTTCAACATGAGTTTGTAAGTATTATGCGTATGATTTATATCATTAGGAAATTTCAGAGGTCATTTGGAGGGCCATATGAAGAGAGAGAAAAATAGAGCGCGTCCAATGAGCATGAAGGCTACGTTACGTAGGAAAGTACGTGGAAAGACTCAAAAAATAGGAAAATAGCATAAAACTTTCACGAAACTAGGATTGTAGCATAGTAATTTCCTTCCTTTTATCGAGCTTTTAGGTGCTTGCATGTGGTCCCACTGCTGATATTCTCTTATGGTCATTAACGTACTGGAGGGTGACCATTAAGCCCGCACAAGATATTGGAATTCTAAAACACTTTCCCTCCATTAGAATGCTTTCAAAGTGAATCTCCCTCCACTAAAGCTTTTCTCTGAGAGTTATGGCGTCCACGTCTTCTCGCCCAAGAGCCTCCAGGTGTTTAGTGTCTCTCACACCAACAACCAACAACTGCACTTTGCCTAGAAGTCCAAGTAGTAGCATATCCTCAATTACAATACCAGCTTCAATAAGTGCAGAGAACCAATGGGTTGGACAAAGGATAAAACAAAGGTTCATGGTCCTCATGCAACCAAGAAGACCCAAGAGGTCTAGTGGTATCAACGTTTACCGCTCAGCATGGAAGGCGAGGTTGTTGGATTTCAAAGTTGAAATCGGCAAAAGATCTATAAAGGAAGTTCTTGTTCAGCATGTGTTTACCCATCCAGAGGTGATAGCAAACGGTGGAAATGTATCAGATATACATCAACCACGTTGCAATTGTAAGTACTCTTGACATGTGAACTTACTGATAATCTCATTATAACTTTTCTTATATATTTTGCAATGTTTCTCCCGCTTGTTATGAGTAATGTATCCATTCTTCACAGCTCAATTACATTAGATTTGTCATTTGTACTTATTGATACTCTTAGTTTAACTCCTCTTATATATATTGAAGATGTTTATCCCTCTTCTTATGAGCAATGGGAACCTGTGGAGTGCATAATAGGCCTCTTCCATGTTGTTCATGCCCACATTGGTTCTCTACAGTACTCAGAGAGGAGCAGCAAAAGACTGGCTGATGAGAGAATCTTTTTTTATGACCACTTTTACCAACTCAGCTCAGGGAATAAGAATGGCATGTTGGTGAAAGTGCCTCTACCAACCGATTGGAACACTATGGACTGGCCAGTTCCCGAGGAAACAATGGTGGAGGCAATGCGAAGTAAGCTCTACAAGGATATACAAAGGTCTCTACGTAGCTCTATTCCTACCAAACTGGTTAGAATTGCAAACTTTTGTCCTGTTGCACTCTTCATAGAGCTGTTTCATAGCTACAACATCCGAGTTACAAAAACTATGTTCATGTGCAAGTCATTTCAGCAGTCATCCTGTGACAAACTTCTTGACAAAGGATGGTATGCAAAGGAAGAGATTGGTTTACGGTGCGAGGTCGCGCTTGATACTCTAGTTGTCAAGTACATGATTGCAAGCCAATCACTATTACTCTCATTTTGGTATATGCGATCACAAATGCTAAACGGTAAGTACATTCCTATGGACCAGGTTTCTACAGGTTTGAAAGATAATCCTACTGTGGATGTGGAAGTGATTGATAAAGAGCATGGCCTACTATTGGTGGTTACAATAAGGGAGCTATGCAGTCTTCAGCATTTGCGAAATGACATCATTGAAGAGTCAATGGACAAGGACCTATCAGATTTTTCCTTTTTCTTAGCTGGCCGTAAGGTGATGCGGCGAAGGGAAAAAGATATTTTGTGCAAAGAGTTGGATGGTCGGGTTGAAGTAGTGTCAATGTAACAGATATTCTTGTGAACCCAACTGTATACAAATGACTTTCAAGACATGAAGTTTATTGATCTCATTTTTCAATTGTGCCCTGTGAAAAAGTGTGCTTGAAATACATTTCTTTACCACGTCAAATCTCTCTCTCTCTCTCTCTCTCTCTCTCTCTATATATATATATATATATATATATATGTATGTTAGACAAGACAAAGACATGATAGAAGAATCATCTTAATTCATTAGAAAGTACAAACTCGTCCGTGAACAATGGACTGAGATACAATTTTTGTAAGTATGGAATCAGAATGTCTTCAAGGTAAAAATCGAAGGAATGCCCCTCGAAAGAAGGTGGTGAGATAGTTGTTCCCGGCGGATTTAGTTCTCCCTTTTCAGGAGTATCATCAATTAGTAGTGTATTAGTTGCATCAAAGGGTACACCGATTTGGCTAAACGGTTTGTACAAAAGAGGTAAGCCTGGTTTTTTAGGGTGGTAGTGGCCCTCAACGGTAACGCATTTTCTTTGATCATACAAAAAGGAAAAATCTGACGTGTGAGCTTGGCATACACTGCAAACTATTGCAACTAGTGGCGACAAGTTTTGCCTTTGCATTGAAGACCATATGGCAACTCTGAAGCGCGGAAGAAGAAACTGAATAAATTCCTTGGTTCCTAGACGAACCACGACTCAACAAGTTCCCATCCGAAACGTTTGCAAATCCTCAAAGGGTCCTCTGTCACCGAGAGGCACCCGCATCAGCAGCAATCCATTGACGTCCAAGATAATCAACCTCTGTAAAAGTTGACAAGTACATATAAGTAGTTAGAAGCTGAACATATTTTGCCATACTTGAATAGACATTACCGGAACAACCGTATCTACAGGTAGCAAGGGTCCATACTGGGTCTCTGTAGTGTTTATGTCGTTGTTGCTCTCCTCCGCTTTATCTTCATAGTCATCATTCACATCTTCATCTGGGGTCTCCCCCATGGCTCTTTCTGCCTCATTCAAGGTTTCTTCCAAGGTCTTTTCGTCTCCCTCGGTTGATCGGCTTGCCTCATACATCCTTGCCTGATCC